>NC_136261.1:84973604-85441104 GCF_964187855.1 Myxine glutinosa | reverse complement strand
ATCCATTATATTATGGTGGAGGTCAGTGCAGTATGGTGAAACATATTACAGCATCGGGACATCCAACACCAAAGTGAAATTTAACACGAGTGAGGCTTTACATTTTAATATAACCTCCATATTATTACAAACAAATATTTATGTTCGAGACACACACACACACACACACACACACACACACACACACACACACACACACACACACACACACACACACACACACACACACACACACACACACACACACACACACCCTCACCCCAATCCCACTCTTCCACCACCCATTCACCTTAACCCCTCTCCCACCAACACTCATTCCAATCCCCCCTCCCACCACCCATTCACCTTAACCCCTCTCCCACCAACACTCATTCCAATCCCCCCTCCCTCCACCCATTCTCCTTAACTTCCCCCCCCCCCTTCCACCACCCGTTCACCGCAACCCTCCCCCCTCCCACCACCCATTCACCGCAACCCTCCCCCCTCCTACCACCCATTCACATTAACCCCCCTCACCCCAATACCCCCTCCACCACCCATCACCCCAATACCTCCTCCCACCATCCCTCACCCCAAAACCCCCTCCCAACACCACTCATTCCAATACCTCCTCCCACCATCCATTCACCTTAACCCTCCCCCTCCCACCACCTCTCACACCAATACCCCCTCCACCACCCCTCACCCCAATACGTCCTCCCACCATCCCTCACCCCAATACCCCCTCCACCACCCCTCACCCCAATACCCCCTCCACCACCCCTAACCCCAATACCCAGCCCAGCACCCCTCACCCCAATACCCCCTCCACCACCCCTCACCCCAATACGTCCTCCCACCATCCCTCACCCCAATACCCCCTCCCACCAACCCTAACCCCAATACCTCCTCCCACCACCCATTCACCTTAACCCTCCCCTCCCACCAACCCTAACCCCAATACCCTCTCCCACCAACCACCCCTAACCCCAATACCCCCTCCACCACCCCTAACCCAATACCCAGCCCACCACCCCTCACCCCAATACCCCCTCCACCACCCCTCACCCCAATACGTCCTCCCACCATCCCTCACCCCAATACCCCCTCCACCACCCCTCACCCCAATACCCCCTCCACCACCCCTAACCCAATACCCAGCCACCACCCCTCACCCCAATAGCCCCTCCACCACCCCTCACCCCAATACGTCCTCCACCATCCCTCACCCCAATACCCCCTCCACCACCCCTAACCCCAATACCCAGCCCACCACCCCTCACCCCAATACCCCCTCCACCACCCCTCACCCCAATACGTCCTCCCACCATCCCTCACCCCAATACCCCCTCCACCACCCCTAACCCCAATACCCAGCCCACCACCCCTCACCCCAATACCCCCTCCACCACCCCTCACCCCAATACGTCCTCCCACCATCCCTCACCCCAATACCCCCTCCACCACCCCTCACCCCAATACCCCCTCCACCACCCCTAACCCCAATACCCAGCCCACCACCCCTCACCCCAATACCCCCTCCACCACCCCTCACCCCAATACGTCCTCCCACCATCCCTCACCCCAATACCCCCTCCCACCAACCCTAACCCCAATACCCCCTCCAACCACCCAATCACCTTAACTTCCCTCCCCCCCCCCTTCCACCACCCGTTCACCGCAACACTCCTCCTCCTCCCACCACCCATTCACCACAACCCTCCCCCTCCCACCACCAATTCACCGCAATCCTCACCCCAATACCCCCTCACACCACCCATTCACCGCAACCCTCCCCCCTCCCACCACCCATTCACCGCAATCTTCCCCCCTCCTACCACTCCTCGCCCCAATACCCCTCCCACCACCCGTTCACCTTAACCCTCCCTCCTCCACCACCCATTCACCGCAACCCCCCCCGCTCCCACCACCCCTCACCCCAATACCCCTCACACCACCCGTTCACCTTAACCCTCCCCCCCTCCCACCACCCCTAACCCCAATACCCCCTCCAACCACCCATTCACATTATCCCTCCCCCTGCCACCACCTCTCACCCCACCACCCCGAACCCCAATACCCCCTCCCACCACCCATTCACCTTAAATCTCCTCCTCCCCCCACCTCTCACCCCAATACCCCCTCCCACCACCCAATCACCTTAACTTCCCCTCCCCTTCCACCACCCGTTCACTGCAACCCTCCCTCCCCCACCACCTGTTCACCGCAATCCCCCACCCTCCCACCACCCCTCACACCAATACCCCCTCCCACCATCCGTTCACCTTAACCCTCCCTCCTCCCTCCTCCCACCTTCCGTTCACGCAATCCTCCGCCCTCCCACCACCCCTCACCTCCCCCCTCCCACCACCCCTCACCTCCCCCCATCACATCTCACCCCAATACCCCCTCCCACCACCCAATCACCTTAACTCCCCCCCCCCCATTCCACCACCCGTTCACCGCAACCCTCCCCCCTCCCACCACTCCTCACCCCAATACCCCCTCCCACCACCAGTTCACCTTAACCCTCCCTTCTCCCACCAATCCTCACCCCAATACCCCCTCCCACCACCTGTTCACCTTAACCCTCCCCTCCTCCCACCACCCGTTCACAGCAATTCTCACCCCCTCCCACCACCCCCCACCTTAACCCTTCCCCCTCCCACCAACCGCTCACCTTAACCCTCCCTCCCCACCACCCATTCACCTTAACCCTCCCCCCTCCCACCACCCATTCACCTTAACCCTCCCCGCTCCCACCAACCATTCACCTTAACCCTCCCCCCTGCCACCACACCTCACCCCAATATCCCCTCCCATCACCCGTTCACCTTAACCCTCCCCCTCCCACCACCTATTCACCGCAACCCTCCCTCCTCCCACCACCCCTCACCCCAATACCCCTCCCACCACCCGTTCACCTTAACCCTCCCACCACCCGTTCACCTTAACCCTCCCACCGCCCGTTCACCTTAACCCTCCCACCGCCCGTTCACCTTAACCCTCCCACCGCCCGTTCACCTTAACCCTCCCACCGCCCGTTCACCTTAACCCTCCCACCGCCCGTTCACCTTAACCCTCCCACCGCCCGTTCACCTTAACCCTCCCACCGCCCGTTCACCTTAACCCTCCCACCGCCCGTTCACCTTAACCCTCCCACCGCCCGTTCACCTTAACCCTCCCACCCTCCCACTGCCCGTTCACCTTAACCCTCCCACCCTCCCACTGCCCATTCACCTTAACCCTCCCACTGCCCGTTCACCTTAACCCTCCAACCCTCCCACTGCCCGTTCACCTTAACCCTCCCACCCTCCCACTGCCCGTTCACCTTAACCCTCCCACCCTCCCACTGCCCGTTCACCTTAACCCTCCCACCCTCCCACTGCCCGTTCACCTTAACCCTCCCACCCTCCCACTGCCCGTTCACCTTAACCCTCCCACCCTCCCACTGCCCGTTCACCTTAACCCTCCCACCCTCCCACTGCCCGTTCACCTTAACCCTCCCACCCTCCCACTGCCCGTTCACCTTAACCCTCCCACCCTCCCACTGCCCGTTCACCTTAACCCTCCCACCGCCCGTTCACCTTAACCCTCCCACCATCCCACTGCCCGTTCACCTTAACCCTCCCACCCTCCCACTGCCCGTTCACCTTAACCCTCCCACCCTCCCACTGCCCGTTCACCTTAACCCTCCCACCCTCCCACTGCCCGTTCACCTTAACCCTCCCACTGCCCGTTCACCTTAACCCTCCCACTGCCCGTTCACCTTAACCCTCCCACCCTCCCACTGCCCGTTCACCTTAACCCTCCCACCCTCCCACTGCCCGTTCACCTTAACCCTCCCACTGCCCGTTCACCTTAACCCTCCCACCCTCCCACTGCCCGTTCACCTTAACCCTCCCACCCTCCCACTGCCCGTTCACCTTAACCCTCCCACTGCCCGTTCACCTTAACCCTCCCAGCCTCCCACTGCCCGTTCACCTTAACCCTCCCACCCTCCCACTGCCCGTTCACCTTAACCCTCCCACCCTGCCACTGCCCGTTCACCTTAACCCTCCCACCCTGCCACTGCCCGTTCACCTTAACCCTCCCACCCTGCCACTGCCCGTTCACCTTAACCCTCCCACCCTCCCACTGCCCGTTCACCTTAACCCTCCCACCCTCCCACTGCCCGTTCACCTTAACCCTCCCACCCTCCCACTGCCCGTTCACCTTAACCCTCCCACCCTCCCACTGCCCGTTCACCTTAACCCTCCCACCCTCCCACTGCCCGTTCACCTTAACCCTCCCACTGCCCGTTCACCTTAACCCTCCCACTGCCCGTTCACCTTAACCCTCCCACCCTCCCACTGCCCGTTCACCTTAACCCTCCCACCCTCCCACTGCCCGTTCACCTTAACCCTCCCACCCTCCCACTGCCCGTTCACCTTAACCCTCCCACCCTCCCACTGCCCGTTCACCTTAACCCTCCCACTGCCCGTTCACCTTAACCCTCCCACCCTCCCACTGCCCGTTCACCTTAACCCTCCCACCCTGCCACTGCCCGTTCACCTTAACCCTCCCACCCTGCCACTGCCCGTTCACCTTAACCCTCCCACCCTGCCACTGCCCGTTCACCTTAACCCTCCCACCCTCCCACTGCCCGTTCACCTTAACCCTCCCACCCTCCCACTGCCCGTTCACCTTAACCCTCCCACCCTCCCACTGCCCGTTCACCTTAACCCTCCCACCCTCCCACTGCCCGTTCACCTTAACCCTCCCACCCTCCCACTGCCCGTTCACCTTAACCCTCCCACCCTCCCACTGCCCGTTCACCTTAACCCTCCCACCCTCCCACTGCCCGTTCACCTTAACCCTCCCACCCTCCCACTGCCCGTTCACCTTAACCCTCCCACCCTCCCACTGCCCGTTCACCTTAACCCTCCCACCCTCCCACTGCCCGTTCACCTTAACCCTCCCACCCTCCCACTGCCCGTTCACCTTAACCCTCCCACCCTCCCACTGCCCGTTCACCTTAACCCTCCCACCCTCCCACTGCCCGTTCACCTTAACCCTCCCACTGCCCGTTCACGTTAACCCTCCCACTGCCCGTTCACCTTAACCCTCCCACTGCCCGTTCACCTTAACCCTCCCACCCTCCCACTGCCCGTTCACCTTAACCCTCCCACCCTCCCACTGCCCGTTCACCTTAACCCTCCCACCCTCCCACTGCCCGTTCACCTTAACCCTCCCACCCTCCCACTGCCCGTTCACCTTAACCCTCCCACCCTCCCACTGCCCGTTCACCTTAACCCTCCCACCCTCCCACTGCCCGTTCACCTTAACCCTCCCACCCTCCGTTCACCTTAACCCTCCCACCCTCCCACTGCCCGTTCACCTTAACCCTCCCACCCTCCCACTGCCCGTTCACCTTAACCCTCCCACCCTCCCACTGCCCGTTCACCTTAACCCTCCCACCCTCCCACTGCCCTTTCACCTTAACCCTCCCACCCTCCCACTGCCCGTTCACCTTAACCCTCCCACCGCCCGTTCACCTTAACCCTCCCACCGCCCGTTCACCTTAACCCTCCCACCGCCCGTTCACCTTAACCCTCCCACCGCCCGTTCACCTCAACCCTCCCACCGCCCGTTCACCTTAACCCTCCCACCCTCCCACCGCCCGTTCACCTTAACCCTCCCACCGCCCGTTCACCTTAACCCTCCCACCGCCCGTTCACCTTAACCCTCCCACCCTCCCACCGCCCGTTCACCTTAACCCTCCCACCCTCCCACCGCCCGTTCACCTTAACCCTCCCACCGCCCGTTCACCTTAACCCTCCCACCGCCCGTTCACCTTAACCCTCCCACCCTCCCACCGCCCGTTCACCTTAACCCTCCCACCCTCCCACCGCCCGTTCACCTTAACCCTCCCACCGCCCGTTCACCTTAACCCTCCCACCGCCCGTTCACCTTAACCCTCCCACCGCCCGTTCACCTTAACCCTCCCACCGCCCGTTCACCTTAACCCTCCCACCGCCCGTTCACCTTAACCCTCCCACCCTCCCACTGCCCGTTCACCTTAACCCTCCCACCCTCCCACTGCCCGTTCACCTTAACCCTCCCACCCTCCCACTGCCCGTTCACCTTAACCCTCCCACTGCCCGTTCACCTTAACCCTCCCACTGCCCGTTCACCTTAACCCTCCCACTGCCCGTTCACCTTAACCCTCCCACTGCCCGTTCACCTTAACCCTCCCACTGCCCGTTCACCTTAACCCTCCCACTGCCCGTTCACCTTAACCCTCCCACTGCCCGTTCACCTTAACCCTCCCACCCTCCCACTGCCCGTTCACCTTAACCCTCCCACCCTCCCACTGCCCGTTCACCTTAACCCTCCCACCCTCCCACTGCCCGTTCACCTTAACCCTCCCACCCTCCCACTGCCCGTTCACCTTAACCCTCCCACCCTCCCACTGCCCGTTCACCTTAACCCTCCCACCCTCCCACTGCCCGTTCACCTTAACCCTCCCACCCTCCCACTGCCCGTTCACCTTAACCCTCCCACCCTCCCATTGCCCGTTCACCTTAACCCTCCCACCCTCCCACTGCCCGTTCACCTTAACCCTCCCACCCTCCCACTGCCCGTTCACCTTAACCCTCCCACCCTCCCACTGCCCGTTCACCTTAACCCTCCCACCCTCCCACTGCCCGTTCACCTTAACCCTCCCACCCTCCCACTGCCCGTTCACCTTAACCCTCCCACCCTCCCACTGCCCGTTCACCTTAACCCTCCCACCCTCCCACTGCCCGTTCACCTTAACCCTCCCACCCTCCCACTGCCCGTTCACCTTAACCCTCCCACCCTCCCACTGCCCGTTCACCTTAACCCTCCCACCCTCCCACTGCCCGTTCACCTTAACCCTCCCACCCTCCCACTGCCCGTTCACCTTAACCCTCCCACCCTCCCACTGCCCGTTCACCTTAACCCTCCCACCCTCCCACTACCCCTCACCCCAATACCCCTCACCCCAATACCTTCTCCCACCACCCAATCACCTTAACGTCCCCCCACCCCCTCCCACCACACGTTCACCGCAATCCGCCTCCCCTCCCACTATCCCTCACCCCAATACCCCCTCCCACGACCTGTTCACCGCAATCCTCCCCCCTCCCACCACCCCTCACCCCAATACCCCCTCCACCCATCCCACCACCCCTCACCCCAATACCCCCTCCCACCACCCGTTCACCTTAACCCTCCCCTCCTCCCACCACCCGTTCACAGCAATCCTCCCCTCCCTCCCACCACCCACTCACTTTAACCCTCCCTCCCCACCGCCCATTCACCATAACCCTCCCACCACCCATTCACCTTAACCCTCCCCCTCCCACCATCCATTCACCTTAACCCTCCTCCCCTCCCACCACCCTCACCCCAATACCCCCTCCCACCACCCATTCACCTGAAACCTCCCCCCTCCCACCACCTGTTCACCGCAACCCTCCCCCCTCCTACCAACTCTCACCCCAATACTCCTCCCACCACCTGTTCACCTTAACCCTCCCACTGCACGTTCACCTTAACCCTCCCCCTCCCACCACCCATTCACCTTAACACTCCTCCCCTCCCACCACCCCTCACCCCAATACCCCCTCCCACCACCCGCTCACCTTAAACCTCCCCCCTTCCACCACCCGTTCACCGCAACCCTCCCCCACTCCCACCACCCATTCATCGCAATCCTCCTCCCCTCCCACCACCCCTCACCCCAATACCCCATATCACCACCCATTCACCTTAACACTCCTCCCCTCCCACCACCCCTCACCCCAATACCCCCTCCCACCACCCGCTCACCTTAAACCTCCCCCCTTCCACCACCCGTTCACCGCAACCCTCCCCCACTCCCACCACCCATTCATCGCAATCCTCCTCCCCTCCCACCACCCCTCACCCCAATACCCCATATCACCACCCATTCACCTTAACCCTCCCCCATCCCACCACCCTTCACACCAATACCCCCCCCCCCCCCAATCACCCGTTCACCTTAACCCTCCCCTCCTCCCACCACCTGTTCACAGCAATCCTCCCCCCTCCCACCACCCATTCACCTTAACCCTACCCTCTCCCACCACCCCATTCACGTTAATCCTCCCTCCTCCCACCACTCTTCACCCCAATACCTCCTCCCACCACCCGTTTACCTTAACCCTCCCACCACCCGTTCACCTTAACCCTGCCCTCCTCCCACCACCCGTTCACCTTAACCCTCCCTCATCCCACCACCCATTCACCTTAACCCTCCCCTCCTCCCACCACCCGTTCACCTTAACCCTCCCCTCCTCCCACCACCCGTTCACCTTAACCCTCCCCTCCTCCCACCACCCGTTCACCTTAACCCTCCCCTCCTCCCACCACCCGTTCACCTTAACCCTCCCCTCCTCCCACCACCCGTTCACCTTAACCCTCCCCTCCTCCCACCACCCGTTCACCTTAACCCTCCCCTCCTCCCACCACCCGTTCACCTTAACCCTCCCCTCCTCCCACCACCCGTTCACCTTAACCCTCCCCTCCTCCCACCACCCGTTCACCTTAACCCCTCTCCCACCACTACTCATTCCAATTCCCCCTCCCTCCACCCAGCAAGGTGCAGGCTTCACCATGACAACAGCACATCATCTAAGATTTCAGGGATCTCTGCCTCTGGCTCGCTCTTGGGAGTTGGGACTGGGAAATTGAACAGGCATCTTACGAGAATGAAAACTGCCCTCAGGGCATATGACAAACAAAGCCACAATCAGTTACCGAGCAATATAAATAAATAGACCTGAGGGTACTTCATAAACTGATAAAGTATTTGCATATTCTGGTCGAATTCATCGTGATGTACGGACTCCATACAGATGCAGTGAACCAATATAGCAATTTTGGGCAAACATGACTACTAATTGGTCCGTCATCGAAGCGATAGGTAGGTTCTGCTCACTTTTTAGTAATGTATATAACTACTTGAGGAGTAGCTCTGAACTTCGGCCACATGGGCGTGGCTTCAAATCAATACGTAACTCTTTGGGCCTGGCTGGGGGCGTGGTTTCAAATCAACACAACATTTGGGGCCTGGCTGGGGGCGTGGCTTCAAATCAACACGTAAAGCTTTGGGCCTGGCTGGGGCGTGGCTTCAAATCTACGTGCAACTCTTTGGGTCTGGCTGCGGCGTGGCTTCAAATCAACATGTAACTCTTTAGGCCTGGCTGGGAGCGTGGCTTCAAATCAACATGTAACTCTTTGGGCCTGGCTGGGGGCGTGGCTTCAAATCAACACGTAAAGCTTTGGGCCTGGCTGGGGCGTGGCTTCAAATCTACGTGCAACTCTCACCCGGTTAGTGTTGGTATGGCGTCGTGGTTCAACAATTTCTGAGGCATGTTTCCCAGGTAGATGCAGAAATGTGTGTGTGAATGTCTACTGACGTGTGGTCTGTCATACGTTGGATAGATGCTTGCTTGCAATCCGCCGTCTCCATTTCACAGACATGGCGAAACGGGAGTGAAGGTGGCTGTTCTACCGAGATGTCGTCAATACCTGTAAACCTGTTGTGAAATGTTGAAGTTTTTCTTTCTTTTTTCAGGAGACGAAAATTCCAATGCTTCGTGGTGACCAGATCAGTGGTTAAAACAAAATAGATATTCCACCGACAAAAAGCGATCAAAAATGGCAGAAGAAAAAAATAACCCTGGGAAGTTGAAAAGTTTGTCTGGTTTGCTGAACAGCGAGCAGGTGATGAAGTAGGAACTCTGCCGATAGTCCCAATGAAAACCAAAGAACAGTGAAGTAAAGTATTTATCCAGTCTACTTTATTACGTCCTTTTATTTTTTTAGCTCCTAAACCCCCTCGAAAGTCCAAAGTCTGTGCAGAACC
Source organism: Myxine glutinosa (assembly GCF_964187855.1). Classification (NCBI taxonomy): domain Eukaryota; kingdom Metazoa; phylum Chordata; class Myxini; order Myxiniformes; family Myxinidae; genus Myxine; species Myxine glutinosa. The sequence continues at coordinate 85,431,224 of NC_136261.1, read as the reverse complement.
GCTTCTTCTTCCTTACCGTCTTGCCTCCCTCACGTACTCAGAGTTGATTGGTTGTTCCTCGTTTTAAACCACGCCCCACTAACCCAACGTTAGCGGGCAGATTGTCAGTATGAGGAAAATGCTTGGTGAATTGATTCTGCCTGCACTCTGTTCATGTAGAAAATAATGCATGTAAAACTAGAAGTCACTACATGGTGATCGCCGGTTGATAAAATACGAACCTTCTGAGTTCTGTGGACAAATTTTTCGACGATTGCAACAGTTAAAATCATGGCACGTCGGCATCTTGAACGCAAGAATAACTTGTGATGAAACACAGACATACACCCCTGTCAATGAGCTGTGCCCCAGTGATGTCGCATGGGGCGATGGAAGTAGCTTATTTGCATAACGGAAGTGAAAGTAGTCTGATTTTAAAACACAATTTTCCTGCTTATTATTCTTCCCCACAAAATCTTTTTGCGCCAATGTATCAGGGAGATCATCCTCTAAAATGACGTTCCGCAACCTATGAGTCGCGACCCAATGTTTGGGTCGCGAAGGATTTTCAATGGGTCGCACGATCGTTGCAGAAATCGTGGGGAAAAAACTTTATCGACGATTTACTTCTCCCGACTGAACAGAACAGAGATCAAACGAACGCCGACGCAAACTTTATAGTATGGACTCTTCTACCGTGCTGTACCGATGTACCGTGATGTACCGCGCGTGCATCCGGTCAGTCAGATCATACGTTTAGTTTCCGACATGCGAATGTCCATTGCTTTTCATTCGAAAGATTGAGCTGTGAGCGTAAGGTACTCGCCATGGCTAGAAAGTATCAGCCTGTGTTCCTGAACTATGGGTTCACCTTGAATATCGATAAGCACAATGTTCATCGACCACAGTGTGTGATATGCCTTGATGTGTTGGCCAACGAGACCCTCAGGCCCCAAAAGCTGAAACGGCACCTCGAGAAGAAACATGGAGATCATGTCAACAAGTCGCGGGAGTTTTTTCTCCGGAAAGAACGTGAGATGAACAACAGCAAGTCAGTAATGAGTTCGGCTGTTTTTTCTGTCGGAGGGACTGACCAAAGCCAGCTACCTGGTGGCGGAGAAGATAGCCAAAGAAAAGAAACCGTACACTATTGCGGGTAAGTTTTTTGTTTTTTTTTGTAAAAGTATTTCACTGCATTGGCGGTTTGTAGGTTCATAAAGTAATACAAGGCGCTGTAAGAATAGTTAAATTTAGTTTTTCATTTAGTCTTTAGAATATTGATGTGTCGGGTTCTTGCTTACTATTAGGTTGGTTAAATTTTTTTTCCTGTTATTACTTTTTTTCAAAAAAGTGGGTAGGGAGGGAGGGGTTTTTTTTTTTTCAGAGTGAAATTTTAATGGATTATTCAATGCACAATATGTTTTTTTCTTAAATATACTTGATCGGACATACATGATGAATCATGTTATGATTTCTAAACTAGTAAACCTTCGTATGTACGCACTGATACGATACAAATAAAGAAAATAAAGAAACCGATGTCACATTGAGTTCTGTTTACTTTTAATATTTGCTGATACATATAACAATGGTAGACCAAAACTTCGGCTTTTAAGAATAATGTCCGGTTGCCATACATGTATCTATCAGCAGCTATTGCCATGGCATTCATACATATTTGACTAGAATTCCTCGCCACGAAATATCACTTCATGGTAGCGGTACATGCATATTGAGCAGTTTGGCAGACATGGAAGAGGACATAAACCACATCAAAAGAATGTCTGATTCGCGTTTATACATCTACCTATCAGCGGATACTGCTATTATAGCACTCATAGATGTATCTATCTATCAGCAGCTACTGCTATTATAGCACTCATAGATGTATCTATCTATCAGCAGCTACTGCTATTATAGCACTCATAGATGTATCTGTATATCAGCAGCTACTGCTATTATAGCACTCATAGATGTATCTATCTATCAGCAGCTACTGCTATTATAGCACTCATAGATGTATCTATCTATCAGCAGCTACTGCTATTATAGCACTCATAGATGTATCTATATATCAGCAGCTACTGCTATTATAGCACTCATAGATGTATCTATATAACAGCAGCTACTGCTATTATAGCACTCGTAGATGTATCTATATATCAGCAGCTACTGCTATTATAGCACTCGTAGATGTATCTATATATCAGCAGCTACTGCTATTATAGCACTCATAGATGTATCTATCTATCAGCAGCTACTGCTATTATAGCACTCATAGATGTATCTATATATCAGCAGCTACTGCTATTATAGCACTCATAGATGTATCTATACTAGGGCATGCCCGTACTATATCTATATCTAAAATTATATCCCCCCCCTCTATTTACATGAAATGGTTTGGTCCAAAGCGAACGGCTTGCGAGTGGTGACAATCCCCCCCCTCTATTTACATGCAATGGTTTGGTCCAAAGCGAACGGCTTCCGGAGTTTGGTAAAGAAATCGCCATCGCGTGCACAAACGCGCAGGAAAGCGAATGAATCGCAAATTCGTTTTTATTAGTTGTAAAACATAGTTTAACGCCAACATAGTTTGCAAACGTGAAATAAATGAATACGCTCTCAAATGTGCCATCCGAGGCAGAGTGTGCCCGCCACGTTCGGCACACGCGATCGTTCGCTGCTCTCTGATTGGTTGAATCGTTTTTTGGACATAGCTCGGTAAGTAATTGTCCGATTAATATGAAACCTTGAAAAGGCACATCCTCGGGTCCCCAGCAATATACCTGGCAAGTTAAAAGTATATCGGACCCGTGGTTGTCGAGAAACAGCGGTCACAGACAAACGTACAGACGTACAGACAGACAGACAGAGATTACTGGAATTATAGATAGATAACAGCAGCTACTGCTATTATAGCACTCGTAGATGTTGAGTAGAGTTCAACACCAAGAGAATGTTGGTTGCCGTTTATTCATGTATCTATCATCACCTACCACTACATGTAGTGTAGCGCTCGTTTAATTTTTGACTAGAAATCCAAAGCAATAATTATCACGTGAGGCTCTCCCGTTTGCCGATGATATTTGGCTTCTCCTTCAGAATACCAACTACTTCTTGAACTTCCGAGTGGGCCTCTTCTCGGCAGTGCGACTCTTGCTGCAGGTACTGCATATAGGATATGACTCATCTGTGGTACCTCAGCTCCTCAACACAGGAAACGGATTTTACTGACTTTGCGAGCAAAAAAAAAAAAAGAAGAGATTTTTTAGGGGCGGACGACTTTTATGGGGCGGGCGGCGATGATAAACAGGATTTTTTTTTAAGCTGCCTTACTCGTGCCATGTATACTTTGGTATATCACAACTTCGTAAGTTTTATTTGTTGCAATACAGCCATTCTTAAACTTTGCCTCTTTTTTAAAAGTACGTACGGTAATCACATCGTACATATTGAATTTTTATAATGCCTTGTAACAGTGGTTCTTAACCTGGGGGTCGTGACGTATGCGCATACGCGAACAAATTACTGTGTGTGGTATGTACCTTTGTTAGGTTCCTAAAAATGGGCTCAACAAATTGATAGGTTATTTATGACCCCTTCATGACCCCCGGAAAACGCCAAACGACCCCCATGGGGGGTCACGCCCCCCCACGTTAAGAACCGCTGCCTTGGAACAAAATCAAGATTAATCATAAAGTGAAAGAAATGCTCATGTGTTATTTTATTACCTTCGCAAAAGCGGAAGGTTATGTTTTGATCGCTGTGTATTTATTTGTATGTCTGTGTGTGTGTGTGTATGTTATTCGCATAACTCAAAAAGTATTCAACCGAATTGCATGAAATTTGGTGGGATGATTGGTTATTATACGGGACACATTTGATTAGATTTTGGGAGCAATCGGGTCAAAGGTCAAGGTCAAGGTCACGAAAAGGTCAAAATCGTATTTTTGTTGTTCTGTTCCCTACACTCCCATGCCAAGTACAGAACAGTAGCTGCGGCGAAGGTATGCGCTCTACCGAGTGCCCGTTCTAGTTTATCTTGTATTGCAGAGCAACTCATCCTGCCATGCGCCAAGGCGATGTGCAGAGAAGTGCTTGGAGAGACGGCGGCTTCCAAGATAAGCACCAAATCCGCTTTCTGCCGACACGATTTGCCGACGGATAATAGACATGGGCGAAGACATCGAGCACCAGCTGTACGCAAACCTAGAGGCCAACAAGTTTGTCATCCAGTTGGACGAGTCAATGGGCATCGCACAGAAGGCGTTGATCCTCATCTTTGTTCGTTATCGGCATGGCGATGATTTTATGGAGGATCTTCTGGCATGTGATGAGTTACAGACCAAGACCACGGCCGCAGAAATATTCACAGTCGTCACCAAACACATCGCATTGTGTGGAGGCATGTATAATTATTTATGTTCTCCCCTCTTGTTAAAATGTGGTAGTCGCTTCCCAAAGAGGGTTGGTAGCAACAATACCTTATTTACCAATGGCGATGATGCTCGGGAATGTTGGTTGGGAAAAAGGGGGATATCAATGTGAGCAATTTGCAGACAGTTATAGGACTAATTATGACAATGAAGTTATGCCCCCTTCCGTACCTATTCAACAACAAATGAAAGGGCTCCTATGTTTTGTCCGACATCGAACCAAGGAGAATAATAAGTTTATGGGAAACTCCACCTGCCACCATTATAGTTACGAGTTGGGCTATATAAGATTGCTTGTCCCAATAAGGGACAATAGCTTAAAGATGATATCTTTGTATTGGGAAGGAACTTGGACAACAGATACTACATGGACCTATAATAATACATATTTTATATGTGGACACAAGGCGTATACGTATCTCCCACTGACATGGTCAGGATCATGCTTTCTTGGTTTTGTACTTCTACACATGCGCTTGTTAACAAAGTCACCAATGCGCATCCTGCATTCTAGGCAGAAAAGAACTGTTAGTATGGGAGAATGGGTTGGAATGTATATCTTTTTTATTTCCATTTTATGGAACCTGGAAGGCAGGCCATGAGCTATGGCAAATGGCATTGGCTATAGAAATATTGGCAAATAAAACAGCTAGTGGATTGACAAACCTTACAAGTGAGCTGGCAGCAACAAGAACCATGGCATTACAAAATCGTATGGCATTAGATATGCTGTTAGCGGAAAAAGGAGGTACATGCGCAGTGATTGGTACAGAGTGTTGTACATACATACCTGATAATTCGGGAGACATTTATAACATAGCCGATACAATAAGACAAGAGGGAGCAAGATATCACGATTATGTGAAAGGGGGTGCCTTCGCATGGTTGGAAAACACATTCGGAGGAGTGGCAGCTAAGATACTCCAATACTTGTTTGTTGGATTAGTTGTTATATTGGCAATAGTTTTAGTGGTGGCTTGCTTGAAAACCTTAGTAACGGTGGGTTTGAATAAGATAACAAATAACACTATGATAGTGCATGAAGCACCACATGCAGAAATAAATGAAGCAACAAATGAGGAAATACATGTGGAACCACAAGAGGAAGACTTTTATGGCGACATAAATGTTGAGATTAAAAGATTGAATCAAGTGATGTTGCAAATGAGTACAGTAGAGCTAAGATAAGGGCATAACAAACCATTGTGAATAGTGTCCGTTGTACGAGCTGGGGAACTCATATCACCATAAGTTACACTATTAAAAGAAAAAGTGAGGAGGACTATGCTAATAATACATTATGCATAGTTTGCTGTTTGCAAGATTTGTTGGGAATTAGATATTCCTGTTTGTGATTTTACTTATATACACTCAACTAATAATGCATTTATTTTCTTTGAGTAGTGTTAAAATAACTGCATGAGTTTAATTTTTGAATTATATGAACCTGAAAGCAATTGTGGATGTTATTCTTAGTTTAGTAGTATAAAACACATACCTGATTTGAATATTATTCGTGTGAAGCTGTTATAAGATATACATGATTAGTTAAAATATAGTGATTTAATGTTACAATGTACCCCATCTGATTCAATCTGTGTGGCGAGCAGATATAAATGTGGCTGAGTAAAGGAAAGACCAGGTCCCATTTCAAATGGAGTGATGACGACATCTGGAAAGAAGTTCGAAAAAGAAAATTTGTGGCTAAAATGAAGTTAATTTTGGCATACACCCTCCTTCTCAAAGAATGGTGAAGACATACTCCTTTGTAAGATTGGAGATGGATGTTTACCTTCACCAAAGGAGATTTATGTGACCATTGGCCTGGATCACACTGCAACATCTGAAAGAAGGGCGATCACCTACTTTTGTTCGAATGCCTCGAACATTCAACACGTCAGCAATTGCAGGACGACGATATTTTACCTGCAACTTCCACGGGATGCGGTGACGTGTGTTATTACTTCACCAATTTCCGGGGAGTCAGCATGGAGCTACAAGCGAATGGCTGTGCCTTTTCTTCACAACAGCTGTGCATGATTCTGCTGGGTGCTCTTGGTATGGACCATGGACAACTTGAGTACCATGGTCCCAACATCATCATTGCGGATGCATCCGGCATCCCTGTTCCACATCTTGCTGGCCAATCAACATCACATCAACACTTGCTCCATACTCATGATGAGTGAGGAGGCAAGTCGACGACAATTGGATGAAGGCCTTGTTCAAATCTACTATGGCTCACAGCAAGAGTGCAAGAATGTTACATGAAAAGCAGGGTCAGTTTGTGACTCTGCCCAGCTATCACAACAGCAGAAAATCCTACGCAAAATAGTTTAGGTTCCATGAAGACATCAGAAGATAATGTTTCATACTTGAATTTCAAACACGACTGATCAGCCCCTTCTTTTCAATAAAAAAGTCAACATTTGTGTCAAAGCAAACGTATTGCCAAATGTTGCAGATGTTTTATTATTTTTATGGTGAACTGAAATTATTGTGTCTGGTAAAGGTGAAGTGTTGTATGCTTTATACAAATGAAGTGAATTGCATTATTAATATGGAAAGAGAAATGTTTTGTGATCATATTCTTCCAGAATGACGGTGTATGCCTTATGAACGGGAAAATTGGATTACCAAATTTGTGAGTCGAATATTAAATAGGTTGATGTTTAGATTAATGATTAATATAAACAAAAAGAAAAAATAAGGAATTGTGGAGGCATATATAATTATTTATATTCTCCCCTCTTGTTAAAATGTGTTTTCCTCTTGAAATGAAGCTTGGAACATTCTTGTTTCGGAGGGGTCAGGAAGAGAGTGACCTATGGGGAACAGAAAAGGTGCTTTATCATTTATTAGATAAGAGCCGTCTGAAAAGGCCCTTAGAATTCTCCAAGATGGGAACCACTGTTCCACTGTCTGGGCCGAGAGAGTCTGTGCGGAGTCTTAAATTCCATACCATATATGGAAGTGAACATTCATAATATAAGGAAAATGGGACTTCGAGAAGAGAGAGCTGCGCTGACCAAGAGCGAAGGAGAAGATCTGCAGAGGAGAAGTTGTGCCATGCCACGACCGGCTGAACAAGGCTTTGTTAAAGTGTAGTTCGTTTTTTTAGTATGGTATTTACCTTGCATCAGTTCGTAATTCCCTACCCCCCCTTGAGTTTAATAAACCGAACATAAGAACAAAGTGGAGTCTTCCTTTATCATTCTAGTAATTGATAGGAACTATTCCATAATTGCATAGCCTCAGGTGGGAAGACTGTGTTGGCGTTTGTACCGATGGTGCGGCATCAATGACAGGTCAGCGTGGCGGTGTCATTAAGCTCATCCAAGATGTGGCACCAGAGGCAAGCTGGACCCACTGCTTCCTCCACCGCGAGGCATTAGCGGCGAAAGAGATGTCACCTGGACTTGCCGAAGTAATGGACATTGCAGAGAAAACAATCAACCATCTCAGGAAGAGCGCCCTCAATTCGAGGTGGTTTGCAGAGCTGTGTAAGGAGCAAGATGCAGAACACACCATGGTGCTGTATTTTGCAGCTGTTCGCTGGCTCTCCAGAGGAGATGCTTTGGCAAGATTGTATGAACTTCGTGACCAGGTCCTCACATTCTTGGAGGTGGCTAGGTCAGACCTGGCAGTCTACTACAAAAACAACAAATTCATCGCAACATTGGCATACATGGCCGACATCTTCAACTTGTTGAACAATCTGAACATATCGTTCCAGGACAAAAAGAACAAGCAGGCGAAATCCGTGTTCGTAATGTATGACAAGATAGCGGCGTTCAAGTCAAAGCTGGATCTATGGAAGAGAAGAGTACAGACCAATGATGAATTTGACATGTTCGAAAACCTGGATTATCTGCTCAGCAAGAGTGTTGAGGAACGTGTGGACATTAAGGATGTCATCGTCGAACATCTGGTGAACCTGCGCAAACGATTTGACGAATACTTTCCTGTTGATCCACGTGGGGAGAAGAAGTGGATCCGAGACCCTTATTCAGTCGACGTCCTGCAGTGCTGCAACTTGTCCACCAGATTGAAAGAGCACTTGATCGACATCGTGTCCGACGGTACACTTGAGACACTGTTCGGGAAGGACACGTTAGTAAAGGTTTGGCTGACAGTGTCTCATGAGTACCCAGAGATTGCACATCTCGCGGTAAAGTTCCTGATGCCATTCACGACGACGTGGATGTGTGAGGCAGGTTTCTCAATGGTGACATATCTGAAGTCCAAGTATCGAAACAAACTGGAGACAGTGGCCCTGTGCGCCAACCTGAGAATCGCATTGTTGCCGCTTCAAAGCCGAATCGATGATCTCGGAGCCAATATGCAAAGTCAACCATCGCACTGATGTGGATAATCCACATCTACAATGTTACTGACGGAACATTTGAATGAGGCTTCTAAGTTTCACTTTCTGGTTTAATCAGTGAAAGTTGTTTATTTAATGTTGTTCATGATAACGGAACATTGAACCTGGATATAAGTTCAGATGCATATCGGGTTTTTTTCAGTAAAAGTTATTCTTGTTTTGTTTATCAGTTCATGTTACATTTTAAGTTCATCATCTATTCACGATGAAGATTTAAATAAAGTTCAAACACCTTATCTTGGCGTGTCACTTTAATAATTAAAGTTTTATTCTATTTCGCAAAAGATACACCGTCCAATGAATGTTGTGAGATTCATCTTCATCTTATTCTTCATATTCATCATCATCCTCATCTTCATTAAATCTTCATCCGGATTCATCGTTGGGGCGGATTCATCTCTTCCGAAGCTGCGAACAAGGCAGGGAGTTTACGCCTGATTGGCTGACAATAATATCAAGTGGGCGGTGTCTGTGATCGAAGTCGCTGCTCATTCTCAAGGGGGGCGTGGTCTCTCGCTCTCTCTCTCTCATGGTCGTGGAAATCCGTACAAAATAACAACAAAATAAGGACAGTGTTTGGTATGATTGTCGTCATTTTGCTTTATTGTTCAATTACGAATTGTACTACTGTACAAAGATGATGAACCGAACCCTTACCAAGATATTAACGTCATAAGCAATCGACATTTCCGTGACGGTTTGTGGAGGGGGTGGGGGGGGGGGGTTCGATGGGTCTCGACTGGATGCCTGGGTTTTTTTGGGGGTCCTGGGCTAAAAAGGTTGCGGAACGCAGGTCTAAAACATATCTTCAAAAAATGTCATGATTGTGTCCTTTTAATTGGGACGCAATGTGTCCCTTTAAACCTGCCACATTTGACCTGCACAGTCCGGAGGAAGAATACTCAGTGTGATCTTCTGAGAACATCGGATCTGAGCTTCCTTGTGTTACGTGTTCCCCCCCGACCTCCTGGTCTCGGTATACCTCCAAACCCCGAGAGGAGCCACGGCAGAAAAAATTGTTATTCAATGTCAAAAGCAATAATGAAACCACACCAATGGTTACCAACAAACAAATAATATATTAAAAAGCACACCGGAAGAACAATACAACAATGGTAGCAATCAACCATACAATCAATATCTTAAGATGGTACCATCCTCTAAGGTAATCTCACTCACGGCGTTCCCAGTGAACGAAACAGAACACTCCTCAATGTCTCTATAACTCAACGGGGACCCCGGCGAAGAGGCGATGAGGCGAGGAAGGAGGTGTAGGCAAGGCGTGGACCGTCACGTGGTCCAAACCAACAGCACACCGGCGGCGGACAGGGAAATCCCAAAGACGCGATCCCGACGTGCACATTCACAGTGCAATCAGCGAACCGCAGGGTAACCTTCAAACGCCGCTGTCGCACACACACATCCCCGGCAAATGGCCGGAGGGCGAGACCAGCGGACGCGGCAAAACCTTGTCCTGCGAACGACGCGCGAGGTTCCAAAATGGCGGACGGCTCTTACTCGAGCCGCAGCCTCTAGGCGAGGATTCTCCAGAATCTCACGCTTGTACCTGACTACACATGCGTTTTCAATACTCCAGCGATAACCCCGATCACACGATTCCTTTTCACGTACTCAAAGTTCCCTTGACACCGTTCGCTCGACCACGCTCGCAACGGACCTTCAAGACACGTCTTTTCACTGTCCTCACGCCTTCTTCTTCCTCCTCTCTGTCGTCGTCTTCCGGCTTCCTGTCTCTTTTTCATGAGCGCTTTTAACTTTTTAACCACAATAACCATTTCCCTTAAACAACAATACCCATAATACTTAGAACCAACAATAATAATAATAACAACAATAATTAATTAGTGCCGAATCCGTAACACTTGATATGGATTTTCCCCAAAAAAGAGTACAACCTGATTTTTGCAAGCAGCATGAAATAGCTAATAATGAAGACCCTAGATCTGCTGAGATCTTCGAAATATATAAAAAATTTAAGACTTGCTTAAAAGAAACAGATGACACTTTATCGGACAAATCTACAAGTAAAGTTCTGAGCGACATTCAAATACATGCACAGTCCCCTTTCCAAAGTCATATTCATTTAGGATTTTGGGTTTCAAAATCCAACTGGTGAAAATCATTACCTCATGGTGGGAGCAGAAAGTTACCTCCTCCATCGAAGGTGAACAGAGGTTATGTTTTCACCCCTGTCTGGATTTGTTTGTCTGTTAATAGGATATTTCAAAATGTTGTGGATGGATTGAGACAAAACTTGGTGGACACATTGAGTGTCTGACAAGGCCAAAATGATTATATTTTGGTGAAGATACAGATCCGGTACTAGAAATTTTAAACTGATTCTTCGCCATTGAGAGATAGGGCCAAAAATGATTTAGAGCATGATATTTCAAAAAAGTTATGGATGGATTATAACAAAACTTGCTGGATGAGTTGGTTCGGTGACAACAAGCGATTAGATTTTCGTTCAGGTCTGGATGCAGATGCGGCCTATCAGTGGGATACAAAATGTAAACTGTTCATCCAGGTGGAGGTATGTGCCCCACCAAGTGACATTCTAGTTTATTGTGTAACAGGTGTAGTTTGGAGGACCTAATTTTTCGAAATGTTCATACTTTAATTTGTCGATAACTTTAAACTTGACAAACTGTTTCAACATTGCTACAGATTAACTGCAATCATAAACCGAGATATTAGATGGCAGCCGAACAAGTTGAATCTCGTAACTCTTTGCTTTGCTTTTGATTATCTGGGTCAAGCCAAATGTCTCAAGAAAGCCATCATCCCAAAGGTTACCCGTGTTTGATCGCAAGATAGCTGCCTGCCGTGCCAAAGTGAGCGTTGTCCATGGAATGACCTCTTGTGGACACATCTGCCCGTGCCCCACTGTGCAGACAATTAAACAGCCATCCATCAAGCCTTCGTGGCCGGAATTACATGGCATGCCTGCTAATGGCTTTTTGGCAATTATGGCAGGATACTGCAAAGTGAGATCCTGGGAAGCACAGAATTCGATTAATCTCAGTTGAATGTTTCGATTGTTAGGTAAGCATGACAAATCTAATGTTAACCAAAGCTCTTGTACAGTCGTGGCCAAAAATATTGGCACCCTCACACATTTTTCAAATAACTCACAATTTTCTCGAAAAATAAGTTGAAATTGACAAAAGTATTTGATTTCCACAATTCATTATTTCACTGTTAACATTACAGAACCTTTGTTTTGATTCAGAACTTAATATGTCCTTTTAAATCAGAAAATAAAAAGAAATGGCATTGACAAAATTATTGACACCTTAGCCTTAATATTTGGTAGCACAGCCTTTGGACAAAATAACTGCAGTCAAGCACTTCCTATAACCATGAATGAGATTCCTGCACCTCTCTACTGGCAGTTTGGCCCACTCTTCTTCTGCAAACTGCTCCAGTTCTCCAAGATTTGAAGGTTTCCTTCTCCCAAATGCTGTTTTCAGATCTTCCCACAGGTGTTCAATGTGATTTAGATCTGGACTCCTTGCTCGCCACTTCAGAACAGTTCAGCGTTTTGTCTTGAACCATTCCTGGGTGCTTTTTGAAGTGTGTTTGGGGTCATTGGCCTGCTGCAAGACCCATGGCCTTCGAGGGAGACCCAGCTTTCTGACACTGGGTTGAACATTGCGCTCCAAAACACCTCGGTAATCTCCTGATTTCATGATGCCATGCACACATTGAAGGCACCCAGTGCCAAAGGCAGCACAGCAACCACAAAACATCACTGAACCTCCTCCATGTTTGAGTGTAGGGAAATGTTCTTTTCTTTGAAGGCTTCATTTTTGTTTTCTATAAACATAGAGATGATGTGTTTTACCAAAAAGCCTTCTGGAAGTTTCTGACCAGCGACCAGGAAGTTTCTCAGTGACCTGAGATTGTGATGAACAGCTGTCTTGAATACCTGGAGGGAAGAATGATATTGAAGAGAATGTTGAAGTTGGTTCCCCAGGTGGTTAAAGAATCGATGAGTGGAGGTGAGCAGTGATTCTGGATTTTGGGTGTTTCACCAGAAGGGGTTGATGGTGGACCACGTGCACCCTGGGGAAACCTGGGGGTCATCAGAAAGGGGGGGGGGGGGGAGGGGGAGCTCGGAAAGAGCAGAGGGTGCAAGGCCAGAAAGGAAGCAGTAGAAGACAGAGAGACCACTGACCTGTCTGCAATGGTAAATTAAAATGATGAGCCCATAGACTTAACTTCATTGCAAGAGATTACAATGATCTTGGAGGCCTCGGTTCCATGGCCTCATGGTGAGCAACGTGTGATTCAGGGGTGCTAGCACATACAGTGCATTCAGAAAGTATTCAGACCCCTTCACTTTTTTCACATTTTGTTATGTTGCAGCCTTATGCTGAAATCGTTTAAATTCATTTTTTCCCTCATCAATCTACACTCATTACCCCATAATGACAAAGAGAAAACAGGATTTTAGAAAGTTTTGCAAATTTATTAAAAAGAAAAATCAGAAAAATCACAATGACATAAGTAATCAGACCCTTTGCTACGACACTTGAAAATTAACTCAGGTGCCTCCCATTTCTCTTGATCATCTTTGAAATGTTTCTACACCTTGATTGGAGTCCATCTGTGGTAAACTCAATTGATTGGACATGATTTGGAAAGCCACACACCTGTCTATATAAGGTCTCACAGCTGACAATGCATATCAGAGCAAAAACCAAGCCTTGAGGTCGAAGGAAATGCCTGCAGAGCTCAGAGACAGGATTGTGTCGAGGCACAGATCGGGAGAAGCTTACAAAAAAAAATCTGCTGCATTTAAGGCTCCCAAGAGCACAGTGGCCTCCATAAGTCTTAAATGGAAGAAGTTTAGAACAACCAGGACTCTTCCTAGAGTTGGCCACCCGGCCAAAATGAGCAATCGGGGGAGAAGGGCCTTGGTAAGAGAGGTGACCAAGAACCCGATGGTCACTCTGGCTGAGCTCCAGAGATCCTGTGTGGAGATGGGAGAAACTTTCAGAAGGAGAACCATCACTGCAACACTCCACCGATCTGGGCTTCATGGCAGAGTGGCCAGACGGAAGCCTCTCCTCAGTGAAAGACATGAAAGCCCGCTTGGAGTTTGCAAAAAAGCACCTAAAGGGCTCTCAGACTATGAGAAACAAGATTCTGTGGTCTGATGAAACCAATATTGAACTGTTTGGCCCCTTCCCCTTAACGGGGCAACTTGCTAGTTTTTACCATCTTTTATTGATGATGTATTGTCACTCCAAAATAACCCACTACAGAGATGCAATTTCGTCACACTTGGAGAAAGGTGTAAAGTAAACCAAGCAAGTAAAGTTACACCAAGCAAGTAAAGCTCTCAAAAGGACTTTCGGATTTCGGTGAATTGATCATTTGAAGAATGCATTGCTATGGGATATTTAAGAAATATAGTGAATGAAAAATAAATGCGGAAACCCAACATGCTGACAAAGAGCGAGTCGACTCGAGACATCGATAAATTTGAAATATTCAGCCATTGTGAATGGGGGGGGGGGGGGCCTTCCCATGCCTGCTCCCCCCAAGCCCTCTCCCTCCCACACATCTCCCTGCTCTCAAATGTTATGTTTGTGTGCTTCCCCTTCTCTCCCCATCTTGTCTTCCGCTCCCTCTTTTTATATATTTTGTTTGTCTGGTTGATTTGTTTGTGAAATAAATGTTAGCTCTTTCACGAGCCTCGATTCAGTATCGAAAAAACAAACAAAAAAAACTGGAGGATGGGGGATCTGAGGGTGGAGTCTTCAGGAAATAAATGTAGAGAATTTTTGAGAGTCAGAGAGATAATCAAGGAAGATTATGAATAGGATGGGGCCGGGAACATTGCCGGGAACTGGTACTCCAGTCTTGACAGGGATAGAAGATGAGAGGATTCTGTTGAGAGCCAGGAACAGTTGGGTGTGACTGCGTCGGGTGGGTACAGAGAGCGAGGGATTGGAAGCAACACAGAATTGGGGCATCCGGCCTTCTCATGAGTGGAGTCGGCTGTGGTGCCATTTGAAGTGAGAGAAGGGATGGACAGACCTAACAAGGCACCACCAAGTTTTAGAGGATGGAGACAAGGTTGAAAGTTCATTCTTGAGGTTGGACAGATATCATTTTCTGACTCTCCTGAGAGTGGACACACACTTGGTGTGGGCTTTGTGGAATGATCCGAGGTTACCTTCAGTTGGATTTGCCTTCCAGGAAGATAAGTTGTTTCAAGGCAACTGCCTCACCACAGGGTTCAGTGCACCATGGGTGGGAGGATGGGTATTATAACTGAAGACGAGATTGGATGAATCTGTGCATAAGGCAGAACATGTTTTTGTTGAATAATTCCCAGGCTGCGTTAACATGATGGGCGATAGATATAGGAGACCAGTCCTGAACTGCAATGGCTGCTTGCAATTCCTGACAGTTTGCCTGAGTGAATTGCCAGAATCACTGGCGCTGAGGCTGTTCTCTGAAAATAGTGAGAGAGGTGTTGACCTTCACAAGCGCATGATCAGATGAACCAACTGGAGCAGACGAAGAGCAGGAGACATTGGCATTCATCAGGAGCAAATCCAGAAGGCAGGATTCATCATTGGCAGAAATCCGGACGGAAAGTTTATAAATTTAGTCAGTCTCATTGAGTCACAGAAGTCATTCACTGAAGTTTGTTTTTACGCATCTGAGTTTGAGTCGACTCTGTATCACTGTGTGACTGGTGAGCAGCTTGTCGAGTGTGAAACGTTTTGAGTGTGTCCTGAAGTGTGCAACAAATGTTCATAACGTTAGTATACATGTGCTAGCTACTTCTGTTAGCCCGCTGTGCAGATGAGCTTCTGGGTAACATTATGGTTTCTCGTTCACATCCTTCTCATCGATGCTCCAACAGCTGATTATTGTTTTTTGTGGTGATTAATAAATGAGCATCCACAGAGGGAAAAGTTTATACAATCATAATTTCAACACTAAATCTGGAGTTCTCATGACTAAAAATCAATGGATTTTATTTTAAATCTGTCAACCAACAATTTAACATATGATCATACGAGTGAGTTCATCGAACTTGCATGCAGCATCTGCTGGTTTTGTCAGTACTGTAGTGCAGCTTTGCCACTGATGAAGTGGATTAGAGCGGGATTTTTTAATTTGCCCGTGGTATTGGCACACAGTGAGCAACTCTTGGAATGGACTGTGGAATATTCTTCGGATGGATAGTATCCTATGATGCAAGACTGCTTGTGAAGCACCAGGGTTACAGCAGGTAGCCAGATCAAATTCCATCCATAATAAAAACTAATTTTCCGGACAACACAAAGATCAGTAAGCTATTTCTCTGTCCTGTTGATTGTGGTTGGCTCTTGCATCAAGGAAGCAAGGAAACTCGTAAACTAGCAGTTTACCCACCCTTTGGAGGGATTTTGTATGTGAACTATTTTTGCAATAAATAAAAATTACGTCAAATTCAATGGGAACTAATTTTAATCACAACGGGGCAACTTGCTAGTTTTTACCATCTTTTATTGATGATGTATTGTCACTCCAAAATAACCCACTACAGAGATGCAATTTCATCACATCTGTATGCTTCTGGCAGCGAACGAATTCACCCGCCTCCTCGCTGGTTTCCCGGCCCTCACGCGGCCCACCTTCTCGGCGGGGGCCGTCAAGCACGGGGTGGAACACCACATCCCCAACGCCGGGCCACCGGTCTACGCCCGGGCACGCCGCCTCGAGCCGACGAAGCTCGCGGTAGCTAAAGCGGAGTTCGCTACGCTGGAGTGGCTCGGCATCGTGCGGCACTCCGAGAGTGCTTGGGCGTCGCCGCTTCACATCGTGCCAAAGCCCGGCGGGGGATGGCGACCGTGCGGGGACTACCGGCGCCTCAACGCCGCCACCACCCCCGACCGCTACCCCATCCCCCACATTCAGGACTTCTCCGCCCGGTTGGCGGGCATGTCCTTCTTTTCGAAGGTGGACCTCATACGCGGCTACCATCAGGTCCCCGTCAGGCCGGAGGACATCCCGAAGACGGCGGTCATCACGCCATTCGGACTTTTCGAATTTCTTCGGATGCCCTCCGGTTTGAAGAATGCGGCTCAGGCGTTCCAGCGACTAATGGACAGCGTCTTGCGCGACATGGATTTCGTCTACGTCTACCTGGACGACATACTCGTCGCCAGCGCGTCCCGCGAAAGGCACCTACACCATCTCCGCACGCTCTTCGAACGTCTGGGCCAGCATGGCCTCATCGTGAACCCCGCCAAGTGCCGGTTCGGCGTCACCGACATCGACTTTTTCGGGCACCGCATCACCAGGCACGGGGCCGTCCCCCTACCAGCCAAGGTGGAGGCGGTGAAGGGGTTTCCGCGCCCCCGCACAATCAAGGGGCTCCAGGAGTTCCTGGGCATGGTAAACTTTTACCATCGGTTCCTGCCCCGCATCGCCCAGCTCCTGCGCCCCTTGCACGAGGCCCTCCGAGGCAAGCCGGGCAAAGGTGACGTTACCTGGACCGAGCAGATGGACGCGGCGTTCGCGGGCGCGAAGCTCGCCTTGGCTAACGCCACCATGCTCGTGCACCCGGCGCCCGATGCACCGATCGCCCTCACCACCGACGCCTCGGCCTACGCGGTGGGCGCGGTGCACGAGCAATGGGTGCGTGGTGCTTGGCAACCGCTGGCGTTCTTCAGACGGCAGCTTCGCCTGCCCGAACGCCGTTATAGTACCTTCGACCGTGAGTTGCTCGGGCTTCACCTGGCGGTCAGGCACTTCCGCCATCTGCTCGAGGGCCGTGCGTTCACGGCCTTCGTCGACCACAAGCCACTGGTCTTCGCGATGGTCAAGGTCGCTGAGCCGTGGTCGGCCCGGCAGCAGCGTCACCTCTCGGCCGTGTCCGAATATACAACAGACATCCGGCACGTCGCGGGGAAGGACAACCCGGTGGCGGATTGCCTTTCCCGGTCCGTCGCCCACGCAGTCCACCTTGGCATCGACTATGCCAGGATGGCGGCGGACCAGGCCGCCGACCCCGGCGTCCAGGCCTTGCGGACCGCCGTCACGGGCCTCCGCGTCACCGAGGTGCCGTTCGACGGCATGGGCACGGCCCTCTTGTGCGACGTCTCCCTTGGGCGGCCTCGCCCCATCGTGCCCGCGGGCTGGCAGTGCCAGGTTTTTGACGCCATCCACGGCCTGTCCCACCCGGGCATGAAGGCCTCCCAGAGGTTGGTCACTGACAAGTTTGTCTGGCATGTCCTCCGGAAGGCCGTCCGCGGCTGGACCAGGACGTGCCTCGCGTGTCAGTGCGCGAAGGTGCACCGGCACACCCAGGCCACATTGGCCCCGTTCACGGTGCCGGAACGTAGGTTCGACCACGTGCACGTGGACCTGGTGGGACCTCTGCCCCCCTCGCGGGGTTTCGCCCATGTCCTGACAATGGTGGACCGCACCACCCGGTGGCCGGAGGCTGTGACTTTGGCGGCGACGATGGCGGCGGACGTCACGCAGGCGTTCATCGCCACATGGGTCGCCCGGTTCGGTGCCCCCTTGGACATCTCATCTGACCGCGGCCCCCAGTTCACCTCGGAGCTCTGGGGGGTGGTCGCGTGGGGGCTCGGGGTCCAGCTGCAACGAACCACGGCCTACCACCCCCAGGCCAATGGCCTGTGCAAGCGGTTCCACCGCTCGCTGAAGGCCGTGCTCCGGGCCACCCTCCGCGACGGCGGCTGGGTCGACAGGCTCCCCTGGGTCCTGCTGGGCCTCCGGATGGCACCCAAGGACGACCTGCATGCATCCGCGGCGGAGTTGGTCTTCGGACAACCGCTGCGGGTGCTGGGCGAGTTCCTCCCCGACCCCACGGCACCATGGTCCGCGGCGCAGGAGCACTCCGCGCTGCAGGAGACAGCCCGGAGGTTCGCCCCGGTGCCGACGGCGCACCACGGGCACCCACCTACGCACGTCGCCCCGGAGCTTCGCACTGCGGAGTACGTCTTCATCCGGCACGACGCCCACCAGACACCACTGCGGCCCCCGTACGACGGGCCTTTCCACGTGCTGGAGCAGAAATGAATTACTCGTAAAGTATAACGTAAAGTAACCATAACGAGCCCCCCACATCCACTCACCTCCGCTCGTCCCTATCGATATTGTTCACCAACACCGACGTGCCAAGGAAAACATTTCACCTTGGACATCGGCGGTACTCCCGACCGCGTCTCGGTGGATCGCCTCAAGCCGGCCCACCTCGACGTGGACCACCCACCGCCGGTGGCTCGGCCCCCGCGTCGGGGCCGCCCCCCTGCGGGCGGACCCCCGGCACCACCCAGGCCCGCCGGCGCGCCGCCCCCCGGTCCTGCACCCATCCCGGGTGCAGCCGGAGGCATCCCAGCTGGCATCCCTGCACCCCGGACGCCGCCAGTCGCCAGAGGGCGCTTCGGCCGGGTCATCCGTTTGCCCCGCAAACTGGCCCTCCAGGTGCGCGGTAATTATGGGGGGGGGGGAGGCGCGTGTAGCGGACACGAAAGCTCACTGGCGTGAGGGCATCATTCCGCGCACCAAGTGGGCGGCGGCCACGCCCGAGGGGTAGGCGTGGCCGCGGGATATACACCGGGTGCGCAGCCCAGAGCGCTCCAGTGCTACAGTTGAGCTCTTGTAATAAAGACTCTTGAACCTACCGCGTTGGCCGCTTCCTCCTTGTTATACAAGTAGTGCGCGTAGCACCGCGCTTCAATATCACCTTTATCTATCAATATTGTTGAAATGAAGATCAAATAGCTGTATGTTGAAATATGTTGAAAAAGTCAAAACTTTACATGGGGTGTACTTACTTTTTCACGTGACTGTATATAGAAATATAGAATATAGATTAGTTATATTTCCGGTCATACTCCCTCCCATTGGTTGTATTGCCGGTTGCCTTATTAATAAAAATTTAAAAAAATGACTTTCTGTATGCTTAACTTCAACACAGCTTAACTTCGTTGAGATTATTAGAGTATATATCGTATCAAACGGCGATACATGTGGAGCAGATTTTGTTTTTTGGGGGAAAGTTTTGTGATATTTTCTTGTCTGTTTTTTTTCATATACAGCACTTTTACATATTTGGATTACGTCTAATTCAATGAGAACTGATTTTAATCACAACGGGGCAACTTGCTAGTTTTTACCATGTTTTATTGATGATGTATTGTCACTCCAAAATAACCCACTGCAGAGATGCAATTTCGCCACACTTGGAGAAAGGTGTACCACCAAGCAAGTAAAGCTCTCAAAAGGACTTTCGGCTTTCGGTGAATTGATCATTTGAAGAATGCATTGCTACGGGATATTTAAGAAATATAGTGAATGAAAAATAAATGCGGAATCCCAACATGCTGACAAAGAGCGAGTCGACTCGAGACATCGATAAATTTGAAATATTCAGCCATTGTGAATTATTTACTGTTGGCACCCATAATACACTTTGGACGATGAATTGCGACAGTACAAAGGATTAGAGGGATATAATGGATTTGTATGTGGATGGACCATACAGGATTTAAATTTTAAACATCCACATTCACAACAATCTGTTTAACAAGGCATGGGCAATGTCGGCTTGTGAAAAACTTGTTTAGTGCAAAAGACCCAACTTCTATGTGAAAAGCAAGTAACCATCAGTATAGGATGAGGGATAGCACACATGATATGGGTAGATGTCATCCCTCAATTTGACTTTGAAGGTCGTTTTCAAGATCAAAAGGGTGAAATGAGGTCAAATTTAACATTAACCATTGACAGACACGTATACAATTTGATATTTTAAAATAAGCAATGCATGGAATATAATGACAAGGGTTTTACACACAATTGGGTGTCAAAAATCTGACAAATTTCAGACAAATCACAAATTACATCAAAATATGGCAAAATTATTGACTTTTTAATATAAACACCTTCAGAGAAACATTATTTAAAATATGCTAATTTATCATATAATCAAAATCAATGCATTAAGACACATCCTCGTACTTTTTTAAAAATGGTATAATGAGATTTGAAACCAGCTGACAATAACAAAGACAAGTACCTAACCATTCAAAGTACACCGCCCCCATGCCAAATAAATAAATAACGTCCTCCAGTGCGCAGCATTGCGGCGGGCGCCTTTGGCGATGCCGTTGCTGTTGTGCAGCACATAGAGATGGAGAGGATTTGATTGGAGGGAGAGGTGTACAATAATTAATTGATTGATTAATTGTATAATTAAAATCAATAAATAACTAGATGGTATTCATAGAATACTTACCCTGCGTAGTCAACTTGGTGCGAGCCAAATCTTCTGTTTTTGAAGGGTTTTTTTCTTTGATCCAATATGGCCGGCAGACCACGTGAGCGATGACATCATAAATTTATATTCTCTAGTATAATTGTTGCATAGATCACACTCAATAAAATTTCAAAACTGATCAGACGAAGCATTGTCCCTGTCAAATTATGACGTCATAATTACGGCACCAATGACGTCGTCATTAACCACTTATTCCCCATATGGAGTTCTTTACAATGAGCCATGTTTCAATTTTTTCCATCGAGCGGTTTTGGAGATATAGAGGTGCAACGTTTTGGGGTTTTTTTCCAAGATGGCACCAGTACCACATGACCTATGTTGTCATGATTATCATTAAAATAGTCTACGGGAGGAGGCGCTCCCATGGTGAAAATTTCGTATCCATCAGACCAACAGTTGCTGAGAAAAAAATTAATAATGATCGGATAAGTGTTGTACTTGTCATTGTCATTATGGCGTCATAACGAAGGCACCGATGACATCATCATTAACATATCTTATTCCCCATGGGGAGTAGTGATTATAATGAGCCAGATCTCAAAAAAAAAAATTGCCCAAATTTCAGCTTCCTAGCTCAAAGGATGGCTGAGATATCGCCCAGACAAACAAGAAAACAAACAAGCAAACAGTTAACCAGAGTGAAAACGGAGTACTCCCTTTCAGTGAGCGTCATCACCGGGCCCCCTTCGGAGCCGGGCAAGGACGTAATGCTGCACCTTGAGATGGAATCGGAGGGGAGCGGTGTGCACTATACAATATTTACAATATTTATGTTTGAATCGACAAGAGTAATTATTATTAACTAGCAGAGCTTAACCGTAACTTCGCTGAAGGACCAATTAGTCGTCCTGTTTGCGAAAATGAATTTACCCATGCGAAGAGTGCTTTAACCTCAGCATTTCCCAGGTAAAAAGGAAATTGTAATACCCTCTGCCTCCAGCACCAGGTGGTGTTACAGGGTACATACAGTCGGACCCCACTATTCGTGGGGATACGTTCCTGGAAAATCCGCGAATAGCGAAACCGGTGAATAGGGGGGCATTGTTTCAATGGAAAAAGGGGGGGGGGGGTTGGTTCCCGAGTCGCAAAAATCTGCGAATAGAGTGGACCAAACCGCGAAGGTCGATAAAAATCCGCGAAGGTCAATGAAAATCCCGTGAATGTATGCTGTGGCATTGTTTAATGGGGAAAAGGGGGATACGTTATAGGTTCCCGGCGGTTCCTGATTCATAGAGGAAGTTTAAAATGTTTTCGACCGCAAATGCACATGATTACAGTTTCACAAAAAATGCTAAAAAACAAAACAAAAAAATAACATCAGGTGCAATACCATTTCCAATTTATTGAAGGAATGCGCTTACTGTTTATTAAAAGTGCTTAACCATACCATATCGTGAAAGTAGAAAAAACACAATACCATCATGTACTGTATAAATTTTTATTTTACAAACACATGCAACTTTCAAGTGATGATGATGATGATGGTGATGATGATGAGGGTGATGGTGATGAATTAAAATCCCAAGAATTCCTCGAACTTTGAGGGCGACCCAAATTATGGTGCAGCAAAATCGTACACTAAGGGAGAGGTAGGAGAAGGTGAGGACGCTGGTGAGAATGCTGATGAGGATGCTGAGAGGAACACTGGAGAGGGTGCTGGTGATCTTGAGGTGGAGGGAGCAGGGCTGAAGAAATTGGTAATGGGGAGCTGCCTGTTCATTGCCCAACATTTCGATGTAGCTCTTTGTACGGGAGCAGCGCATCATCCAAGGCCCTCTTGAACTTGAGGTACCTCTCCACGACTGGGTCAGCGTCTTGCACCCTGTCGACAATCGCCCACGTGTCTTGCAGCAACTCACCCAGGAACTGGACTGTGAGGTTGGACCTCGGCACCTCTTCCTCATTACTGCCCGCCTCCGCCTCCTCCTCCTCTGAAACCTTTGGAATGGCGTCCAACTCTTCCTCGATGAGCGGGTTTAGGGAATGGTTCAGCATCATGGTTTTCAGGATCATGTCGGTCATCTGCGTGTTGTCCTCGATCCATATACTGAGAGTCTTCTCCATCCTTACCATGTGGACATTCCGGACATGGGTGACCACCTTCGTACTCGATACAGTGCTCGCTGAAGCTTTCTCAAGAATGGCCTTCTCCTTCTTCCGTATGTAGCGAACGGTGGATTCGTTGATGCTATGCTGCCTGCCAAGAGAGGCCGCGCTCTCTCCTCTCGAAAGCCGGTCGGGCAGCTCCACTTTCTGGCTCAGGTTCATCACTTTCTTCTGCCTCTTCGTAGTCGACGCATCTCTGGCACTGGTCTTGCGCTTGGGAGCCATTATTGAACGATGAGCAGAGCGAGTGAAAACCACAGGTCAAAGCAATGGGACGAGAACAATGATGGAGATGGAGGACACAATCTGTATTTATACAGTGCATTCAGAAAATATTCAGACTCCTTCACTTTCTTCACATTTTGTTATGTTGCAGCCTTATGCTGAAATCGTTTAAATTCATTTTTTCCCTCATCAATCTACACTCAATACCCCATAATGACAAAGAGAAAACAAGATTTTAGACAAGTTTTGCAAATTTATTAAAAATATAAAACTGAAATATCACATTTACATAAGTATTCATACCCTTTCCTATGACACTTGAAATTTAGCTCAGGTGCCTCCCATTTCTCTTGATCATCTTTGAGATGTTTCTACACCTTGATTTGAGTCCAACTGTCCCAAATAATCTTGTTTCTCACAGTCTGAGAGTCCTTTAGGTGCTTTTTTGCAAACTCCAAGTGGGCTTTCATGTGTCTTTCACTGAGGAGAGGCCTCCGTCTGGCCACTCTGCCATAAAGCCCAGATCGGTGGAGTGTTGCAGTGATGGTTGTCCTTCTGGAAGTCTCTCCCATCTCCACACAGGATCTCTGAAGCTCAGCCAGAGTGACCATCAGGCTCTTGGTCAACTCTCTTACCAAGGCCCATCTCCGATTGCTCAGTTTGGCCGGGCGGCCAGCTCTAGAAAGAGTTCTGGTTGTTCCAAACTTCTTCCATTTAAGAATTATGGAGGCCACTGTGCTCTTGGGACCCTTCAATGCAGCAGAATTTTTTTTGTAGGCTTCCCCAGATCTGTGCCTCGACACAATCCTGTCTCTGAGCTCTGCAGGCAGTTCCTTCGACCTCATGGCTTGGTTTTTGCTCTGATATGCATTGTCAGCTGTGAGACCTTATATAGACAGGTGTGTGCCTTTCCAAATCATGTCCAATCAATGGAATTTACCACAGGTTGACTCCAATCAAGGTGTAGAAACATCTCAAAGATGATCAAGAGAAATAGGAGTCACCTGAGCTAAATTTCAAGTGTCATAGCAAAGGGTCTGAATACTTTTGTCAATGTGATATTTCAATTTTTTTATTTTTAATAAATTTGCAAAACGTTCTAAAATCCTGTTTTCTTTTTGTCATTATGGGGTATTGGGTGTAGATTGATGAGGGAAAAAATGAATTTAAACGATTTCAGCATAGGGCTGCAACATAACAAAATGTGAAAAAAGTGAAGGGGTCTGAATACTTTCTGAATGCACTGTATGTACGATTGTATTTATATTGTTGTGTGTTTACCCTGTAGTGAACACCGCAGGGAAACACAGATGAGGAAACGAGCTTTACCTCCAAGGCGTTCAAGTCCAATGGTGGACCTTCGTTATATGCGGGGGGTGGAGGGGCTGGTGGGGGAGGGGGGAAATAACTGGAAAATAAATGTGTGTTTGGGCACTTAGCTCTGAGCATCTCTTCAACCTCGTCAGGAATCGTTCCGGATTGTCACAGGCCTCCACGTCCTTGCGCAGGAACCAAAGGCTGCAGGTCCGCAAGCGGAAACTAGGCCTCGCGGTGTAGTCCGCTTCTTTTGCTGCCGAGCGCGAAGTCAGCAGGCAGCGCCCGTTCCACTCACCTCCGCTCGTCCCTATCGATATTGTTCACCAACACCGACGTGCCAAGGAAAAGAAAATGCGGCGTTTTATCAACCGCAAATAGTGGGGTCCGACTGTATTTATATAGAGAATTTAGCCCCCCCCCACCCCCCACTCCGAGCCCCCCACATCCTTGCGTGAGCTCGTGGCTACAAAGCCAATGTTTCCCCCCACACAAAGTTGTATTTGTTCTCCAAGTTTGGAGTTTGTAACTTAAAAGATGTGGCCGTGCATAGAAAACGTACAAACAAACAGAGAGTGTGAGAGTGTGAGAGTGAATTGTTTTTCCTTTTATCGGAATAGATTTCATTTATTTGCAATACGCCACCTCTTGGTGAAAAGTAGAAATTCGTTAAAAATGCATAAACTTGCACTAATTAAGAGTATGTGAATAGAAAATAAAATATTATGACACTGAAGGATATATTTTCATTCTGGGTGATAAATGTTTTTTTTTTTGGTGATAAATAAATAGATAAAACTTACTGTTTGTGGATAATTATTTTTTTCGTGCTTTGTTTGGAAAATCAATGTGCACTCAGTCGTGAGGTTTTGTGTTCTCTCTTTGTAAAGCTGATATAAGTTCTATACATCTAGTCAATAATGAAAGATAGAATGATGGTGATGCTTATGATGAAAATAATGATGATGATAATACTTTGCAGTTATATAACAAGAATGAATACTCATTTGATCAACAAAGAAGTATATTTTCTCCTCCATAAATATTTGGAGGTTTTGAGTTTAATAAACACAACATCTTGTAACTTAACAAGTCAAATGATCCCACTTATCTTCAGCTCAGTAATAGCAATGCAGTTGCATTATATTTAGCCCCTGTTGGACATAGTCTGCAACGGGGGCTTATGGATTGGGTCTCATCCATCAGTCCGCAACCACATCTCGGAGATGTATGGACCGATTTTGCTCATACTTGGCACAAAGACAATACATTATGGTGTGGCGGACACAAAAGCCCACTGGCGTGGTGACATCATTCCACGCACCGAGTGGGCGGTGGCCACGCCCGAGGGGTAGGCGTGGCCTCATGATATACCCCGGGCGACCAGCCCGGAGGAGTTGAGTGTTACAGTGTAGTCTTACAATAAAGACGTTTATATGTTACCGCTTGTCCGCTTCCTCCTTGCTCACAAGCAGCGCGCGTAACGCCGCGCTTTACTGGTGACCCTCGACGTTGGATCTGCCGGAGCGATCCTTCCACACGCGACGCCATCGCCATGGCCGCCTTCGTCAAACTTCCGGAATTTTGGGAGGCTCAGGCCGAAGTCTGGTTCGTCCAGGCCGAAGCCCAATTTCAGCTTCGGCACCTCACCGGCGATGACACGCGCTACTGCCACGTCGTCGCCTCCCTCGGGCCAGGCACGGCCGCTCGAGTTGTGTCCGTCCTTCGCCACCCACCGGACGGCCACAAGTACGAGGCACTCAAGCGGCTACTCCTAGCCACGTTCAGCCTCACGGACGACGCACGGGCCGACCGCCTCCTGGATCTCCCCGAGCTCGGTGAGACGCGCCCGTCGGTCCGAATGGACCATATGCTGTCACTGTTGGGCGACGAAGCCCCCGGTTCGCTATTCCGGGCGCTTTTCCGTCGCCAACTTCCAGCGCAGGTTCGCCTCGCGTTGGCCGGGACCGGGCTAACGGAACCCCGAGCATTGGCGGCCGAGGCGGACAAGTACTTCGCCGCTTCGGACACGCGGGCGAGCGTTGGCGTGGCCGTCACGGCCTTCGACGCTGATGTTCCACAGCATCATCTTCTACAGCACGCTGATGTTCCACAGCATCATCTTCTACAGCACGCTGATGTTCCACAGCATCATCTTCTACAGCACGCTGATGTTCCACAGCATCATCTTCTACAGCACGCTGTGGTTCAGCAGCATGCTGATACGCACCTCGTGAACGCCGCCACGCCCCGCCCACCGCCGCGGCGAAAACCGCCACCGCGGGGAAACCCGTCGACTCCACCGGCCTGGCGGAGCCAGCCGCACTCCTCCAGCTCCACCACCTGGTGCTGGTTCCACGCCAAGTTCGGCCACGAAGCTCGGCGGTGTCATCCGCCGTGCTCCTTCAACGGGTCGGGAAACGCCCGGGCCGGCGCTCAATTGTGGCGATGAGCGCCGGCCGTTCGAGCAGCCTGCTGTTCATAATGGACACCTTCTCCGGGCGCCGTTACCTGTGCGACACGGGAGCACAGGTGAGTGTCATTCCCGCCGGCACGTCAGACAAGCACGCCGCGGGTGGGGGCCCCGCGCTGCTTGCCGCGAACGGGACGCCCATCCGTACGTACGGAAAACGCTGCCTCTCTCTGCGGTTTGGAGGGCAGGTTTTCCGATGGACGTTCGTCACCGCCGACGTGCCCATGGCACTGCTTGGCGCGGACTTCCTGTGCGCTAATGGGCTCCTGGTCGACGTCAAGCGCAGACGGCTTGTCCAGGCCGAGACGTTCAGCTCGCTCGCATGTGCGTTGCCCAGCTCAACGAGCGGCTTGCCGAACGATTCGGTTCCGGCCACGTTGGTCTGTACGCTTCCGGCAGCGGACGCATTCACCCGCCTCCTCGCCGGCTTCCCGGCCCTCACGCGGCCCACCTTCTCGGCGGGGGCCGTCAAGCACGGGGTGGCCCATCACATCCCCACCGTCGGGCCACCGGTCTACGCCCGGGCACGCCGCCTCGAGCCGACGAAGCTGGCGGTGGCAAAAGCGGAGTTCGCTACCCTGGAGCGACTCGGCATCGTTCGGCGCTCAGAGAGCGCTTGGGCGTCGCCGCTGCACATCGTGCCGAAGCCCGGCGGGGGATGGCGACCGTGCGGGGACTATCGCCGTCTCAATGACGCCACGACTCCCGACCGCTACCCCGTCCCCCACATTCAGGACTTTTCCGCCCGTTTGGCGGGCAGGTCCTTCTTCTCGAAGGTGGACCTCATACGCGGCTACCATCAGGTCCCCGTCAGGCCGGAGGACGTCCCGAAGACGGCGGTCATCACGCCATTCGGACTCTTCGAGTTCCTGCGCATGCCCTTCGGTCTGAAGAATGCGGCTCAGGCGTTCCAGCGACTCATGGACAGCGTCCTGCGCGACTTGGATTTTGTCTACGTCTACCTGGACGATATGCTCGTCGCCAGCGTGTCCCGCGAAGAGCACCTACGCCACCTCCGCACGCTCTTCGAACGCCTGGGCCAGCATGGCCTGATTGTGAACCCCGCAAAGTGCCGGTTCGGCGCCGCCACAATCGATTTTCTGGGGCACCGTGTCACCAGGCACGGCGCCGTCCCCCTGCCGGCCAAGGTGGAGGCGGTGAAGGGGTTTCCGCGCCCCCGCACGATCAGAGGGCTGCAGGAGTTCCTGGGCATGGTGAACTTTTACCATCGGTTCCTGCCCCGTATCGCCCAGCTCCTGCGCCCCCTGCACGAAGCTCTCCGAGGTAAGCCGGGCAAAGGCGACGTTACCTGGACCGAGCAGATGGACACGGCGTTCACGGGCGCGAAGCTCGCCTTGGCTAGCGCCACCATGCTCGCGCACCCGGCGCCCGATGCACCGATCGCCCTCACCACCGATGCCTCGGACTACGCGGTGGGCGCGGTGCACGAGCAATGGGTGCGTGGAGCTTGGCAACCGCTGGCGTTCTTTAGCCGGCAGCTTCGCCCGCCCGAACGCCGTTACAGTACCTTCGACCGCGAGTTGCTCGGACTTCACTTGGCGGTCAGGCACTTCCGCCATCTGCTCGAGGGCCGGGCGTTCACTGCCTTCGTCGACCACAAGCCGCTGATCTTCGCGATGGGCAAGGTCACCGAGCCGTGGTCGGGCCGGCAGCAGCGTCACCTCTCGGCCGTGTCCGAGTACACGACGGACATCCAGCACGTCGCGGGGAAGGACAACCCGGTGGCGGATTGCCTTTCCCGGGCCGTCGCCCACGCAGTCCACCTCGGCATCGACTATGCCCGGATGGCAGCGGACCAGGCCGCTGACCCCGACGTCCAGGCCTTGCGGACCGCCGTCACGGGCCTCCGCGTCACCGAGGTGCCGTTCGACGGCGCGGGCGCGGCTCTCTTGTGAGACGTCTCCCTCGGGCGTCCTCGCCCCATTGTGCCCGCGGGCTGGCAGCGCCAGGTGTTTGACGCCATCCACGGCCTGTCCCACCCGGGCGCGAGGGCCTCCCAAAGGCTGATCGCCGACAAGTTCGTCTGGCATGGCCTCCGGAAGGCCGTCCGCGGCTGGGCCAGGACGTGCCTCGCGTGCCAGCGCGCCAAGGTGCACCGGCACACCCAGGCCCCGTTGGCCCCGTTCACGGTGCCGGAACGCCGGTTTGACCACGTCCACGTGGACCTGGTGGGACCTCTGCCCCCCTCGCGTGGTTTCACCTACGTCCTCACCATGGTGGACCGCACCACCCGGTGGCCGGAGGCCGTGCCCTTGGCGTCGACAACGGCGGCCGATGTCGCGCAGGCTTTCATCTCCACCTGGGTCGCCCGGTTCGGTGCCCCCTCAGACATCTCATCCGACCGCGGCCCCCAGTTCACCTCGGAGCTCTGGGGGGCGGTTGCGCAGGGGCTCGGGGTCCGGCTGCACCGAACCACGGCCTACCACCCCCAGGCTAACGGCCTGTGTGAGCGATTTCACCGCTCATTGAAGGCCGCGCTCCGGGCCACCCTCCGCGACGGCGGCTGGGTCGACAGGCTCCCCTGGGTCCTGCTGGGCCTCCGGACGGCGCCCAAGGAGGACCTGCGCGCATCCGCGGCGGAGTTGGTCTTCGGGCAACCGCTGCGGGTGCCGGGCGAGTTCCTCCCCGACTCCACGGCACCATGGTCCGCGGCACAGCAACGCTCCGCTCTGCAAGAGACCACCCAGAGGTTCGCCCCGGTGCCAACGGCATGCCACGGGCACCCACCGACGCACGTCGCCCCGGAGCTTCGCACGGCGGAGTACGTCTTCGTCCGCCACGATGCCCATCGGACACCACTGCGGCCCCCGTACGACGGGCCTTTCCGCGTGCTGGAGACCGGGGCGAAGCACTTCACCCTGGACATCGGCGGTACTCCTGACCGCGTTTCGGTAGACCGCCTCAAGCCGGCCCACCTCGATGTGGACCATCCACCGCCAGTGGCCCGACCCCCACGTCGGGGCCGCCCTCCTGCGGGCGGACCCCCGGCACCGCCCAGCCCCGCCGCCACGGCGCCCCCCGGTCCTGCACCCATCCCAGGGGCAGCCAGGGGCATCCCACCTGGTATCCCTGCACCCCGGACGCCGCCGATCGCCAGGGGGCGCTTCGGCCGGGTCATTCGTCTGCCCCGCAAACTGGCCCTCCAGGTGCGCGGGAATTCTGGGGGGGCGCATGTGGCGGACACAAAAGCCCACTGGCGTGGTGACATCATTCCACGCACCGAGTGGGCGGTGGCCACGCCCGAGGGGTAGGCGTGGCCTCATGATATACCCCGGGCGACCAGCCCGGAGGAGTTGAGTGTTACAGTGTAGTCTTACAATAAAGACGTTTATATGTTACCGCTTGTCCGCTTCCTCCTTGCTCACAAGCAGCGCGCGTAACGCCGCGCTTTAATGGTATATATACAGTCACGTGAAAAAGTAAGTACATCCCATGTAAAGATTTGACTTTTTCAATATATTTCAACATACACCTCGGAGACATGCTGAATGGAGAAGGTGGATCAGACTCGGCAACGGTTGCTCGAGTGAGATGTGCATGGAAGAAGTTTCGGGAACTGAGTGGCATGCTGATGAGGAGGGGAGTGCAGCTGAAGCTGAAGGGAAAGGTGTATGCTGCATGTGTGAGAAGTGTTATGATTTATGGGAGCGAGACATGGGTAATGAACGTAGAGCAGCAACGAAGGCTGGAAAGGGTGGAAATGCGAATGGTTCGATGGATGTGCGGAATATCGTTGAGAGAGAGGAAGACAAATGATGAATTGCGAAAGATGATGGGAATATTGCCTGTGATTGATGCTGTGAAGAGAAACAGGTTGAGATGGTTTGGTCATGTGTTGAGGAAGGATGAAAGTGACTGGTTGAGAAGAGTGATGGAAATGAATGTAGAAGGAAGTAGAGGACGGGGAAGACCGAGAAAGACTTGGCCAAAGATGGTGGAAGAAGAAATGCGGGCAAGGGGGTTAACAAGGAGAGATGCAGAAAATAGGGCAAGATGGAGAAGATTGTCATGGGGACCGCAAGGCTAACCCCCGCTCTAGCAGGGAAAATGGCCTTAAAATGCATGTTGTTGTTGTGTTGTATACAGCTATTTGATCTTCATTTCAACAATATTGATAGATAAAGGTGATATAATATAACAAATATCATGAAACATTTACATTTTGTAGTCCATTGTATAATTAAAATAAACATAAATGCAAATTTCGCATGTGTAAAAAGTAAGTACACCCCTACATTTATCACTACTTCAAATACCTAAAATTAGAATCAGGTGCACCAGCTCAGGTGCAAATGATTAGAACATCGTTGGAGAGGATCTTGGAGGAACCTGTCTTATTTAAACCTCAGACATTTAGTTTGGTTTGCTCTTTGTTGTTGAAGTGTGCGGCGTCACCATGCCTAGATCAAAATAGCTCTCTGAGGCCTTCAGAAAGAAGGTTATAGATGCCTACGAGTCTGGGAAGGGATTAAAAAAGATCTCCAAACAATTTGAAATCAATCCTTCGACTGTCCAGAAGATCATCCACAAGTGGAGAAGATTCCAAACAACTGCCAACTTATTCAGGCCAGGCTGCCCCAGCAAGTTCAGCGCGAGAGCAGACCGCAAGATGCTGAAAGAAGTCTCGAAGAACCCCAGAATGTCATCACGGGACCTACAGGTAGCTCTTGCCACTGTTGATGTCAAAGTGCACGAGTCTACCATTAGAAAGAGGCTGCACACATTTGATCGACATGGGAGGTGTGCCAGGAGGAAACCTTTGCTGCCCAGAAAGAACATCAGGGCAAGACTAAAGTTAGCCAATGAACACCAAGGCAAAGACCAGCACTTCTGGAACAATGTGCTCTGGACAGATGAGTGAAATGTAGAGCTATTTGGCCACTGTACCAGAAGCCATGTTTGGCGAAAACCAAAGACAGCATTTGACCACAATAACCTGATACCAACTGTAAAGCATGGTGGTGGAAATATTATGGTTTGGGGCAGCTTTGCTGCATCAGGGCCTGGGCAGCTCACCATCATAGAATCCACTATGAATTCTTCATTGTACCAGAGGGTGCTTGAGGATAATGTGAGGCCATCTGTCAGAAAGTTGAAGCTCAACCGAAGGTGGACCTTGCAACATGACAATGACCCTCAACATACCAGTAAATCTACCAAGGAATGGCTGAAAAGAAAGAAATGGAGGGTTCTGGAATGGCCAAGTCAAAGCCCGGATATAAATCCCATCGAGATGTTGTGAGGGGATTTGAAACGAGCTGTGCATGCAAGAAACCCCTCAAACATCGCACAGCTGAAAGAATTCTGCATGGAGGAGTGGGCAAAAATTTCTCCCAGTCGATGCCAGAGACTGGTAGATAGTTATAAGAAACGCCTACTTGAGGTTGTTTCTGCCAAAGGGGGCAATACCACCTGTTAGAGCCAAGGGTGTACTTACTTTTTCCACATGCGAAATTTGCATTTATGTGTATTTAAATTATACAATGGACTACAAAATGTAAATGTTTCATGATATTTGTTGTATTATATCACCTTTATCTGTCAATATTGTTGAAATGAAGATCAAATAGCTGTATGTTGAAATATGTTGAAAAAGTCAAAACTTTACATGGGGTGTACTTACTTTTTCACATGACTGTATATACCTCATTTTGTTTCACGATCTGATCAAATATGGGTGGCTGGCTGCCATATTAGTTGTAAAAAAACAAACCGATGTTGAACACGTCCTCAACCATTTCTCGGACATGCATTTACTGATGTTGTTCCAACTTGCCACATAGATACTGAATGACGGGTTACATATTTCAGTCATTTTCTTTAGAGATCAGATCCAAGATGGCCGACTGGTGGCCATTTTATTACTTAAATGTGTCCCCAACCATTTCCTGTCAGGCATGGCCCGATTTTGTTCAAACTTGGCACAAAAACAATACATGAGAGTATACATGTGCAGAAGATTTTGTTTTGTAATCTGAACAAAGATGGCCGACTGGCGGCCTTTAACTCCGTACAGCAAAATTATTCTAAAGCCACGGGGGCCATGACCTTGTGTCTTTTTCTGACAATATCTCTGATAATCAGGCACATTGGAAGCATTTCAAGATTGCGTGGAGAGGAGGGGGGAAGGATGGAGGGGGTGGAGTGGGGGTAAAAAAGAAAAATGAAGAGAGCACCTGTTCATTACAAAACAGGGCTGTAGGCTGATTTGAAAACGGGACGGGGTAGAGGGAGGTGCTGGATTTTGTGACATGCTCACTAGTAACCTTTTAAATTTGGAGAATTTGAGAACCTCAGCCTTAATATTACTTTCTGCATCCACAAAATGAACGCGCAGGGCAAGTTGTTCTTCAATCCAGGATGTCACCTCATCTGCCAAAAGCCTGGTGTTGGCTTCACAGTTAAGGTGGCTGGTTTAAGATCTTAGGGTCTTGGGTTCAAGCCCCTATCGTGCCAGGTGGGTTGACTCAGCCTGTCATCCTTCCAATCGAAGTCTGCAAAATGAGTACCAGCTTACTGGAAACAGGGGACACTGCATCAGCGGCTCAGCTTTGCTCCCTGCAATGCAGCGATGATACAACCAGCAGCCACAAGCTGCGTATGAAAAAAAACACATTTCATCTGCCAGGATGCTGAAGTACTTCGCTTGTTCTATCTCCTCTTCGACACCACAAGGAATTATATGTTTAGCTATGACGTCCAGCAATTATATAAATATAAATCGTGCTGTGTCTGTGGTGACACAAATGTAACACGCTTCATTTCTGGAGCCTGCAGGTATTATTGTTCAGAGTAGCTAGCATTGTATTTTGGGATCCCTTTCACAAGGCTGAAGAAATTGCCTGGGTTATTTGGAGTCGTGATGTTCTCCGAGTCCCCAAATAATGCAATGTACTGCTTTCCACAGAAGAGAAATGCCTCTGTCACTGCCACTCGCCAGCTTGAGTACAGCTCTGTTTCCTTGGATATTTGCTGTTCTCCTGTCTGTCAGAGCTGGCACTGTCGCTTCAGGGTTTTCCACACTTTGAGCAAATATATCTACGAATTGCATGGCCTCGTGGTGGTAAGGAGCAACATCATTGTTCCTTGCACTTTTCCATTCTTTTGTGTCATGAAATGAATTGGTAGTTTACAAATCGGAACATGAGTCTTTGGCTCTGAATTTGGGCAAATTGTACGGAATCTCGTCCGGAGCACACATGCTCACAGAGGAGTGAGGTTATTGTTTTGCTCCATCTACCCGTCTGTCGGTCAAACAAAATTGAAAAGCACTCCAAGCAGGAAACTTAATGATTTTAGAGACATCATAAAGGACACAAACAACAGGCACGAAGATCTAATGTGACATGTTAAACAAGCATTCTGAGTATTGCGCTGCAATACATGTCCCCTACCGGCATTGGGTAGCACTGTCATAGAAGACATTATTATGACTTACCGCACTCCAAATTATAGTCCGGAAAACTGTTGGGGAAATTCCCAAAGTTCAAAGTGCCATAACTTTGTCAAAAATGATCGAAACGTCGTGAAGTTCGAACTTGATCTGTAACTTATCATGACGAAACAGTGTACCAAGTTTGAAATCATTAGCATTAAGAGTTTAGGAAAAAGTCCGGAAAGCTGTTCTTTGTGTGACGGACTGACGGACCGACAGACTGACGGACGGAGGGACGGAGAGCAAACCTATAGTCTCCCCTACGGTGTACACCGGCAGGGGACTAATAAGGTGGTGTAAAAGACAGTGTAAAAAGACAGACATTTTTTCAACAGCCTTTAAAACTTTTATTACATTTCAATTTAACGCTCAGTATAGCAGTACTTGGACAAGATTTAATGCTATTTTCCACCAATCAAATTTGCCACTCGCGCAAATTTTGTGGCTTTGTGGCATGAAAGCCCGCTTGGAGTTTGCAAAAAAGCACCTAAAGGACTCTCAGACTGTGAGAAACAAGATTCTGTGGGCTTTCATGTGTCTTTCACTGAGGAGAGGCTTCCGTCTGGCCACTCTGCTATAAAGTCAAGATCGGTGGAGTGTTGCAGTGATGGTTGGCCTTCTGGAAGTTTCTCCCATCTCCACACAGGTTCTCTGGAGCTCAGCCAGAGTGACCATCGGGTTCTTGGTCACCTCTCTTGCCAAGGCCCTTCTCCCCCGATTGCTCAGTTTGGCCAGGCGGCCAGCTCTAGGAAGAGTCCTGGTTGTTCCAAACTTCTTCCATTTAAGAATTATGGAGGCCACTGTGCTCTAGGGAACCTTCAATGCAGCAGAAAATTTTTTGTAGGCTTCCCTAGATCTGTGCCTCGACACAATCCTGTCTCTGAGCTCTGCATGCAGTTCCTTCGACCTCATGGCTTGGTTTTTGCTCTGATATGCATTGTCAGCTGTGAGACCTTATATAGACAGGTGTGGCCTTTCCAAATCATGTCCAATCAATTGAATTTACCACAGGAGGACTCCAATCAAGGTGCAGAAACATCTCAAAGACGATCAAGAGAAATGGGAGGCACCTGAGCTAAATTTCAAGTGTCATAGCAAAGGGTCTGAATACTTATGTCAATGTGATATTTCAGTTTTTTATTTTTAATAAATTTGCAAAACTTTCTAAAATCCTGTTTTCTCTTTGTCATTATGGGGTATTGAGTGTAGATTGATGAGGGTAAAAATGAATTTAAACGATTTCAGCATAAGGCTGCAACATAACAAAATATAAAAAAGTGAAGGGGTCTGAATACTTTCTGAATGCACTGTATATACTGTACAGAAAATAATGAAAGGATACTTTAAAGATAAGAGGAAAAGCATGACAATTGTGGGCTGTTTAGTAAGGGAAAAGCTATCTTCTCGTCCACGCAGCTTCGCCCAAGGTCAGAGCCTGAAAACTTCAACAACAGGCTATGTTATTACAGGTGAGGGGTCAGTTCTACACAGCTCTGTTCAGTTCCCAGAATGCTCAAGAGCTGCCTAGTAACAGAGCCAAATGTATGAAATCCCCGAAAGTTTGTGGTGTTGTTGGGGTTCTTGTTGGGTGTCGATTTTTGAAATGTGCACCCATTGGTCAGACAGCTGCTTGACCTCACTTTCATTTGTCACTTCACTCCCCCCACCATAGCACCC
The DNA here is from genome assembly GCF_964187855.1 of Myxine glutinosa. Classification (NCBI taxonomy): domain Eukaryota; kingdom Metazoa; phylum Chordata; class Myxini; order Myxiniformes; family Myxinidae; genus Myxine; species Myxine glutinosa. The sequence continues at coordinate 85,394,822 of NC_136261.1, read as the reverse complement.
TGACAAAATAATATGGCCGCCATCTTGGTTTTCTGGTGGGCCTATGATATCTGCTGATTATACACTATATAGGTTTGTTGCATTAGATTTCCATTGGCTTTGTTTGGGTCGAGTGTTGCTCACAATGAGAGCCCACGAAAAATCCAATCATATTGCATGTCGAATAAAAATTATCAGTGATGTTTAATCACGCCCGTCAGCAGGATGGTACGTGCCTTATCCATAAACAAATCGCATCGGCCGCAGACATCAGGCCTTTAGGCCTCTGCTGATTATACACCGCCCATGTTTGTTGCGTCAGATTGCCATTGGCTTTGTTGGGGCAAATGTTATTCATGATGAGGGACCCAAAAAATCTAATCAATGTCAAATAAAAATTATTCGTAAGGTTCAAACAAGCCCATCAGCACACGCAGTATGCGCTCCCTAAAAAAATAGCATCACGTAATCTTTGAACGGCCCTACATTGGGGTTAAACAATCCATGACCGTGTGATGAATCAGCTCGTTCTGATATATTCGTGGGGAGGCCGTCATGGCTGAGAGTTGTCGAGTTAATCTTTTAATAGCACATTAAATGTGTTTCCCAATCGCGCTGTTCATTTAAGAGTCATTTAAATGCACGTTCTCCAATCAGACCATTACCGGATTTTGTCGCAGGTTGTGACCACAGTTAGGTTGTGACCACAGTTAGGTTGTGACCACAGTTAGGTTGTGACCACAGTTAGGTTGTGACCACAGTTAGGTTGAGACCACAGTTAGGTTGTGACCACAGTTAGGTTGAGACCACAGTTAGGTTGAGACCACAGTTAGGTTGAGACCACAGTTAGGTTGAGACCACAGTTAGGTTGAGACCACAGTTAGGTTGAGACCACAGTTAGGTTGTGACCACAGTTAGGTTGTGACCACAGTTAGGTTGTGACCACATTCTTGTTTTTTATGTGGGTGAGGAAGTCAGAGTAAGGCCGACTTTTATTTTTACGAAGCTAGCTAACTAAATGTTCCCTCGGTAGTGTCTTCATGGTGGATTTTGTGATGATGCGGTACCGGTAGTGCATGCAGTATTAGCTGTAGGGCCTACACATGGAAGGATGCCATGCTAGTCTGGTGACATTCGTTTTATCCATTTCAAATTAGCTAGTGGACCCATTGGTCCATTTAAATTAGCTAGTGGGCCCATTGTTCCATCTTAATTAGCTGGTTGACCCATTGGTCCATTTTAATTAGCTAGTGGACCCATTGGTTCATTTTAATTAGCTAGTGGACCCATTGGTCCATTTTAATTAGCTGGTTGACCCATTGGTCCATTTTAATTAGCTAGTGGACCCATTGGTCCATTTTAATTAGCTAGTGGACCTATTGGTCCATTTTAATTAGCCAGTGGACCCATTGGTCAATTTTAATTAGCTAGTGGACCCATTGATTCATTTTAATTAGCTAGTGGACCCATTGATCCATTTTAATTAGCCAGTGGACCCATTGGTCAATTTTAATTAGCTAGTGGACCCATTGATCCATTTTTATTAGCCAGTGGACCCATTGGTCAATTTTAATTAGCTAGTGGACCCATTGATCCATTTTAATTAGCTAGTGGACCCATTGGTCCATTTTAATTAGCGAGTGGACCCATTGGTCCATTTTAATCATTGGTCCATTTTAATTAGCTAGTGGACGCATTGGTCCATTTTAATTAGCTAGTGGACCCATTGGTCCATTTTAATTAACTAGTGGATCCATTGGTCCATTTTAATTAGCTAGTGGACCCATTGGTCCATTTTAATTAGCTAGTGGGCCCAACTTTTCATTGGTCTTCACGACTTTGTAGCATACCTGTCTGCTGTTCTGCTTGAGCATTAGCTTGCCTTTCACCAAGCCCAGATGTGCTTGGGCCAGGGAGTGGATGGGGACATCATACATACTTTCGGTAATATTATTGCCAAATGTTACCACTGAAGGAACTGCGCTCCAACGCGAGTCGAAAGAATTGACGCGACCAAAGACGGAATTCGTCCGAGTTGCTTTATTGAAACAAAACAGCTCAGGTATTCTGACAAGCCCGTTTATCGGGCAGCAATATATATATACACATTTATGTCGGGAAGTTTTCCCGGCAAAAGCTATACCGGGCATGCCCGGGTGTCAAGGGCGAGCCTTGGAAAGGCGAGTCTGGACCTGCCCGGGCGTGTTTGGCTGCGGCCTGGCAAGTCGAGGCTGGGCGTGCCCGGGCGCTCTGGACGAGCCCTGGAAAGGCGATAGCGGGCATGCCCGGACGCTCTGGGCGAGTCCTGGAAAGGCGATAGCGGGCATGCCCGGACGCTCTGGTCGAGCCCTGAAAAGGCGATAGCGGGCATGCCCGGACGCTCTGGGCGAGCCCTGGAAAGGCGAGAGCGGGCATGCCCGGGAAAGACGAGACCGGGCATGCCCGGGAGGTTCGGGCGTGCCCGGGAACAGTGAGTCCGGGCATGCCCGGGAGAGGCGCGTCTGGCCGTGTTCTGGCCGGTGCAAGGCGATTGTGTGCATCCAGCGGTAACCGCTACACACTCCCCTCCAGAATCGACCTGCACCGGCACGGTCAATTTAAGGGGGGTCCGGATGACCCAGCCGAAGCGACCCCTGGAGGGTCGTGGGGAGGGGTCCGACGTGGTGGTGGGTGGTCGAGCGGGGGGAACTGTGGACGGGGGGCGGCCTCGCCGCGGAGGAAGGGCCAACCATGGTGGTCGGTCGACGTCCATGTGCGCCGGTTTGAGGCGGTCCACAGAAATCCGGTCCGGCCGGCCGCCGAAGTCGACGATGAAAGACTTGTCGCCCCGTCGCAGGACCCGGAAGGGCCCGTCGTACGGCGGCCGGAGTGGCCCCCGGTGCGCGTCATGACGCACAAAGACGTACTCCGCTGTGCGAAGCGCCGGGGGGACGTAGGACTGGGGGCCACCGTGGCGGGACGTCGGCACGGGGGCATATCGTCGGGCGGCCTCCTGGAGGTCCGAGCGCTGGCGAGCGGCAGACCAGGGACTGGTAGCGTCGGGCACGAATTCGCCCGGGACGGGGAGCGGCTGGCCATAGACGAGCTCGGCGGCGGACGCCTGGAGGTCTTCCTTGGGGGCCGTGCGAAGGCCCAAAAGGACCCACGGCAGCCGGTCGGCCCAACCGTTGTCCTGAAGGCCGGCCATGAGTGCGGCCTTCATGGAGCGGTGAAACCGCTCGCACAACCCGTTGGCTTGGGGGTGGTAGGCCGTGGTGCGGTGCAGCGTGACCCCCAACGAACGGGCGACCGCGCCCCAAAGCTCAGACGTGAACTGTGGGCCGCGGTCGGACGAGATGTCCGCTGGTGTGCCGAAGCGCGCGACCCAGGTGGCGATGAACGCCTGCGCCACGTCGGCGGTGGTGGTGGAGGTGAGGGGCACGGCCTCCGGCCACCTGGTGGTCCTGTCCACCATGGTGAGCAGGTGGGTGAACCCCCGCGAGGGGGGCAGGGGACCCACCAGGTCCACGTGGACGTGGTCGAAACGCCGTTCAGGCACGGCGAAAGGTGCCAGCGGGGCCTGGGTGTGGCGGTGGACCTTGACCCGCTGGCAGGCCGTGCAGGCGTTGGCCCAGTCGCGGATGTTTCGTCGAAGGCCGTGCCAGACGGAACGCGCCGACACCAGCTTCTGAGAAGCTTTCCGGCCCGGGTGAGAAATGCCGTGGATGGAGGCTAAGATGCGGCGCTGCCAGGAAACGGGAACGATGGGGCGAGGCTGGCCCTGGGAGACGTCGCAGAGCAGGACGGTGCCCGCGAAGGGAATGTCGGCCAGGCGGAGGCCCGTGTCCGCCGCACGGAGTGCCTGCACCGAGGCGTCGGTGGTCTGGTCGGCCGCCATGAGCGCGAAGTCCACGCCGAGGTGGACCGCATTCGCGTTGGCCCGAGAAAGACAGTCGGCCACGGCGTTGTCTTTGCCGGCGACGTGCCGGATGTCCGTGGTGAACTCCGACACGGCGGAGAGGTGGCGCTGCTGGCGGGCCGACCACGGCTCCGTGACCTTAGCCATTGCGTAGACCAACGGCTTGTGGTCGACTAAAGCCGTGAACGGGTGGCCCTCCAGGAGGTGTCGGAAATGGCGAACGGCCAGGAATAGCCCGAGCAGCTCGCGGTCGAACGTGCTGTAGTTTAACTCGTTCGGCCGGAGTTGCCGGCTGAAAAAGGCGAGTGGCTGCCAAACCCCGTCCACCCATTGCTCATGGACGGCGCCCACCGCGTAGTTGGAGGCGTCCGTAGTGAGGGCGATGGGCGCGTTGAGCACCGGGTGAGCCAGCAGCGTTGCGTCGGCGAGGGCCCGTTTGGCGCTGGCGAAGGCCGTGTCCATGGCCACGGACCAAACAATGTCACGCTTGGCCGGCTTGCCCCGGAGGGCCTCATAAAGGGGGCGCATGAGCTGAGCAGCACGGGGCACGAATCGGTGATAAAAATTCACCATGCCGAGGAACTCTTGTAGGGCCTTGATGGAACGGGGACGCGGGAACGTGGTGATGGCCTCGACCTTGGTCGGCAGCGGCACGGCCCCGGTCTTGGTGATGCGGTGGCCCAAAAAGTCAACGGTCATCGCGCCGAAGTGGCATTTGACCGGGTTGACAATTAAGCCGTGCTCGCTGAGGCGACCGAACAGTGTTCGGAGGTGGAGGAGGTGGAGGAGGTGCTCGGCGTGGGACGTGCTGGCGACGAGGATATCGTCCAGATAGACGAAAAGAAACGGCAGGTCGCGCAGCACGCCGTCCATCAAGCGCTGGAACGCCTGGGCCGCGTTCTTGAGGCCAAACGGCATCCGCAAAAATTCGAACAGGCCGAACGGCGTGATGACGGCCGTCTTCGGGACGTCGGCCACCCGGACAGTACCTGGTGGTAGCCCCGTATCAGGTCAATTTTCGAAAAGATGACCCGTCCCGCCAAACGGGCGGAAAAGTCCTGAATATGCGGGATCGGGTACCTGTCGGGGGTGGTAGCGTCGTTGAGACAGCGGTAGTCGCCACACGGGCGCCATCCACCCCCCGGCTTTGGCACGATGTGCAGTGGCGAGGCCCACACGCTATCGGAGCGCCGCACGATGCCGAGGTGCTCCAACGCGTCGAACTCGGCCTTCGCCACGGCGAGCTTGGCCGGGTCGAGGCGGCGGGCCCTGGCGTAGACCGGCGGGCCCGTAGTCGGTATGTGGTGCTCGATCCCGTGCCGCACCGCGACGGCCGAAAACGTCGGCTGCGTGAGGGCCGGGAATTCCGCGAGCAGGCGAGCGAACTCATTCGCTGCCGGGAGGGCGCACGCCAGTTCGGTCGGCGCGGAGCTGCTCATCGTGCATGCCAGGGAGCTGAAGGTCTCGGCATTGACAAGGCGACGACGTTTGACGTCGACCAGCAGCCCGTGCACGCAGAGGAAGTCGGCGCCCAGCAAAGCCATGGGGACGCAGGCGGTCACAAAAGTCCATTGAAAACGCTGGCTGCCGAAGCAGAGGGTGACGACGCGTGGGCCGAAAGTGCGTATGGCCGAGCCATTAGCAGCGACCAAAGAGGGGCCGCAAACGGCGTCCCGCCTGTCCTGCTCGGAGGCGGGTATGACGCTCAGTTGGGCGCCGGTGTCACACAGGAAACGCCGCCCAGACACTTTGTCCCGAATAAACAGCAAGTTGCCCGAGTGGGGGGCGCTCATGGCTGGGAATGAACGCCGGCCCGGCCGTTTCCCGACCTGCCGAAAGTGCACGGGTGCCGGCACGTCCGAGCCTTGTGTCCGAACCTGGCGTGGTAATAACACCACGCCCGGTCAGGTGGAGGCCCCGGCCGTCGTGTCGGAAGCGGGCGGTGCAGCGTGGCGGCCGCCAGTTGCACCGGCAGTTCGGCCTCCAACCGCGCAGGGCGCTCGGGTGTCGTGGGCGTCGCCTCAGACGGCGGCGGGCTCCAGGTAACCGCGCCGATGTGCTGGCCCGCCGAGGAGATCTTATCGGCTTCCCTGGCGAGGGCGCGGGAATCCGTGATCAACGTGCCAGCCAGGGCGAGGCGTACCGGGTGAGGCAGCTGGCGAAGGAACAGCTCGCGGAACAGAAAATCCGGAGAGTGCTCACCGACTAACGAGAGCATATAGTCCATGCGCTCGGACGGGCGCGTGTCGCCGAGCTCGGGCAGAGTGAGCAGGCGCCGTGCGCGTGCTGCCGGTGAGAGGGCGAAAGCGTCGAGGAGTAGTGTCTTCAGCGCGTCGTATTTGTCAGCAGCCGGCGGGTGCTCGAGGAGGCTCAAGGGGCGGGCCGCGGTGGCGGAACCGAGCGCCGCCACAACATGGTGGAAGCGGGTGTCATCCGCGGTGATGCCTCGCAGGGCGAACTGAGAGTCCGCCTGAGTGAACCAAACAGCCGCGTGAGCCTCCCAGAAGGTAGGCAGTTTAAGCGTCACTGCCGTATCCATGTTGGTAGGTCACCAATGAAGGAACTGCGCTCCAACGCGAGTCGAAAGAATTGACGCGACCAAAGACGGAATTCGTCCGAGTTGCTTTATTGAAACAAAACAGCTCAGGTATTCTGACAAGCCCGTTTATCGGGCAGCAATATATATACACATTTATGTCGGGAACTTTGCCCGGCAAACGCTATACCGGGCATGCCCGGGTGTTAAGGGCGAGCCTTGGAAAGGCGAGTCTGGACCTGCCCGGGCGTGTTTGGCTGCGGCCTGGCAAGTCGAGGCTGGGCGTGCCCGGGCGCTCTGGACGAGCCCTGGAAAGGCGATAGCGGGCATGCCCGGACGCTCTGGGCGAGCCCTGGAAAGGCGATAGCGGGCATGCCCGGACGCTCTGGGCGAGCCCTCAAAAGGCGATAGCGGGCATGCCCGGATGCTCTGGGCGAGCCCTGGAAAGGCGAGAGCGGGCATGCCCGGGAAAGACGAGACCGGGCGTGCCCGGGAGGTTCGGGCATGCCCGGGAACAGTGAGTCCGGGCATGCCCGGGAGAGGCGCGTCTGGCCGTGTTCTGGCCGGTGCAAGGCGATTGTGTGCATCCAGCGGTAACCGCTACACCACTATATTATTGTTTTTGATTATGTTATTAGTATCAGTTAATATATGCTTTATTATAATGTTATCATTCTTTATGTTATTTAATTTGTAATTGCAATCCCATGCCATGGAAGGACCTATTAAACTGCTCTATACACCTGAACATGGCATGCATTTAAAACATCGGAATACCTCCGTATTACTTGTAATTAATGAGCCTAATCAACGAAGGATATCATAACGATCATTTTGATGTATCACATTCCACACCAGAAAGCTCCAGTGGAACTCCACAAAAAACATGCCACACACACATCTCGTTTTTTCATTTCTGTTCCTCACAATTCTATCCCTCTCTTTCATTCACAGACACACACACACATACACACACACAAACACACACACACACACACACACACACACACACTTAATTAATTGTACAGTATCGGTTGTTCCTAAACTTAAATAATTTAAAGGATTGTTCTAAATGATGTTAATTTCACAACATCCCATATTCAACTTTATTTAAATTGTAAACCTCAAACATAGTTTCTCCACCTAAAGCAAGAACGTTAACCCGTAAGCAACTGACTAGTTTCCCGACTGCATGGATCATCACCTGGGCACCGTTCTTCCTCGAGGTTTCAATCCTTTCAGCCCAGGACCTCTCCAAACGGTGGATCCACAACCTCGATCATGGATCCACATTAATAGATGGTACATCAGTAGATCCACAACCTCCGTTGCGTCCAGGCAGTCAGTCAACCCATCAATGCAACATCACTTATTCCAACTTTACTTGCAATAGGATTTAATGTGTTATCATATATTTAAAACTTTGCTTACACACTTGATAATATGATAATATCATTAAATCACACACACACACACACACACACACACACACACACACACACACACACACACACACACAAACACACACACACACACACACACACACACACACACACACACACACACACACACACACACACACACACACACCTCGTCCATTTATAGTAGACGAGCCGAAAGCACCCGGTGTTGCCCGGGTTCTTTTTGAATGAATTTACTACTATAATTCGGCTTTTATTCGCGGCCGTAAAAGATTGACTTCTATAATTCAGCTCAGCTTTTAATTGCGAAATAGGCCCAGCCCGGGCGAGGTGGGCCTCGACCGGCCTCGCCACCTAGCCTATAACTTTCCCGGGGCCCGTCCCGACATTTTTGGTTCTTTTTGAATGCATTTACTACTAAAATTCAGCTTTTACTCGCGGCCGTAGAAGATTGACTACTATAATTCAGCTCAGCTTTTAATTGTGAAATGGGCCCAGCTCGGCCAACGCGGCCTCGACCGGCCTCGCCCCCTAGCCGATAACCTTCCCGGGGCCCGTCCCAACATTTTTGGTTCTTTTTGAATGAATTTGCTACTATAATTCAGCTTTTACCCCGCGGCCATAGAAGATTGACTACTATAATTCAGCTCAGCTTTTAATTGCGAAATAGACCCAGCCCGCCCGAGGTGGGCCTCGACCGGCCTCGCCACGGAGCCTAAAACCTTCCCGGGGCCCGTCCCGACATTTTTTGTATTGGAGGTTTCTTCCTATCTATCACCGTTCAAGAGATTAGCTTGCGCAGACAAACAAACAAACAAAAACTTTCTTTTATATATATAGAGGACTAGAATATAAGACTGGAATAGCAATGTCATACATAGAGATAAATTTCCGTGTGCTTTAAAAGAGTTGTGTTGTGGCCAAGTTTTATCAAAATTGTATGTGTAGTTTCGGTGAAGGAAGCAAATACCTATTTTTGGGGCAAATCCCACATCGACCCCCTTAGACCCTGATTTTTTCTTAATGCTGTGAACAAACTTTGGTACATCACAGGTGATGAAGGTTGTAGTCAAGTTTCATCGAAATTGTGTGTGTAGTTTCGGAGAATAAGATCCGAGTGTTTACATACAGCGTTACTCACTGCCTGGCAGACACTGCGCGATGCCAATACCTCCCATGAACTACATTCCAGGTGAGATAAAAACTACTTTACTTTGTATAAAGAGTTCCTTTCTCCACTTAGCTACTTTGAGATTTTTTTGTTAATTTCCTTTCTTTCTTTTTTTGGAAGGGGTGCTGGGGATTGGGGGGTGGGGCGGGGGGGGGGGGGGGAGAGGGGGGCGGGGAGGGGTGCCGATTTTGCCCCCAACTAAAATTTGGGGGGACACTCGCCCCACCCCCCTGCCCACCACTTCCTGCACCTTTACTGATAATGTCGCATATCAATGTCTGCATTTGATATTCAAAACGATCAATTTGCAGGACGGTATCACTTTGTCAATAATGCTCCAGCTTTTCTTAATTTGGAAATGGTATTGATGAGCTATAATCTACTATCACATCTCTTTTAATACATTAAAACATGGAGATGTTCTACATGTAGAATGAAAGCCTGTACTACTGCCCAGCTGGATTGCTACAGTTTGTCGCCTCACAATCACTAAGTGAGGAGATACACTCCAAGCCTTTCCTGCAACACTTACAGCTTGCTGTGCTACATTAAGATTTACATGAACGTCATGAGTTTGAGACGAGCATTTGAACTTGGGTTTAGCCTTCCACATACGACTTGGAGAGATGTCGACTCTTTACTCCAGGTGAATGTGTCAGTAGGGTGTGTAATCTCTATCGCATGTTGGTTGGCCTGGAGCAATATCGTTGCTCCTGGTAATTTGCACGTGCAACATGCATTCCCAACAATTCCCTTGTCTGTCGTAACATCTCCAGGTCATAAGACTCTGAAAAGAAAGACTCTGCACAAAAGTTCCCCAGCCACAAGTTGGCCTTCTCAAAAATGAAAACCCCAGCTTGATCGATGGTTGCTGCATGAGGAATGCCATAGAGGTAGCACAAACTTTCAGCTTGGGCAAGTGCTCCATGGCGAGCCATACCATTGACAAGGTCAGGACATGTTCTTGGAAAGTTTTCCGGCGAAACTTCTTCCTATGACTTCAGAAGAATGAGGTGTAATCACAACCGGTCAAAGCATGGAAGCAGAGGATGGGAGTATCAGGTAGGCCAATTGTATCTGGCTGCGCATGTCCAACTGTTCTGATGTCAAAATTTGTTGATTGTTATTTACATCCTCTTGTAATGAATCTCCCCTCATAATCTTGAGGATGCAACTAATTTTCTGGCTCACATCCGAGAATTGAACGAAACATACTCGCCTTTTAACTAAGTCTGGTGTTGGCTTAGCGGTTAGGGTGCCGGCTTGGGATCCTAGGATTCCTGGGTTCGTAATCCCGGTCATCACTGAATTAATACCAGGGGGGTTGACTCAGCCTGTCATCTCCTTCCGAGGTCGGCAAATTGAGTACCAGTTCACTGGTAATTTCCTGTGTGTAGCAAGAGGTGACTAACAGGGTTGGTGGCAGGAAGAGCATCCGGCCATAAAACATTGCTTCAAAAAGGGGACCACGGTGCCCGAAAAAGGCCAACCCCTGCTCTGTGGGGAAAAATGGCCTCTAATGGTGGTTCTACTATACTTGCCTTTTAACTCCCAACTTGTTTTAGTCACGGCAGATGTTACATCCCTCTACACTAATATTCCACATTCTGAAGGCCTGTCCGCATGCCGCAAAGCACTGGATACACGACAAGTCCCAATTCCACCTATACTACCTCTGACCTAATGTGTCTATTGGAACTAGCGCTCAAATTGAATAATTTCCAATTCAACGGATGACATTACATTCAAACTCAACGTACCGCTATGGGCACCCCTGTTGCACCATCGTACGCCAACATCTTTATGGGAAGGATAGAGGTTAAAATCTATGCACAACCTCATCACATAACCTTGGAAAAATCCTCCCACAGTATCACATGGTTCCAAAATGAATTCAATCTGATGCATCCAACCATCAAGTTTATATTCGACAGCTCACATTCCAAAGTTCACTTTCTAGATGCATCGCTCACACTCCCAAAACAACAGACTTGAAACAGAACTATACACCAAACCAACAGACACTCACTCTTACCTTCTCCCTTCTTCATCTCACCCTAAACATGCAATTGCAAGCATACCATACAGTCAAGCACTCAGAGCAAGACGCATCTGCTCAACAAAAATGTTTGAAGAAACTTCTATCTCCCAATTAGAAACACTTTATTTCAAGACCTCTTTGAAAGAAGCAATAAGCCGAGCAAAGCACATACCGAGCTAGACCAGACCTTCTGATTTACAAACCCAAACTTATAACTAGCCGTGTCCCCATGGTGACCATATACAGTACTTCCCTACCTCATCCCAATTGCCAAATATTTTGAATAAGGCCATTCCTCTCCTCCATCAGTCAGACTCTGCACCCCATTTCCTCAACCTTCACTGACATCATTTCGACATGGTCGGACACAAATATATCTTACTAAAAGCAAAGCACCCACAGCCCCACAGCAAAGAAACGAAGATGACAGGCCTCTACAAATGCACATCAAAAAATACATCACACACAAACATGTATTAGAAAGGAAACAAATTCTGCAGCTCTATCACCGGACAAAAGTTCCCCATCACTTCCAATATGGACTGTAAATCTACATGGGTCATTTACCTAATCACTTGTCAAAAGTGCGCCAAACAATATGTTGATAAAACTGAGAATGCACTTAGAGTGTGTTTTAACACACAGTCAGAGATCAGTAAGAGTCAGAGACTCGAACACGCTTTAATAACACACAGTCAGAGATCGGTAACTTTTAAACCAATCAGGGCAAATCTCTACCTTACACTATACATTTTACCCTACCGGATCACTCAATGGATGATATTCAAATCTCTGTCATCGAATCAATTGCAAATCGATCACACACCACAATCCTGAGACGCAAGTCTTTTTGAATACACAAACTCCAAACAAAGTTCCTCATGGCATAAATGTTGACAACTAACACGTGTTCCAACTCATTCATTCAAAAATGCCTCAACTTGTTAATTTTAACTTGCTATAACTGACTCATTTCACTTTTTCAGGATAAGATCCTTTTCACCTTCCCATCTCTCATATTGATAAATGTTTAAATTGATCAGTGTGTACGTGCATGTATATGAATATAAGCAGTATATGAATATGTGCATGCGTATGTCTATATACTATGTATGCATATATATGCTCCTACCGTACACTAACTCACTTTGCAAAATTAAGCAAATTAACACATGGGCCACACCTGGGTGATTATGGCTAGACGAATCATCCTTCACCATGTTCTCGACAAATGGACGAGTGCACGTGTGGCGCCAACCGCCGCCTACAACCCTGAGTGCTTGGTTCCAACGGTGAAGTGTTCTGGCGGTTCAGTAATATTGTGGGGCACATTTTCCTGGCATGGTTTGGGTGCATTCATTCCCTTAGAATGGAAGGTCAATGTCAATCGCTACTTAATGGTACCGAGTGATCATTCTCACCCCATGTTGCAGCATTTCTTTCCTGCCGGGAGGGGTGTCTTCCAGGGTGACAATGTCCCACAGAGCAGATGTGGTCACCCAATGGTTTGATGAGCATGACACTGATAGTATCCATATGCCATGGCCTTCAGTCACCAGATCTGACCCCAAACGAGCATTTATGGGATATTCTGGAACGGTGCCTGAGATAGCGTTTTCCACCACCATCAAACAGATGTGAGTTGATTGACTTTCTTGTGGAGGGATGGTGGAGCATCCCTCCTTCAGAATTCCAGACGCTGGTGGACTCTATGCCACGGAGATACAGGCCGTACTGGCCGCTCATGGTGGTCCAACACCATATTAACTGACTTTACATTCGTGTTTTTCGTCCACTGCCTGTATATCGATAGGATAGTGGGGAGGATATATATGATCACACACATGTTGCATCATTAAGATCAGGTTACTTCGACTTTAGTAAACAATCAAGAAAGTTGATGTTTAAAGCTGAAGCAAAAATTAACCCGGGAGTGCACTACGAATGAACGTGTATCTTCGTAGAACTTTGGCTCTTGAGTTTGTCGCAATCGCGCAAGCGCAGAGGAGTGAGATAAAAAATTTTTAGCCCTACAAGTGTGCCTGTCTGTGCCAGTCCAACAAAACTGAAAATCATTCCAAACAGGAAGTTCTTCGTGACATCATAAAGGACACAAACAACAAGCATGAATAACTAATGTAACATGTTATTTTTTTTATTTTTTTTTTGTATACAGAGTCGAGGCTCGTGAAAGAGCTAACATTTATCAAACAAACAAATCAAACAAACAAGCAAACAAAGTATATAAAAAGGGGAGCGGTCGACAAGATGGGGAGAGAAGGAGAGGAAGCACACAAACACAACATTTGAGAGCAGGGACATCGGGAGATGTGTGGGAGGGAGAGGGCCTGGGGGGAGGCAGGATAGGTATAAAACGATTAATACGATACGATCGTATCGTAATCGTATCGATACGATACGATTAAAACGATAGGTTAATTAAGGTGGTGTATAAAAAACGCTGCATTAACGGTGGTGAACTTCTGAAAAAGGTTTTTTTCTACAACCATTAAAATCTTTATTTTATTTAAAATGAATTATATATTTGAACACTGAAGGACACAATTTGTCGACTTGGAACTTTCAAAAATCTTCCGTTTTGCAGTTATTGGACAAAATATTATGGCATTTTAAGTCATATCGACCAATCAAATTTGCCGCCCGCGGACCCCACCCATGTCATTCTTTGCTCTTTCAATATTGCGTGGGGTGACGTGTTCTGTGAACCCTCGTTTTGTTATTGAGCTTGTTGATATGAGTGCCAGTCAATAAGTATCCTTAAAATGGCGATATAAATCTAAGAATGCAATATGTGTAATTGTAGACGACATATGTTATATCTATGGGTAAGAGTCATGTTTTGCCTGTTTTAAATCTTGAAACATTGAGCGTATGACGTCAGTACAGCAGTTTCCAAAATGGCGGCTCCCTTAGAATCATGCACCAGGGAGGAGCAACGTTCTGTCATCGTTTCTTGGGAAGTGAGGGTGTGAATCCAAGTGAAATCAATCGCAGAATGAAGATGCAATATGGTGACGCATGTTTATCGCTCCAGCATGTGTACGACTGGGACAGGAAGTTTAAAAGTAGAGTGTCCAGTGTAGTAGACGCTGCTCGCCCGGGCCGGCCTCACACAGCAGACACACCAGAAATGGTTGCAGGAGTTGAGCGCATGCTAAGGGAAAATCGTCGCATTCCGCTGGATGAAGTGGTCCCCGAATTGAACATTAGCCATGGTTCAGCACACCATATCATTCACAAGGTGCTGGTGGTTCTGCAAAGTGTCTGCAAGGTGGGTGCCGAGACAACTCACACCCGAACTGAAAGAACAGCGAGTGGATGCATGTGAAGAACTTCTGCGACGTTACGAAACAAAAGGCGATGCTTTCTTACAGCGCGTAGTGACTGGGGATGAAAGCTGGGTCCATTACTTTCAGCCAGAAACTAAGAGGGCAAGCAAAGAGTGGCGCAATTCAACTTCACCGAAGCCCAAAAAATTCCGCATGCAGCCGTCCTCTGGAAAAGTGATGCTGATGCTCTTCTGGGATAGCCGAGGCCCACTTGTAGGGCATTACAGGCCCAGAGGGACCACAGTCACCAGTGCATCATACTGTGACCTCCTTAAAAATCATCTGCAACCAGCAATCAGATCAAAACGTCGTGGACTACTTGCTACCGGTGTTTTGCTGCAGCATGACAATGCTCAGCCCCATACTGCCTGTGCTACAGCTGCAACAATCGAGGACCTGCATTTTGAGTGTCTTCCTCATCCACCCTCCTCGCCAGACCTCGCCCCTTCGGATTATGACATATTTGGGCCACTTAAAGAGGCGCTTGGTGGAACCACTTACTGATCTGACGAAGAGGTCCAAGAGGCGATGCACGAATGGCTACACAAGCACCCAAATTTTTTTTGTCCGAGAGGAATTTAGGCCTTAGTAAAGTGCTGGAAAAATGCAATGAACGCAATGGAGATTATGTTGAAAAATAGCACAGTTGTTATACACGTACATGCAATAAACAAGTTGTGAAAATTATTTTAAGGTTACTTATTTACTGCCCCTCGTATACATATATATATATATATATATATATTGTTACAGATACGACTTTGATGGTATGGTGGGCCGAGCGGGATGGCCGCCGTATCCGTACAAGTTACCCGATTGTGCCCGAATGTTAACTAATCGCGCTACGCTGGCTCAATAGGAAAGAGAAGACACCCGGCTGGGCTATAATGACACAATACGACACCAGGGTTTCGATTTTCAAGTATATTCGTACGGAAAAAGGTTAGATTACAGGGGCTAGAGGTATATTACAGGAAGACAGGCACTTAGACACACTCTTATATTAACCCTAGACAGACCACAGATAAACGGGACAACGCTGACTCACACGGGATTTGATGGCAAGGAAAGCGGCAGTCGATGGCTCAGGTGCACCTGGCTCAGGGACAGAATCACGTACGGTGGTGTCCAGCAGATGCGGGGAGGTCGCTCAGCGCTCGTGGGTCGCGACTTTGGTGGAGATGCCGGGGAGGTCGCTCAGCGCTCGGGAGGGTGGCGTCTTGTCCTTCCAAGCTCGGGGCGCATCTGACGTCACGTCCGGCGCGGGGCCGCGTATATCCGGCGGGGAGTGACACGCCCTCGGCTCGTTAGCGCCGCCCCAGATGGCATCGGCCCATGGCTTCTCATTGGGTGCGGGGGTTACCGGCTCCGCCCTTGACGAGGGGCCGACAGGGAGCCCCTTCGTGGTAACCCCGTGGAGCGCGTGGTCAATGGCGGCTAACCGAGCCGGAAGGAGGACGCCCACTCCCCATGCCGTCACCGCGCCGCCCCCCTCTTTTGTTGTTGTTGTTGTTGTTGTTTGGGGAAGAAGATGGGAGGAGGTATGGGAAAGGTCCTAAACTCACTACTGATGCCATATAATCACATTCTGGTGCAACGAAGAGTCATAATTAATGGAGACGAGGCCTTAACTGACATAGAATAAGAATAACTAGGAAGATGTCCGAAAGTTGTCTACCTGTGGTGCGGTGGACCTGGGCACGACATTTAATGGGGGAATAAGGGGAAGATCGGCTCTAATGGGTGTTGTTTACAGACAATGGGACTAGGGAATGGGGTAAGGGAGAGTTGGGGAGTATCGGAGAAAATAGGGGAATATTTACAAGCGGATATGGAGGCCAAATTCCATATTCGCAACATTGCACCCTTCTCTACCCTCGGGGCGTCCCGACCCGATAAATTTTTACCTACTTTAGTGTGGCACGCAATGTAGTTCCCTCTACTATTAACTCTACCCTGAGTGCGACAGTTTTACAGATATTCACAAATGAGTAAATATGTCCCCCTGCGACGTTGCACCCTTCTCCTCACAGAAACACACCCACAGGATAACCGAATCCGGAAAGAATTCTCAAACTAAACATACAGCCGGTAGGGAGCATTATTTACAAGACTACGCTGCTATTTACACTACGATCCAGGACCTGTTTTTGGAGGAACACATGCAGATGTTATGCATAGAGAGAGCGCGCTTGCCAACATCGATACACCAACCCACGAGTGCTCTGTGGCCGACGGCCTTTAATAACGTGCAGAGCACCCTTCCCGAGCATCAACAGCACCACCCCACCACCAATCGGTGCAGTCACCATTGTTCAATGATTAAAAATAAATGCGACAACCCCTAACCCTGCAGGTGTCTCTTGCTCTTCGTGTGGCCTTCAGTGGTGTTACTTAAAAGTGGTTCACCTGTATGGCATAGGTGCCACGTTGACCCATAGGTCCATCCCCGGGTGGTGCTTGGCCGCAAACGAACTGCGGTCCATCGTGGGTGGCCACAAACATTGCGGTCCATATGGTGTATCGATCCCGGCAGCAAGCAGCGAAAGTGCAGGCCCACAACTGCGTCGCCAGCACCTCTCTCTCCTCTCTCTCTACCCCAAAGCCAGATCCTCGGAGGTGGGAGACAAAAACAAGACAAGTGAGCAAGGTGGTAAGGGCGCAAAAGTGCACGCAATGCAAGGTGATGCACACTGGGGGCACATGGGAACCAGGTGAGACAGGTACGTTCCTACCGTACGCCCCCCCCACCAGGTAACCTACATGGCCCCTCCCTTACCCCTTACTGTATCAACAAAACACAACACTACCCATAAACATCTACTTTACAAATCCACAAACATCCCTACTGTCTTCCCCGTTCCTCCCATATACCAAATTCGTCTTCTCTCCCTCCTAACCAATCAAATTTGCCATTTTCAACTCTCATCAAAATTTGCCATTTTCAACTCAACATCAAAATTTGCCATCACCAATTCATCATCAGTCCCTCCTAGGGAGGGAGAGATGGAATCACCCCAATGTCTCATCCACGTCGTGATGCGTCTCACAAATCCAACAGCAATTCTCATTTCTGCAACACAAACAAAGAAAACACAGGTGTGGAGTCATCATCATCACCACAGGTAAGTGGCTGCGTATGGTGCGACAGGTTCATCAATCCTAACTATCTCCTAAATGACTTTAACAACTTTACACTACCCGGGGGCTTTCTCCGGCCAAACCATTGGCCCTCTTACACTATGGGTTCTAAAAACCAATTCCCATTGGCCAAACTGTGGTGCTCTTCAATTTGGGGTCTCACTCCCCCGATTCATCTCCCGGTGCCCTCGCACAATTTCTGGGCTGCGGCGTGTACCTCTCCCAGTGGGTCTACCCACCTGCACACCCCAACCACTGCAGTTGCCTCCGAGCTTACCTGCTCCTTACCCTAACCTATCTACCTGGGGAAGGCCCTCTGGCGCTCTCCCCACTCCGTGCCCTCTCTGGCACTGGGCTGCCCGATCCACACCCGGGATCCTCAGGCACCCACTCACAACTACCGGCTCCCAGAGCCCACCTGCGGCCTCACCTGGCCGACATCCTCACAGTGGTGGAGTGCCCAACCAACTACACACACTAACAGGCTACACACCCAGCCATTTCCACAACACTAATGCACCCATTCACAACACCATTCTGCAACCGCACCACAAATGCCAATATCCAACCACAATTTACCTGCACCCTCTACCTAACACTTACACTACCCGCCCCGGGTGCTCGTGAAAGGGGTCCACTCTTCCCCCATCCACACCTTCGCACCATGCACACCACTCCGTACCACTTACTCCAACTTTCTCCACACACCTGTACTTGCACACCTGTGCTCTCACACCTGGTGCCACCTGCACCCTTCTCTCCCCAAGCGCATTCGCGCTGATCCACACACTCACTACTCATACACTGCTCCACACACCTGTCCAGTTGCACACCTGCGCAATCACACCTGTTCAATCCTCACACACACAGCATCATCTCAGCTAACTACTCCCTTCTGAAACTTGCGCTTCCCAGTCGTCCCTTTAAACTATTGCGCTCCCTCGTCATTATCATCCACACTAATCTACCTGCGTCCCCACTACAGGTATCAGTCACTAACTAATCTTAACGTTACCTACTGTCATCTTCTAGATCCCTACACACAATATCCTAACCCACCCGGGCTAGTTTTCACTGCCATCAACCCCATAAGCTATTGCGCATTTGCCCCACACATGGGAAGGATGGTGGATTTGCCATCCCACCACATCGGGGGTCTCTCACTACCAATTTTGCACATCAAATTTCAACAAATCAAAAATTTGGCCAATCACTGCCCATCATCTGCCAATCACTACTGCCAATCCTTGGCCAATCATCAAATTTTGTTTTTCTCTAATTTTGGGTCCAAAACACTAACCTCATCACCCAGTCTACTCACTAATACCTCTCGGTGCGCCAATCCCTGTCCAAAGCCCGGCTTCGTAAAGCCAAGCAATGGATGCTGGTTGTTTTGTGCCAGCGGCTGAATGCGTCCGGCACTCGGTGCAGGGACGGGGGCTTACCCGGGCCGAGATCCCACGCATCACCTCGGCGCGGAGCCATCCAGTGTCCCGATCTCGACCTGCCGGCACGTCTCAACAAAAAGTGGTCGCCATGACGACCCTTTCTATCGGGCTGCCAGCTCCGCCTAGTGGAGCACGGACGCGGCCGTTCAAAGCGAGGCCCAGCACGCACCGAGGGCCCGATTCGGCTATAAGTCGTTCTAAACTCTATCCCGTCTAACGTCGATGCTTCACCTGGACGCTTACACCCCGCAGCCCGTTCCTTGCTCACACATCCAGCCGTTTCCATGCCCCTCGTACCGTTCCTTACACACCCAGGTACACCCATTCCACTCACCGCCTTGGTCACACACCTGACCACCGAACACTTTGGCACACATTCGTTGGTCGCACACCTCACCAAAACACCTCTTCGCGCCCCCTCCTCAGTCACCTCCTCTGTGACAATCACAGGTGTGCTCTCATTCGCACACCCAACCACGTGCCTCACCACCAACTCCAGCGTGCATTCCCACTCACGCTCTACCATTCCAGGTGTGCATCCTTGCTCACCTGTCACAACTAACTCACGCTCCATGTCACTCTCACTACTTTCACCTCCATTCCTGACAGCGCACTCACCCTTACTCTTGACAGCACACTCTTTCCTCATGCACCTGTCCGTCACACACCTTTCTCGCGCACACTCTCCCGTTACACCCTCTGTAACACTCACCACACCGCGCTTCCATGTGCTCCCTCGCACACGCGCTACGACCGACTCACTCTCGCCAGCACCCTCACTCCTTGGTACGCACTTTTTCCTCACACACCCCGGAGTCGGACTTTCTTGCACACCTCCATTTTCGCACACCAGACCTGTCGCACACTTCACCAGTGGCCTCTCACGAACACCCGGGTCTATCTCGACCCCCAAGCCTCTTAAATCACCTGGCGCATCATACGCACGACCATATTGGTCACCACTTACACCGGGTCCTCTTCCTCTTCGCTTCTCCTCCATCACCTGCGAATCCCTCATCCGGTTAATGAGCACATCATCACGATCCGAACACAGACTTTGGACCAATTCTTTTACTTCCTCCTTTATCTCTTTCTTATCCTCTCTCCGTCGCTTCTTAATTTCGCTCACCCCTTCTTCCACTTCCTCTAATTTTTGCTTCATCTCCTTCATCTCTTCGTGCGCCCCTTTAAGTTCTTCCTCTAACTCCACTTTATTTTTTTCTATGTGCTCCCGCACCTCCCGCTCTTTAACCTCCATTACCTCTACCACCTTGTCCATTTTCCTCGTCAGGTCCTCATGTACCGTCTGGCACTCTTTTTTAATTACCCCTACGTCCTTTTTCATCTCCTTCTGTGTCGATTTTAAACCCTCTATTACCGCTGTGTTCTTCTTTACCTGGTCCCCCAACTCCTTTTGTCCCACTGTCAGTTGTTCTACTCCCAGCGTCAACTCCTCTATACCACCTTGCAATTTTACAGTCCCCTTTCTCACCTCTTTCTCCATGCGCTCCTTACAGTGCCTCACCTCCTCGCGCACTCCTCCGACCTCCTCACTCACTCCTCTTCGGATCTCCTCTCCCATCACTTGCATCTCCTGCCCAGATGCCACCCTCATCTGCTCCATTTCCTCCCTGTGAGCATCCAGTTTGGTTTCTACCCCCATTCTGACCCCCTCTATCTGCTGCTCCATTTGTTTAACTTCCCTTTCCGCTTGGTCCCTCATGTCCCTCAATTTGCCTTCCATACTGTTTTCTAACCCCTCTAACCCCTTTTGCATCCCTTCCATTTGATTCTCTTGAGCGGCCATTCTGTTTTCTACCCCCGTTAACCCATTTTTCACTTCTTTTATCCCGTTGTCTAACCCCTCAAAATTATTGTCTAACTTCCCAATTTTTTTGTCTAACTCCTCAAAATTATTGTCTAACTTCTCACCGGTACCCCTCGCTTCGTCCCTCATTACCCCCATTTGGTTTCCCATTACCCCCATTTGGCCCTCTAATCGCTCACCCTGAGCCCTCATTCCCACAATTTGGTCTCCCATTCGTTCCATAAGGGCCCTCATTTGCAACATAAAAAGGTTCGGATCCACCAGGGGCGCTACCACGGTCGCGGGCGCGGTGACCAGCGAGGCGCCATTTTGCGCGTCTGCTACCCTCGCTGCTTCGCTCTCCTCACGTCCCTCAATTTGGTCCTGGACCGACCCTGCCTCACTCTCCCCTACCGGACCCCAGCCGTCTTGATCCGCCATAGCGCGACTTTCAAAATTCGGTTTTTATTTTTTTTATTTTCGTAAAACAAATTGAAATTTCGCCGTTATAATTTCGCGCGGGAAACGCGCTCCGAATCGATTTTCCCTCCCAAAATTTGGGCCTAATTAATTTAGTCCCGGGTTCGAATTCCACTCCTCGACACCAATTGTTACAGATACGACTTTGATGGTATGGTGGGCCGAGCGGGATGGCCGCCGTATCCGTACAAGTTACCCGATTGTGCCCGAATGTTAACTAATCGCGCTACGCTGGCTCAATAGGAAAGAGAAGACACCCGGCTGGGCTATAATGACACAATACGACACCAGGGTTTCGATTTTCAAGTATATTCGTACGGAAAAAGGTTAGATTACAGGGGCTAGAGGTATATTACAGGAAGACAGGCACTTAGACACACTCTTATATTAACCCTAGACAGACCACAGATAAACGGGACAACGCTGACTCACACGGGATTTGATGGCAAGGAAAGCGGCAGTCGATGGCTCAGGTGCACCTGGCTCAGGGACAGAATCACGTACGGTGGTGTCCAGCAGATGCGGGGAGGTCGCTCAGCGCTCGTGGGTCGCGACTTTGGTGGAGATGCCGGGGAGGTCGCTCAGCGCTCGGGAGGGTGGCGTCTTGTCCTTCCAAGCTCGGGGCGCATCTGACGTCACGTCCGGCGCGGGGCCGCGTATATCCGGCGGGGAGTGACACGCCCTCGGCTCGTTAGCGCCGCCCCAGATGGCATCGGCCCATGGCTTCTCATTGGGTGCGGGGGTTACCGGCTCCGCCCTTGACGAGGGGCCGACAGGGAGCCCCTTCGTGGTAACCCCGTGGAGCGCGTGGTCAATGGCGGCTAACCGAGCCGGAAGGAGGACGCCCACTCCCCATGCCGTCACCGCGCCGCCCCCCTCTTTTGTTGTTGTTGTTGTTGTTGTTTGGGGAAGAAGATGGGAGGAGGTATGGGAAAGGTCCTAAACTCACTACTGATGCCATATAATCACATTCTGGTGCAACGAAGAGTCATAATTAATGGAGACGAGGCCTTAACTGACATAGAATAAGAATAACTAGGAAGATGTCCGAAAGTTGTCTACCTGTGGTGCGGTGGACCTGGGCACGACATTTAATGGGGGAATAAGGGGAAGATCGGCTCTAATGGGTGTTGTTTACAGACAATGGGACTAGGGAATGGGGTAAGGGAGAGTTGGGGAGTATCGGAGAAAATAGGGGAATATTTACAAGCGGATATGGAGGCCAAATTCCATATTCGCAACAATATATATATATATATATATATATATATATATATATATATATATATATATATATATATATATATATATATATGTATGTATGTTATCGAGCTTTACTATTCAGCATCAGGTACTTCGAGTTGGTTTCTAGCTTTGATTTTATTTATTGGGGAGAGGTATGTTTTCAGGATTAGCCTCATTATACATACGTATTCCTTGGCAAATGTTCCGCGCATTTGTTTGTGACAGAATTGGTGGCCCTCTTCTATGCTGAGATAATTGTTTGATCCTTCGTTTTTGTTTTCGTATCATTGTTCTCAGGTCGATATTTATTGTTGTCCATTTTTGTTGGTTTACCTTGTACGAATGTGCACTTGGCACATTTATCTTGGATAATTCCTTTGGAATGAACTCGGAGTGCTGGTTTATTAGTTGTAGTTGTTCTGCCAATTTTTTGTGTTTGGTCCGAAGAGTTTTAAATCATGCATGGGTAATGGATGTGTCATCTCTCATGTTCCTTTGGACGTCATTCTGTTGGATGTTGGGGTGTATCCATATCCTTCTTCATTAATGGGATTACTTAGTGGGTCCAGGGTCGGCCAAGTCAGGAAGGAGGTGGGAAGCTGTCGTCCCGTAAGACCCCCCCCCTCATATCTTCATTCCTGGTATTTCGATTTTTTCCTTCTGAGTGCTGTAATATTATTGCGGTACATTATTTGAGAGCTCTATTGCTTTGTCAATTAGTTTCGTTCTTTGAGGATTGATCCTGTACACTTGCATGCATTTTACAACCCATGAATCTGGGACACTACCAAAGATTTTTTTTTAATAGTCTGGCCAGGCTGTGGAAAATTTGGTGCTTTGCAATTTGCAGTTTCAAGCTTGGCCTTGTTCAGTAATAGAAGGTCTTTTGTTCCATAAAATCCTTTTCTACATCCCTTCTGCTCTGTCTTGAGACCTCCTTGTTGTGATAGTGGTGGTACATGATTTTGTTATGATTGCTGTTTAAATTTTATGCTATTGGTAGACGTGCTATTGGCTTATATTTGTGAGGCAGTTGGGTGTCTTCAGATTTTTGGATTCGGAAGGTGTTACCTTCTGTGAACCAATCATCCTCCATTGCCTTTTGCCCTTCGATAGGTTTATTAAATGCTCAAGCATAGTGATTGTGGAGACCATCTTATCTACTTAAGGCAGAAATTTGGAATCCAAACCAGGCCAGAGGTTTTTAAGTTTGGCATTTCTGCGAGATATGTTCTAATTATTTATTTGTTAACTAGCAAAAGTACCTGGCAACAACGAGTCACTTTCTGACGGGAATATGATATATGCAATCTGGGTCCATCATCCAGAGGGAATTTTAAAAACAGATCGCAGCTACAGTGGAGCAGTGACATATCGAGGAAAAAATGACGCTCGGGGCGAGATGTCAAATTGCC
Organism: Myxine glutinosa; assembly: GCF_964187855.1. Lineage (NCBI taxonomy): Eukaryota > Metazoa > Chordata > Myxini > Myxiniformes > Myxinidae > Myxine > Myxine glutinosa. Next base: position 85,370,890 of record NC_136261.1, on the reverse strand, counting down.
GCCACCCCTCGTAACTTCCCACAAGTCTTTTAAATGGTGTGTGTGTGTGTGTGTGTGTGTGTGTGTGTGTGTGTGTGTGTGTGTGTGTGTGTGTGTGGTGTTCATGTATGTGTGCAGTGTTCGTGTGTGGGTGCAGTGTTCGTGTGTGTGTGTGCAGTGTCCGTGTCAGGGCTGTAACCTTTTGCCAATTTGAGTTTTGTCATCAAATTTTCACCAAAGCTTTATTATGAAAATATGGAGAAGGCAAATTAATAATTTTGTCAAAAGGTCAAAGGTCAGCGTCACATAAAATCATCAATTTTCATGCGATTGACCTGAAATTTTAAGAATTTGCGTATTGGGTCAATTAATTTGTTCACCAATCAAAAGCTACAAGCAGATTGGTTTTTTATATCTAAAGCTCAAAGGTCAATGCTGCATAAAATCATCAATCTTCATTTTGTCGTTTTTAAACTGTTTTCGTTATTTTGAGCAGACGGAAAACGAGGAGAAGAAGAAGAAGAGGAAGAAGATTTCTGAATACAAACGGACGCGGACGGGCTTTGCATTTTCAGATACTTTCGGATTTAGCAGTTGGAACTGCAGTTTAGCTCAATTCTGCTGTTTAAATTTTGAAAATCGGTTCAGATTAAGAGTTTGTAGAGCGTATTGCATTTTTGTTTTTTAACCATATGTGGAAATAAAATAAAGGCATGAACAGCAAGTTACAACTCTCCCTCCACCTTGGAGTCCCTCCCTCCCACTCCTCCCTCCACCCCCATACAACTCTCCCTTAATCAGTCCTACCCCCTCCTACTCCTCCCTCCACCCCCATACAACTCTCCCTTAATCAGTCCTACCCCCTCCCACTCCTCCCTCCACCCCCATACAACTCTCCCTTAATCAGTCCTACCCCCTCCCACTCCTCCCTCCACCCCCATACAACTCTCCCTTAATCACCCCTACCCCCTCCCACTCTTCCCTCCGCCCTCATACAACTCTCTGGACTTCTCTGGGCAGTGTTCGTACCTTTATTTTATTTCCACAGATGATTAAAAATTAAAATGCGATACGCTCTACAAACTCTGATTCTGAACCGATTTTCAAAATTTAAACTGCAGAATTTAGTTTAACAGAAGTTCCGACTACTAAAAAAGTGTTCATTTGCTATAAAACGTTTCATTCAAAAAACGCATCTCTGGGCAGTGTTGGCGGTGTTTGGCTGACTAAAAGTGCCCCCCCCCCAAAAAAGTGCCACTTGGGGCCCCCTCTTCACTACGCTAGTGCATGCAGTGGAGTGACACCCTATCCCATAGAAGTGTGAATCAAGTTAAAATTATTATCATGTAAATACATAAAAGTAACCCCACAATGAGAATGACAGCCTCGCTTAAATAAACGAATATATACACTTAGTTATAAAATCGCCCGATATGGTAAACTTTGTCAGATTTCACTCCAGATTTGGACATTTAGTTAGTCTACAGCATCCAATACTCATATCCGAATCCAGATTTTGATGATATGCCTCAATAATGTAATGACAATCGATCGTGTTTCCAAGGCAAGGCATGTTTGAGTAGGCCAAAACAGAATGGTGGCTTAAGGAACCAACGGGTGGCAGTGGGCTGACCAAAATGGTAGGCCGCCATATTGGTAAGGCGTTTTCGGGGTTTTTTCTTATGGGCACCTCGTTAATCATCTTCAAAAAGGGTGTTATAACACCCAAACACCCAGTTTTAATCACTGCAATCTGTTGGAGGTCCAGGTGTATGCATGCAAAAAATTTTGGGGTCGCTACGTTTCATAGTTTTGGAGTTATGGAGGAGACAGACAGGCAGACGGACAGACAGACACTGCCTTTTACTATTATAGATTATCATTCAAGGCATTTCCTCATGTCACATTTTCTTTTCCAAGTTCCGGATCCATTCCATTTCCTTGTGTTTTTACAATCGTCATAAATTATATTCCAAATTTTTTCCAGTTAATCTTTTCTCACCTTGTAGAGTTGCATCTCATTTTGTAAGGTTGGCTGAAGAGGAACATTTGTGGCCCAAGTCTTTCATGAACCAGTTGGCCAGGCTTGACGTTCGACTGAAGGCGGAAGCAAAAAAAGTTTCAGGGTGCCCGCAATTACTCACATACGCTTCTTGAAAGACACCGTGGGATTGTTAATCTCCACCAACAGCCAGTGCTGACAGATGGATGCTCTGCCTTAGAATCCTCCATGGAGGTTAGAGGCACACACATTGATGCATCGTCCCACATGCGAAACACCAGGGTGATCGCTTATAGCTTGGTCGAGATTCGAACTCAGACCAGACAACTCAAAGGCGATTGCATATCTAATTCCTATCTTGCGAACCCTCATTATATAATATATAATTGCCAAAATGTAATTTTAAACATCCCAGCCCTATTTCAAACTACTCCCTCTCATTGTAAGCTTAAGTATATACAGTATGTATTGGTAGTAGTAGTTAGTAGTAGACCAGGTTCTCTTTTTTGTCCAGTATTTGGATAACAACATGATCTTCAGGATATCCAATCATACATCAGGAACAAGCCTTCTTTGTCTTCATTGCATAACATTGACAACATAAACTACCCTGATAGATTCCACACCTGAAGCTCAATTTTAGAGAGCATTTGTGAGATATATTGGAACAACTCATCATGATCTATGTCGAAGGATAAATATTTCAAACACCACCTGATGCCCCTGTGGGATCCATTGTACAATGTATGCAACATGCTGTTTGGGCACAAATAAGATATAATCCCCATTAAGACATCAATTTTTTGGATTCACAGCATAGATACGTCAAGGCATGCCTCGAGGCAAGACACGACAAGGCACAGTATTACGGTAGTGAAAAGCAGCTCCCACTCTCCACACTCATTCATCATTTCCCCTGCCACAGAGCATCCTGGCAACCACCTTCCCCCTCACTTCTCTCGGCCTCACTGTAGGGCTCGTTGATAAGCCCTGGTGGGATCTCACTAAATAAGCCTCGAGCTGAGTTGATTCCCACTTCACTACAACCACCACACCCCACCTTTAGCACACCACTGATGTCTATCCCTACGTATGGCTTTAATTTGGCCCCCTTCAGATGCCACCCATGCACACTCCACTTCTGAATTGGATATATCCCTGCAAGACATAATGGAGGGAATTGATTGGACATTCCCTCTGGGCATGGGAGTAACCAGAAAGTGGCTGCTTAATGTGTATAGAGGGAAAGAAAGAGAGACAGAGAGAGAGAGAGAGAGAGAGAGAGAGAGAGAGAGAGAGAGAGAGAGAGTGAGCGCATTACGAAAGGAAATGTAACGCTGGATGGCATTCAGCCGCAGGCCCACAGACACACACCCACACTCCCTCAGGAGCCAGCTTCCCCAGCCGGCAAGTGCACACTTGTTTTATTTTTACAGTCCACTTGCAATCTGTTGCTGAACACACTAAAGGCCAGAACTAGGAGTCAGTCAGTGTTTGTCCGAATTGCACAAACGGAGGAGCCATTCCTCCCGGGTGCATCTGCTGTTGGTTCAACGAATAGGTGGGCACAAGCTTGGCAGAATAATGCATCTTCGCACCTGAGATTACAGGAAGCTAACGATTTCTTCACTATATGCTACAGAGAGGGAGCTATTCCTGGCTCCAGAATTTTGCATCATTGTGTTTCAGCCACACTGAAAACCAAAGTAATTACCAGCTGCTGTAACTCCAGCAACCCTTCATAATCTTATTATTGCGAACTGTAAATACAAAATACAACAGTGCGCGTGCACAGTGCTGTTTTTGTGATGAAATATTACTAATGTATGATGAAATATTACTAATGTATATTGTAACTGGGAACATATCGTCATGGATCTGCTTTTCTGCACAAGGTTCTTTTTTACCTTGGTGCTCATAATTAGATTAAAAAAATATGTTGAGGCTTGTTCACCAGCGAAAGAAATGGCAAAGAGACTGTTTATATACTTGTGGGGAGTGTGAGTCAACATGGCGAGATGAAGCAAAGAAACAAATAAGGGTTGGAGGAGTTGAAAAAATATTACCAAAAATGTAGATTTTGTGTGAAGTTGGGATGCTTTATATGTGATATATATGATATATATGATATGATATGATATATATGATATATATGATATATATTGTTGCGGATATGGGATTTGGATCCATCCATATCCGCTTGTAAATATTCCCCTATTTCCCCAATACTTCCCAACTATCCCCAATCCCCCATTCCCTAGTCCCATTTTCTGTAAACAACACTCTGTAGACCCGACCTCCCCCTTTTTCCCCCATTAAATGTCGCATCCAGGTCCACCGCATCTCACGTAGACAACTATAGGACATCTTGCTAGTTATTCTTAGTCTATGTCAGTTAAGGACTCGTTTCCATTAATTCTGACTCTTCGTTGCACCAGAATGTGATTGTATGGCACCGTTAGAAAGTTTAGGACCTCCCAATACCTCCCCGCAGCTCTTCCTCATGGTACAACAACAACAACAACAACAGCGGCGGCGGCGCGGGGAGTGTGCATCCTCACTCCGGCTTGGTTAGCCGCCATTGAACATGTGCTCCGACGGGGTTACCATGCAGGGGCTCGCTGTCAGCTCCTCGTCAAGGGCGGAGCCCGGTAACCCCCCGCACCCAATAGGAGCGGCGGACCGATTCCATCTGGGGCGGAGCTAACGAGCCGAGGGCGTGTCACTCCCCGCTGGACATGCGCAGGAAGAGGGAGGTGACGTCAGATGCGCCCACACCACGGAGAGAGAAGACGCCACCTCCAAGCGCTGAATACCTCCCCGCATCTCTGGACCGGACCGCGTTTGATTCTGCCCCTGAGCCAAGGAGCACCTTGTGCTATCGACTGCCTGCCCTTCCTTGCCATCAATCCCTGTGTAAGTCAGTCTTGTCCCGTTTGTCTGTGGTCTGTCGAGGATAGATAAGACTGTGTCTAAGTGCCCATCTTTTCTGTGCTTTACCTCTTACCGTGTAATCTACCCGTTTCTGCATCACCAATATTATATCCTCCTCCGGAGGTCTTGAGAACTGTACCCCTTGTGTCATTGCATTAATCCCAGCCGTTGTGTCCTTTCCTTCATTGATTTAGCATAGCGCGATTCGGCCAACGTTCGAGTGTAATCGGGTAAACTGTGCGGACGCGGTAATACCAAACCGCTCGGTAAACTAACATCTAACACCGCGTCTGTAACAATTGGTGTCGGGGAGTGAGATCGGACCCGAAGCGCGCTTCACGCGCTCGAAATTATTAACGGCGAAATTTGATTTTGTTTTACAAAAATAAAAACCCGAATTTTGAAAGTCACGCTATGGCAGATCAAGACGGCTGGGTTCCGGTAGAGGAGAGTGAGGCAGGGTCGATCCAGGACCAAATTGAGGGACATGAGGAGAGCGAAGCAGTGAGGGTGGCAGGGTCGCAAAATAGCGTCCTCGCGCACGAGGTTACGGGCGCGCAAAATGGCGCCTCGCACATGGCCACGGCGACCGCGCCCGCGACCGTAGTAGCGCTGCTGGTAGATTTGGACCTTTTTTTAATACAAATGAAGGCCCTTATGGCCCAGAATAGCGAGCAAATGAGGGCTGATAGTGAGCGATTGGGTGAGCGATTGGAGGGCCAAATGGGGGTAATGGGGAACCGGATGGATGCTCAGGGTGAGCGATTGGAGGGCCAAATGGGGTCCAATAGCGAGAAATTGAGGGAGGACATGGGGGCCCAGATCGGAGGGTTAGGGAGTAGAATAGAGGGATTAGACAATAGATTAGGGGAAATACAGGAGGGGTTAATGGGGGTAGAAAACAGAATGGCCGCTCAAGAGAATCAAATGGAAGGGATGCAAAAGAGGTTAGAGGGGTTAGAAAACAGTATGGAAGGCAAATTGAGGGACATGAGGGACCAAGCGGAAAGGGAAGTTAAAAAAATGGGGCAGCAGATAGAGGGGGTCAGAATGGGGGTAGAAACTAAATTGGATGCTCACAGGGAGGAAATGGAGCAGATGAGGGTGGCATCTGGGCAGGAGATGCAAGTGATGGGAGAGGAGATCAGAAGAGGTGTGAGTGAGGAGGTCGGAGGAGTGCGCGAGGAGGTGAGGCACTGTAAGGAGCGCATGGAGAAGGAGGTGAGAAAGGGGACTGTAAAATTGCAAGGTGGTATAGAGGAGTTGACGCTGGGAGTAGAACAACTGACAGTGGGACAAAAGGAGTTGGGGGACCAGGTAAAGAAGAACACAGCGGTAATAGAGGGTTTAAAATCGACACAGAAGGAGATGAAAAAGGATGTAGGGGTAATTAAAAAAGAGTGTCAGACGGTACATGAGGACCTGACGAGGAAAATGAACAAAGTGGTAGAGGTGATGGAGGTTAAAGAGCGGGAGGTGCGGGAGCACATAGAAAAAAATTAAGTGGAGTTAGAGGAAGAACTTAAAGGGGTGCACGAGGAGATGAAGGAGGTGAAGCAGAAATTAGAAGAAGTGGAAGAAGGGGTGAGCGAAATTAAGAAGCGATGGAGAGAGGATAAGAAAGAGATAAAGGAGGAAGTAAAATAATTGGTCCAAAGTCTGTGTTCGGATCGTGATGATGTGCTCATTAACCGGATGAGGGATTCGCAGGTGATGGAGGAGAAGCGAAGAGAAAGAGGACCCGGTGTAAGTGGTGACCAATATGGTCGTGCGTATGATGCGCCAGGTGATTTAATAAGCTTGGGGGTCGAGATGGACCCGGATGTTCGTGAGAGGCCAAGAGTGAGGTGTATGGCTGGTCTGGAGGGTATCGAACGAGGGTGCGAGCGAGAGGGTCCGGTGATGGGAGAGGTGCGAGGTGTGGGTGAGCAAGGTGGTGGTGGTATGGAATGGGTAGCGGGTTGCGGAAGTGTGACCCATGCATCGACACCAACAGGGGTAGTTTTTAGAGGGACAGGGGAGGCACGAGAGCCCCTTGGGGGTAATGTACTGTGGGGGCCAGGCCGGTTCGGCCCCGCGCTGACCCCACAAGGGGCGATGCACGGGGTCCGGCAGGCGGGCAACGACTCGCATACGAGGTGGTCCCACAATGTCCCACTCGCGCCGTATGACGGTGGGTAAGGGTGGCATCCCTGCCACTCTTCCCATACAGGGGGGCAAATGCGCACTAGATTATGGGGTGTATGGCAGTGAAAACTAGCCCGGGTGGGTTAGGTTATATTGTGTGTAGGGATCTAGCGAAGATGACATTAGGTAACGTTAAGATTAGTTAGTGACTGATACCTGTAGTGGGGACGCAGGTAGATTAGAGTGGATGATAATGACGAGGGAGCGCAATAGTTTAAAGGGACGACTGGGAAGCGCAAGTTTCAGAGGGGAGTAGTTAGATGAGATGATGCTGTGTGAGAACTGGACAGGTGTGTGGAGCAGTGTATGAGTAGTGAGTGTGGTGGATCAGCGCGAATGCGCTTGGGGGAGAGAAGGGTGCAGGCCGCACAAAGTATGACAGCACAGGTGTGCAAGTACAGGTGTGGAGAGAGTTGGAGTAAGTGGTATGGAGTGGTGTGCATGGTGCGAAGGTGTGGATGGGGGAAGAGTGGACCCCCATCACGGATACCCGGGGCGAGTAGTGTAAGTGTTAGGTAGAGGGTACAGGTAAATTGTGGTTGGATATTAGCATTTGTGGTGCGGTTGCAGAATGGTATTGTGGATGGGTGCATTAGTGTTGTGGAAATGGCTGGGCGTGTAGCCTGTTAGTGTGTGTAGTTGGTTTGGGCACTCCACCACTGTGAGGATGTCGGCCAGGTGAGGCCGCAGGTGGGCTCTGGGAGCCATTAGTGTCAGTGGGTGCCTGAGGATCCCGGGTGTGGATCGGGCAGCCCGTGCCAGAGAGGGCACTGAGGGGGTGAGAGTGCGAGAGGGCCTTCCCCAGTTAGTTAGGTTAGGGTGAGGAGCAGGTAAGCTCGGGTGGCAACTACAGTGGTGGAGGTGTGCAGGTGGGTAGACCTGCTGGGAGAGCTACACATCACAGCCCAGAAATTGTGCGAGAGCACCGAGTGTTGAATCGGGGGAGTGAGACCCCAAATTGAGAAGCACCACAGTTTGGTCAATGGGAATTGGTTTTTAGAACCCATAGTGTAAGTTGGCCAATGGATTGGCAGGGAAAGACCCCGGGTAATGTAAAGTTGTTAAAGTCATTTAGGAAATAGTTAGGATTGATGAACCTGTCGCACCATACGCAGCCACTTACCTGAGGTGATGATGATGACTCCACACCTGTGTTCCTTTGTTCTGTGTTGCAGGAAATGAGAATTGCTGTGTGGATTTGTGAGACGCATCACGACGTGGATGAGACATTGGGGTGATTCCATCTCTCCCTCCTTAGGAGGGACTGATGATGAATTGGTGATGGCAAATTTTGATGAGAGTTGGAAATGGCAAATTTGATTGGTTAGGAGGGAGAGAAGACGAATTTGGTTTATGGGAGGAACGGGGAAGACAGTAGGGACGTTTGTTGATGTGTAAAGTAGATGTTTATGGGTAGTGTTGTGTTTTGTGGATACAGTAAGGGGTAAGGGAGGGGCAATGTAGGTTACCTGGTGGGGGGGGGGCGTACGGTAGGAACGTACCTGTCTCACCTGGTTCCCATGTGCCCCCAGTGTGCATCACCTTGTATTGCGTGCACTTTTGCGCCCTTACCACCTTACTCACTTGTCTTCTTTTTTTGTCTCCCACCTCCGAGGATCTGGCTTTGGGGCAGAGAGAGAGGAGAGAGAGGTGCTGGCTCCGCAGTTGTGGGCCTGTACTTTCGCTGCTTGCTGCCTGGATCGATACACCATATGGACCGCAATTTTTGTGGCCACCCACCATGGACTGCAGTTCTCTTGCGGGCAAGCACCACCCGTTGATGGACCTATGGGTCAACGTGGCACCTATGCCATACAGGTGAACCACTTTTAGTTGGCCCCCTGACGGCCACAATTCAGAAATGGACGCACTTGGCACCTTTCTTTATTTTTAAAGAAGCCAGAAGGCCAAGTGCTTCAAGAAGGCAAGACCAGCGGCAGAACATCGGCCGGCTGCGACACCACCGGTGACTATGAACACTTTATTGGTGCACTGGATGGTGCTGACTGTATGTATGGGGTGGTGCTTTTGGTGCTTGGATGGGGTGCTCTGCACATTATTAAAGGCCATAGGGCCACAGGGCACTCGTGGGTTGGTGTATCGATGCTGGCATGCGTGCTCTCTCTCTATGCATAACATCTGCATGTGTTCCTCAAAGAACAGGTCCTGGATCGTAGTGTAAATATCAGTCTTGTATAAATGATGCTCCCTACCGGCTGTATGTTTAGTTTGAGGATTCTTTCCGCGATTCGGTTATCCTGTGGGCGTGTTTCTGTGAGGAGAAGGGTGCAACGTCGCAGGGGGACATATTTACTCATTTGTGAACATCTGTAAAACTGTCGCACTCAGGGTTGAGTTAATAGTAGAGGGAACTACATCTGAGTGCCACACTAAAGTAAGTAAAAATTTATCGGGTCGGGGAGCCCCGAGGTAGAGAAGGGTGCAATGTTGCGGATATGGGATTTGGATCCATCCATATCCGCTTGTAAATATTCCCCTATTTCCCCAATACTTCCCAACTATCCCCAATCCCCCATTCCCTAGTCCCATTTTCTGTAAACAACACTCTGTAGACCCGACCTCCCCCTTTTTCCCCCATTAAATGTCGCATCCAGGTCCACCGCATCTCACGTAGACAACTATAGGACATCTTGCTAGTTATTCTTAGTCTATGTCAGTTAAGGACTCGTTTCCATTAATTCTGACTCTTCGTTGCACCAGAATGTGATTGTATGGCACCGTTAGAAAGTTTAGGACCTCCCAATACCTCCCCGCAGCTCTTCCTCATGGTACAACAACAACAACAGCAACAGCGGCGGCGGCACGGGGAGTGTGCGTCCTCACTCCGGCTTGGTTAGCCGCCATTGAACATGTGCTCCGACGGGGTTACCACGCAGGGGCTCGCTGTCAGCTCCTCTTCAAGGGCGGAGCCCGGTAACCCCCCGCACCCAATAGGAGCGGCGGACCGATTCCATCTGGGGCGGAGCTAACGAGCCGAGGGTGTGTCACTCCCCGCTGGACATGCGCAGGAAGAGGGAGGTGACGTCAGATGCGCCCACACCACGGAGAGAGAAGATGCCACCTCCAAGCGCTGAATACCTCCCCGCATCTCTGGACCGGACCGCGTTTGATTCTGCCCCTGAGCCAAGGTGCACCTTGTGCTATCGACTGCCTGCCCTTCCTTGCCATCAATCCCTGTGTAAGTCAGTCTTGTCCCGTTTGTCTGTGGTCTGTCGGGGATAGATAAGACTGTGTCTAAGTGCCCATCTTTTCTGTGCTTTACCTCTTACCGTGTAATCTACCCGTTTCTGCATCACCAATATTATATCCTCCTCCGGAGGTCTTGAGAACTGTACCCCTTGTGTCGTTGCATTAATCCCAGCCGTTGTGTCCTTTCCTTCATTGATTTAGCATAGCGCGATTCGGCCAACGTTCGAGTGTAATCGGGTAAACTGTGCGAACACGGCGGCCATTCCGCTCGGTCAAGCAACATCTTAAGTCGTGTCCGTAACAATATGATATATATGATATATGATATATATGATATATATGATATATATGATATATATGATATGATATATATTTATATGTGATAGATGTGACAGAAATCTCCCCAAAGGGACATCATTCTATTGTTGATTTACAATTTGTCACCGGCTCTGACTCGTATCAAAACCCTAGATATCAAAAAGCTACATATATCGAACAGTTTCAAATGGAGCACCTCGCCGTCATTAGAACATTTAAATTATATCAGATGTGGCAATAAATGTGAATTGTTGCTCCCAGCTTGCCGACTCGAAGACGGAAGACGCCATTTGCATTTTTGACACCAACATCCCAACCACATTTAGAATCCTGTGTGGTCACTGGCAACTTGCTAGTTAATGTTAACTAAATGGGCTCCTCTGACAATAAAAAAAACATAATTAGGCAAAGTGGCCAAACCCGCTGCTTAACCTACGCACACAAAAAAAATGGAAATTGGCCTGAAGTTCTTGTGTGAAGAAGTCCTATTCTTGTGAAAGATACCAATAGATATGTTTTGCAATGTATATGGCTTATGTAGACCTTATATATATATATATATATATATATATATATATAGTGTATATATATATATATATATATATATTGTTGCGGATATGAGGATGGTATTTTTTTTATTGTGTGCTTTATTATTATTATTGTCTATTCTGCGCCTCCTGCCTCCGGAGTTGTGTAAAGGTAAAAAGGGCGTCCCGGTAGTTAATTCCATGAAACACCACATTGAAGGACACGATAAAACCCTTGTTCAGTAGTTTATATCCTTATTATGTGTTTTAGAGTAAGGCCTTGTCTTCCATTAGAATGACACTCCATTGCACCAAACCAAAGAGATAGATTCCCTTCATTCCCATTCCCAAAAACCTCCATTTCCTCCTTTCGTCATTGCCAAGCCTCGATTGCCAATTACATCCCCTCCAATTGCCGCCATTGACCACGAGGCAGGGTTGGGGAAGAAAGGCGGGTCCCCACCTCGTCAGAGAGGGGAGGAGTGAGTCAGCCGCACTCAACCAACCACGAACAAGGGGTTGGACTTGGAGAGGGTGTGGAAAGGAACAGCAAGGAGGTTCAAAAAGGTTATGGGGCGGGGGCTATATAACCCGCCGCGGGATGTTCCCGAGAGAGACATGAGATGGGCTGAGAAAGGAGAGGAGCTTTTACGAGAGATGAGCTGAGATCTGAGATGAGCTATGACAAGAGCTGAGTTGTGAGGTCCAAAAGCAGAGGTCATCCAGGAAAGTGCAAAAGCCTGCTATTCGTCACCTTGCTCGCCAGCGGCAGTGTCTACAGCAGCAGCAGCAGCGTCCCCAGCAGCCACAACGCTCGCCAGCCATTTGGGGCCTGGACGGCGGTTTGGAGCAGGGCCGCAGAGGAACGGCAGCTGCCCAACGCACCGATTCGTGCTGCCGAACCAATTGGACTTTCCTCTCCTTCCAGCCAATTCCTATCATCATTCCCCGTGTGAGTCGTCTTTGTTTGTTCTGTCCTGGGTAGGTAATTAAGTCTGTATAAGCTAGTAATTTGCACTGTGTTACCTGTTTTTTTCATGTCCGCTGTAAATACCCGTGACTGCTCTTTTTGCTTATGTGTGTGTAAATAATAATAAACCCCGTTACTCTTCTGTACGTCTTCTTCTTCTTCCTCTTTGCATTCGTTGTCTTAGTCTTTTCCATATTGAGTAGCTGTGGCGCGATACGGCCAACGTCTGGGTGAATCGGGTTTAGTCGGGAAAAAACTGTTCGGCCGCGGCGCCTCCGCTCGGCAAACAACATCCTTAACCGCGGACCGTAACAATTGGTGTCAGGAGTGGGATTCGGACCTGAAGCGTTTAACGCGCTCAAAATTACAAAGTACCGAAATTGCTTTTGTTTTACAAAACCCGAATTTTGAAATCGCGCCATGGCTGGTCAAGGCGACGGGATGCCGGTGGGAGAGATAGACGGGGTAGAATCGACCCAGGACCTCGGTGAAATGTATATGGAGGAGGTGGTTGAGGAGGTATCAGGCGCACAAAATGGCGCTCTCGCGCACGTGGGTGTAGCGGCACCAAATTTTGCCGCGCCCGCGACCGTAGCAGCGCCACCGGTGGATTTGAACCTTTTTATAATACAAATGAAGGCCCTTATGGACAAGAATAGTGAGCAAATAAGGGACAAAGCGAGGGCTCAGAGTGAGCGGTTGGGAAACCAAATTGTGGGATTGAGGGCTGATCGTGAGCGAATGAGGGACGAAGTGAGGGCTGATAGTGAGCGAATGAGGGATGAAGTGAGGGCTGATAGTGAGCGAATGAGGGACGAAGCGAGGGCTGATAGTGAGCGATTGGGGGGCGAAATGGGGAACTGGATGGATGCTCAGGGTGAGCAATTGGGGGTAATGAGGGACGAAGCGAGGGGTACCGGTGAGGGATTAGACAAGAAATTTGAGGGGTTAGACAACGGGATAAAAGAGGTAAAGAATGGGTTAACGGGGGTGGAAAATAGAATGGCTGCCCAGGAGAATCAGATAGAGGGGGTGAAAAATGGGTTAATGGGGTTAGAAAATAGGATGGAAGGCAAATTGCGGGAAATAGGGGAGCAATCTGCCCGAGAAATTAAATAAATGGGAGAGCAGATAGAGGAGGTGAAAATCGGGGTAGAAACCAAACTGGATGCTCAGAGGGATGAATTGGGACAGATGAGGGTGGCATCTACAAAAGAGAGGGAGGAGATGAAAGAGGATATACGACGAGGTGTAAGTGAGGAGGTCTCGGGGGTACGCGAGGAGGTAAAGCAAGGCGAAAAGCGTATAGAGAAAGAGGTGAGAAATGGGACGGCAAAGTTACAAGGGGGCATAGAGGACCTGATGGAGGAGGTGGAACAGCTGACTGAGGGACAAAAAGAACTAACGGAGCAGGTTCAAAGGAACACTGCGGTACTAGGAGGGTTAAAAGCGACACAAAACGACATAAAAAATGACTTGATAGCGACACAGAGGCAATGTCAGATGGTACGTGAGGGACTGACAATGAGGTTGGATGAGGTGACAGAGGTAATGGAGACGAAGGACCGGCAGGTGAGGACGCACATAGAAATGGTCAAGGTAGCCTTAGAGGACGAAATTGAGGAGACGCACCGGGAAATAAAAGAGGTGAAGAAAAAGTTAGAGAAGGTGGAAGAAGGGGTGAGTGAAATTAAGAAGAGACGGACAGAAACTAAGAGAGAAATACAGGAGGAGGTGATGGAATATGTACAAGGTCGGTGCTCAAATCGTGATGTTGTGCTCGCTAACCAAATAAAGAGTTTGCAGGTGGTGAAGGAGGTGCGGAGACGAGGTGCCAAGGTGAGTGGCGATATATTCGGAAATGCATATGATGTGAGGAAAGCTTCAGTCGGCTTGGGGGTTGATTTGGATCCGGGTGTTCGTGAGAGGCCTCAACAAATGCCAATGACAAAAGAGGCAAGTGAAGTGTGCGACAGGTCTGGTGTGTGAAAGAGGAGGTGTGCGAGAATGTCCGACTCTGGGGTGTGTGAGGAAAAAGTGCGCACCGAGGAGAGAGTGTGCCGTCGAGAGTGAGTTGGTTGTTGCGCGTGTGCGAGGGGGCACATGGAAGTGCGGAGTGGGGAGTGTTACGGAGGAAGTAACGAGAGAGTGTGCGCAAGAGGATGCGCGAGAAAGGTGTGTAACGGACGGGTGCATGGGGAAAGAGCGCGCTGTCAAGAGTAAGGGAGAATGCACGCCCGTGGTGAGTGTTACAGAGGGTGTAACGGGAGAGTGTGCGCAAGAGTGTGCGCGAGAAAGGTGTGTAACGGATGGGTGCATGAGGAAAGAGTGCGCGGTCGAGAGTAAGGGAGAATCCACGCCTGTGGTGAGTGTTACAGAGGATGTAACGGGAGAGTCTGCGCAAGAGGGTGCGCGAGAAAGGTGTGTAACGGACAGGTGCATGAGGAAAGAGTGCGCTGTCGAGAGTAAGGGTGAGTGCGCTGTCAAGAGTGGTGGTGAAAGTAGTGAGAGTGACACGGAGCGTGAGTTGGTTGTGACAGGTGAGAGAGGATGTACACCTGGAATGGAAGGAAGCACACCTGGAATGGTAGAGCGTGTATGGGAATGCACGCTGGAATTAGTAGTGAGGCACGTGTTTGGGTGTGCGAGTGAGAGCACACCTGCGATTGTCACAGAGGAGGTGACCGAGAAGGGGGCGCGAAGAGGTGTGTTGGTGAGGTGTGTGAACGACGAGTGTGTTCAAAGGTGTTCGGTGGTCAGGTGTGTGACCAAGTCTGTGAGCGGAATGAGTGTACCTGGGTGTGTAAGAGAAGGTGCAATGACGAGGAGCATGGGAACAGCTGGATGTATGAGCAAGGAACGGGCTGGGGGGTGAAAGCATGCAGGTGAGGCATCGACGGTAACCGGGTTAGCGGTTAGAGCGACTTATAGCCGAATCGGGCCCTCGGTGCGTGCCGGGTTTCGCGTGCCGCGAGGACCAGCGGGGATCCGAACCACGGCGGGTTCGAAAGGACCGCCGTACGTGATCCACGCTGGGCCGTGCTTGGAACGGCCGCGTCCGTGCTCCGCTAGGCGGAACGGGCAGCCCAATAGGAAGGGTCGTCATGGCGACCCCCTTTTGTTGAGGCGTTCCGGCAGGTCGAGATCGGGCCATGGGATGGCTCCGTGCCGAGGTGGTGCATGGGATCTCGGCCCGGGTAAGCGTCCTTCCCTGCACCGAGTGCCGGACGCATCCAGCCGCCGGCACCAAACAACCCGCATTCATTGCTCGGCTTTACGAAGCCGGGCTGTGGAAGTGAATTGGCGCACCGAGAGGCACTAGTGAGTAGACTGTAATGATGAGGATAGTGGTCTGGACCCGAAATTAGAAAAACAAAAGTTGATGATTGGCAAAGGATTGGCAGAGTGATGATTGGCAGAAGATTGGTAGAGTAATTGGAAAAATTTTGATTTGTGGAAATTGGACGAGCAAGATTAATAGTAAGAGATGCCCCATGTGATGGGATGGCCAATCCACTATCCCTCACAGCGGGGGCAAAGGAGCACTAGGTTCTGGGGTTTATGGCAGTGTAAGCTCACCGAGGGAGGGTTTGGATAATGTGTAGTGACCTAGAAGATGACCTTAGGTGACGTTAAGATTAGGTAGTGACAATGACACCTGTAGTGGGGACGCAGAGAGGGTAGTATGGATGATAATGACGTGGTATGTGCTTAGTTTAAAGGGAAGATGGGGAGCACTAAGTTAGCACTGCAACAGGTAGATTAGATGATGCCGTGTGTATGGTGAACAGGTGTGATTGCACAGGTGTGCAACTGAACAGGTGGATGGAGCAGTGTTTTGAGTGAGTGAGAGTGATTGTGAATTGTGCTGACCAAATGGTCCAGGAAGGAAGGAGGGTGCAGGTGGCACCAGGTAAGATTGCACAGGTGTGCAACGACAGGTGTATGGAGAATGGTTGTGTGGAATAAATGGTCTGGAATATATAGAGTATTGGAATGGATGGTCGTGGAGTGAGTATGGTGGAAACTATGGAGTGGAGTGGATGGTGCGAAGGTGTGAGTGGGGGAAAGATGGACCCCCATCACGAATACCCGGGGAGGGTAGTGTAAGTGTTAGGTAGAGGGTATAGGTTAGTTGTGGTTGGATATTGGCATCTGTGGTGCATGGTGGAAGAATGGTATTTGGATGGGTGCATTAGTGTTGTGGAAATGGCTGGGCGTGTAGCCTGTTAGTGTGTGTAGTTGGTTTGGGCACTCCACCACTGTGAGGATGTCGGCCAGGTGAGGCCGCAGGTGGGCTCTGGGAGCCGGTAGTTGTGGATGGGGCCCGAGGATCCAGAGGACGGACCCGGGTAGCCCAGTGCCAGAGGGCACCGAGTGGGGTGACAGAGCCAGGAGGGGCCTTCCCCAGTTAGTTAGGTTAGGGTGAGGAGCTAGGTAAGCTCGGGTGGCAACTACAGTGGTGGAGGTGTGCAGGTGGGTAGACCTGCTGGGAGAGCTACACGTCTCAGCCCAGAAATTATGCAAGGGCACCGGGAGATGAATCGGGGGAGTGAGACCCCAAATTGAGAAGCACCACAGTTTGGTCAATGGGAATTGGTTTTTAGAACCCATCGTGTAAGTTGGCCAATGGATTGGCAGGGAAAGACCCTGGGTAGTGTAAAGTGTGTTAATGTCATTTAGAAAGTAGTTAGGATGAAAATCTCCTTGCACCATCTGCATCCACTCACCTGAGGTGACAGGTACTCCACACCATGCCAGGTGGTTTTTATTATTTTTATTGATGCAAATGTCGGAATGTGAGACGCATCATGACATGGGTGTGACATTGTGCCTTGATGTTCCATCTCTTCCTCCTTATGAGGGTTGATGATGAATTGGGTGATGGCAAATTTTGGATAGAGGGATTGTGGAGACGAATTTGGTGTAGAAGAAAAATGGGGAAGACGTGACAGTAGTGACGAATGTGTAAAGGTGTAGATTTTGTAAATATGGGGTAAGGGCAAGGGTAGTGTAGGTGACAGGGGGGGGGTGACGTACGGTAGGGACGAGCTTTCTCCTTTCGCTCTCCGTACGCATTTCGCCTTGCATTGCCTTGTTTGATGTGTACCCTTGTGACCTTACCCCTCGCTCATCTGTCTTCCCCCCTTTTGTCTCCCACATGACCTGAGCGCCACTGGGCGCCGAGGGGAGCGTGCGTGAGTCGGCCATTGTGCGCCCGGAACTCCCAGCACCAGCTGTCTGCATCGATGCACCACATTATGGACCACATGTCTGTGGCCAAGCACCACTTATGGACCCCATGGGTTGGGGCATGGCCCCTCTGCTGGAACCGGCCATGAAGGCCCGAAATCTTGCTGGCGGACCTTGGCCACAGGGCACCGATGCCCCACAGGTGAACCACACTAGTCGGCCCTGTGGGCCATAAATAAAATAAATAAAAATGGACACGTTAGGTGGATTTTATTGCAAATAGGCCGCCAGCAAAGGAGAAAGACAACATCTGGAAGAAATAATAATAGCCAGCAGAGGGAGCCGAAGAGCAAGAGATCACCTGCAGGGTTAGGGGTTGTTTGGTTATTTTTATTATTGAACATTGATGAACTATGATGACTGGGCACCGATTGGTGCTTGAGGGTGTGTTGGTGCGTTTTGGGTGCTTTCATGGTGCATTGATGCAGAACAGACTGTCTCCCCCCCAGAAAGAACAATCACAGGTCCTGGGTTGCGTATTGTAAATAAAAGTAGCGTCAATTGTAAATAATGCTCCCCACCGTCAGTGTATAGTTTGAAGACCATTCCGCAATTCGGTTAACTGCGGGCGTGAGTCTGTTAGGCAGGGTGCAATGGAGCAGCGGGACATATTTATTTATGTTTTAAAACTGTCGCACTCAGGGTCAGGTTAAAAGTAGAGGGAACTACACCTACGTGTCACACTAAATTAAAGTTGTAGGCCCGGGTCGTGCCTAAGAGGAGGAGGGTGCAGTGTTGCGGATATGAGGATGGTATTTTTTTATTGTGTGCTTTATTATTATTATTGTCTATTCTGCGCCTCCTGCCTCCGGAGTTGTGTAAAGGTAAAAAGGGCGTCCCGGTAGTTAATTCCATGAAACACCAGATTGAAGGACACGATAAAACCCTTGTTCAGTAGTTTATATCCTTATGATGTGTTTTAGAGTAAGGCCTTGTCTTCCATTAGAATGACACTCCATTGCTCCAAGCCAAAGATATAGATTCCCTTCATTCCCATTCCCAAAAACCTCCATTTCCCCCTTTCGTCATTGCCAAGCCTCGATTGCCAATTACATCCCCTCCAATTGCCGCCATTGACCATGAGGCAGGGTTGGGGAAGAAAGGCGGGTCCCCACCTCGTCAGAGAGGGGAGGAGTGAGTCAGCCCCACTCAACCAACCACGAACAAGGGGTTGGACTTGGAGAGGGTGTGGAAAGGAACAGCAAGGAGGTTCGAAAAGGTTGAGGGGCGGGGGCTATATAACCCGCCGCGGGACGTTCCCGAGAGAGACATGAGATGGGCTGAGAAAGGAGAGGAGCTTTTACGAGAGATGAACTGAGATCTGAGATGAGCTATGACAAGAGCTGAGTTGTGAGGTCCAAAAGCAGAGGTCATCCAGGGAAGCGCAAAAGCCTGCTATTCGTCACCTTGCTCGCCAGTGGCAGCATCTACAGCAGCAGCAGCAGCAGCAGCGTCCCCAGCAGCCACAACGCTCGCCAGCCATTTGGGGCCTGGACGGCAGTTTGGAGCAGGGCCGCGGAGGAACGGCAGCTGCCCAACGCGCCGATTCGTGCTGCCGAACCAATTGGACTTTCCTCTCCTTCCAGCCAATTCCTATCATCATTCCCCGTGTGTCGTCTTTGTTTGTTCTGTCCTGGGTAGGTAATTAAGTCTGTATAAGCTAGTAATTTGCACTGTGTTACCTGTTTTTTTCATGTCCGCTGTAAATACCTGTGACTGCTCTTTTTGCTTATGTGTGTGTAAATAATAATAAACCCCGTTACTCTTCTGTACGTCTTCTTCTTCTTCCTCTTTGCATTCGTCGTCTTAGTCTTTTCCATATTGAGTAGCTGTGGCGCGATACGGCCAACGTCTGGGTGAATCGGGTTTAGTCGGGAAAAAACTGTTCGGCCGCGGCGCCTCCGCTCGGCAAGCAACATCCTTAACCGCGGACCGTAACAATATATATATATATATATATATATATATATATATATATATATATATATATATATATATATATATATATATACTGTATATATATATATATATATATATATATATATATATATATAGATATGTTTTGGGACATCATTCTCTATATATATATATATATCTGTGCAGCGTCTGTCTTGTCTTGTCCTGTGTTGTCCCTGAACTACTCCCTCAAACTTTTGTGAAATCGTACCAAACTTCTGGTATGCACATATCTCTCCCGTCGGTATGTCCTAAGGGCATTGCTTTTGAAAAAAATTCCAATTTTTTTTTTTTTTTTGGAATTGTTTCGGGAATTTTTTTTTTTTTTAATTTTTCTTTTCAACTTCAATTGTTTATAAAATGTAATATCACGTATATTACAAATACATTTATTTGTACATTATGATTGTTTGAATTATGATTGGTGTAAACCATGACAAAACAGCAACTCAGGTACAGTCATTTATCAACATATCTATATATCTGGGCAGTGTCTGTTGTCACTGAACTACTCCCTGAAACTTTTGTTTCCATGGTTGTGAAGTGTTTTTAATAACGTGGTGGTGGTTTTGAATCACCTGGTGGTGAGGTATTTTGAATTATGTGGTGGTGAGGTGTTTTTAATGACGTGGTGGTGAGGTGTATTTAAATCACGTGTTTGTGAGGTGTTTTTAATTATGTGGTGGTGAGGTGTTTTGAATTAGTTGGTGATGAGGTGTTTTAAATTATGTGGTGGTGAGGTGTTTGAAATTACTTGGTGGTGAGATGTTTTAAATTACTTGGTGGTGAGGTGTTTTAAATTACTTGGTGATGAGGTGTTTTAAATTAGGTGGGGGTGAGGTGTTTTGAATTACGTGGTGGTGAGGTGTTTTAAATTATGTGGTGGTGAGGTGTTTTAAATGAGGTTGTTATAATGTTTTAAATTAGGTGTTTTGTGTGTTTAGGTGTTTTAAATTTTTTAAATTGTTTAGGTGTTTAAAAACCTAGGTGTTTTAAATTATGTGGTGGTGAGGTGTAATCGTCCCAAATTTCCAGTCTGCACCTACACCTCCCCTATGTATGTGCTGAGGGAATTTTATTTAATTGTTTTTTTTTAAACCAAAATCTTCAACCAAAATTGCTTATTAAAATGTAATATCACAAACACTGCTAATACATTTGTGCAAAATAATTGTTTGTATTATGATTGGTGTAAATCATAACACAGCAGCTCAGGTACAGTCATTATCCTCAGCTAAAATAAGCCCGTTCCTCTGTAACGACGCGTAGTGAGGCGAGCGTAGTGAGGCGAGCGTAGCGAACCGAGTCAAGCGAGTAAGTGTATATATATAGATACACACTAGCCAAAAGCACCCGGCGTTGCCCGGTTTCTTTTTGAATGAATTTACTACGATAATTCAGCTTTTACTCGCGGCCGTAGAAGATTGACTACTATAATTCAGCTCAGCTTTTAATTGTGAAATGGGCCCAGGCCAGTCGATGCAGCCTCGACCGGCCTCACCGCCTAGCCTATATCCTTTCCGGGGCCCGTCCCGACATTTTCAGTTATTTTTGAATGAATTTACTACTATAATTCAGCTTTTACTCGCAGCCATAGAAGATTGACTACTATAATTCAGCTCAGCTTTTAATTGCGAAATGGGCCCAGCCCACCCGAATCGGCCTCGACCGGCCTAGCCACCTAGCATATAACCTTCCCGGGGCTCGTCCCGACATTTTTTGTTTCAGTGATTTCCTCCTATCTTTCACTGTTCAGGAGATTAGCGCATGCAGACAAACAAACAAACAAACAAATGAAAAATCGGTCAGAGACCGAGGACTTGCCGGAATGTTCTTTTTTATTGGCCATGTTGGACATATATGGCGGCCGAACCACGTGACCAATGACGTCATCGTTATTTGTTTTCTAAACTAATTTATTCCTAGATTATGCTCATGAAATGTAATCTTGATCGGATGAAGTTTTGTACTTGTCGAATTGTGACGTCATAATGGAGGCACCTATGACATCATCATTGACATATTTTATTCCCCATGGAGAGTTCTTTACAATGAGCCATGTCTCAATTTTTTCTATTCAGCACTTTCGGAGATATAGAGGTGCAAAGATTTTCGGTTTTTCCAAGATGGCGGCCGAATCACGTGACCAATGACGTCATCATTATTTGTTTTCTAAACTAATTTATTCCTAGATTATGCTCAAGAAATTTAATCTTGATCGGGTGAAGTTTTGTACTTGTCGAATTATGATGTCATAATGGAGGAACCTATGACATCATAATTAACATATTTTATTCCCCATGGGGAGTTCTTTACAATGAGCCATGTCTCAATTTTTTCTATTCAGCACTTTCAGAGATATAGAGGTGCAAATTTTTTGGGGTTTTCCAAGATGGCGGCCGAACCACATGACCGATGACGTCATCATTTTTTTTTCTCCACCAGTTTATGCCTTCATGGTGCTCAATAAATTGCATCTTGATTGGATTAAGTTTTGTACTTGTCGAATTATCGAATTATGACGTCATAATTGAGGCCATGGGCCGAGAGAGTTAAAAATTGGGCACAGTCTATTCCAGGGCAAGACAAATATTTGTGTTAAGTTTGGCGATTCTACGTTCAACAGTGTAGATGTAGTACTGCGAACAAACAGACAGACAAACAGACAGACAGACAAAGAGACAAACCAACCGATCAACATACTTGCCGGAATCTTTTCTGGCAAGTAACAAACAGAAACCTTCTTTTATATATATAGATAGATATATACATGTACATATATACATATATATATATATATACAGTGGTACCTCGGCTTACGAGTTTAATCCGTTCCGTGACGGAGCTCGTAAGCCAAATCGCTCGTAAGTCAAAGCAAATTTTCCCATTCAAATGCATTGAAATGCTATTAATCCGTTCCAGCCTCAAAAAAAAAACACCAATTTTTTTTGTTAGGTGCTTTTAAATAACAAAAATGTACTTTATAAATAACAAATAATGTATAAACAAGCACGACCTCGTATATACTGTACATAATACAAGAGAATGTAAAGAAATAAACTGGTTTTATTAAGCAGAGGAGAAGAGCATGCCAGGTGAGGTGTGCGTGTTGTCGACTTGGCGAGGCAGTACGATCGTACTCCTTCTACGATATGTACGATTTTGAAGCAGAAGGAGTCCATAAAGGCTATAACGCCAGCCAAGGGCGTTACGATTATTTCAAAGCTCCGGACCTCTATCCATGAAGATATGGAGAAGTTGTTGTTTGTGTGGTTGAAGGAGAAGCAGCTCGCAGGAGATACCGTGACCGAGAGCATCATGTGTTTGAAAAGATTGAAACTCGGATATCGAGCACGGACCACGAGGTGTTTTTTCTTTTTTCTTAATCTCGGTTTCAGTGAACTTTTGCTCTGTGCTCACGTGTACTGTACCTGTACCTGTAATGGTACGTCAGAGGATGGCACCTGTTGTCATCATATTAAGTGCAAGATGTTCTGCATCGTAAGTTGGTACACCGTGGTCTTTCGGCGGTGTTTAAGCCGGCCGTCTTGGCTTCTGTCACCATTGGCATTGAGTCTTTCGATGTAGGTAGGTCGTTGTGTGCCGGTGCCTTGGCCGAATTCCTTCATTGCTGCATTGTTAGCTCACCTGGTTTTTTATACCACATCTTTGGTTATCGGACCAGCGAATGACGTCATCTCCTCCAAAGTATGGCTTATTCTCACTTGTCTTGGACGATCTTCTACTTCTAGCCTTCCACCGTGCATTTGGTGTCCACTGTACTTACTGTACAGTGCCTGGTAAAATTGATGTAATGGGTTTTTGACCGTCAACGCCATGAACCGTCATGAACCGTCAACCGCCATGAACCGCTAACACTCAAAAGCCCATTTATCGCGCCTTATAAAGCAAAACGCAAACCGAAAGCCATGCCCTCTCAAGCGAGGCGTGCTTCCGTGGTCACGTGATCCACAGGTGTAGCTCATTATACCCGCACGCGCGACACGCTTTGGCGGTCACGTGACCAGCCACTCTGGAGGCGGGGATCCCCGCCGATGACGTCACCGGCTGGAGCAAGGAGATTCCTCGCTCATGTATTTCGACGATTGCGTGTTTTATATCCAAGCAGAGATGCTTTCACGGCAAGATAACCGCGTGACCGGAACCGGAAGCCACAACCGGAAAATTCAAAAAAATAAATTTTTTGAGCTCGTACATCGGATCTCGGCTCGTATCCCAAAGCAACAAACCGCCCGAGCGACGGCTCGTATCCCGAAAAACTCGTACGTTGGGGCACTCGTAAGCCGAGGTGCCACTGTATATATATATATATATATATATATATATATATATATATATATATATATATATATATATATATATATATATATATATATATATTGTTGCGGATATGAGGACTGTATATTTTTTGATTGTGTGCTGTACTATTATTATTATTGTTTATTCTGCGCCCCCTACCTCCGGAGCTGTGTAAAGGTGAAAGGGCATCCCATAATTAGTCCACAAGCATACACATCAGCCAAGTAATAGAATACCCCTGTTGATAGTTATCTCTTATTCTGTGTGTTAGAGTAAGGCTGTGTCTCCCATTAATTGAAGTACTCCATTGCACCAGTGAAAGAGAATAGATCTCCTTTCCTTCCCATCCCCAAAATCTCCATTACATATTACATCCCCTCTCGTCATTGCCGAGCCTCGATTGCCCATATTACCTCCCCTCCAATAACCGCCATTGACCACGAGGCAGGGTCGGAGAAGAAAGGCGTGTCTCCACCTCGTCATAGAGGGGAAGAAAGGCGTGCCCGCCCGTCGTCATCCAGGGCGGAGCCAGAGGGTCGCATGACCAACCAGGGCCGAGGTGAGCACCCCGATGGGCGTGTCCTGAAGGCCGGGGGCTTAATCGCCGGAGGCGTTATAAAGGCGCGCACGCAGGAAGTGAAGAGTGAGTCGGTTGCCACAAAGAGTTGGTCGTCAAGAGAGAGTCGTGAACAGTCAGTCAGTGGAGTCGGTGGTCAGTTGGTTGTGGTGAGGAGTCGGTGGTGGTGGTCAGTGGTTGCGTTGGTTGCGGTGAGGAGTCGAGGAGGGAGGAGATCAGAAGACAGGAAGGCCTTGAGTTGGACTAAGCAAGAGAGGAAGTTGTTGGACTGGGTGGGACTAAGCAAGAGAGGAAGTTGTTGGACTGGGTGGGACTAAGAAAGAGAGAGAAAGAGTCCTGAAGCTTGTGAGGGAAGGAGAGAGAACCCGTCACACCAACCCCCCAAGCTCCGCGTTGGCTCCACCAAGCGTTCACCTCCACCAAGGCTCCACCCAGCTCCGCGTTGGCTCCACCAAGCGTTCACCTCCACCAAAGCTCCACCAAGCTCCGCGTTGGCTCCACCAAGCGTTCACCTCCACCAAGGCTCCATCAAGCTCCGCGTTGGCTCCACCAAGCGTTCACCTCCACCAAAGCTCCACCAAGCTCCGCGTTGGCTCCGCCAAGCGTTCACCTCCAGCCATCCAACTCCTGCCATTCCTGTCATTCCCCGCGTGAGTCTGTCTTTTGTTTGTTCTGTCCCTGGGTATTTAATTAAGTCTGTAAGTAAGCTAATATTTGCACTGTGTCACCTGCGTCTTATGTGTTGTAAATAAACTTGATTGCTCCTTTTTGTTTATGTGTGTAAATAGTAAATAAATTCAGTAGCATTTCCAACCTTTTTGTCTTCTTTTTCTTCTTCACATCCGTGTCGCCTTTGTCTTTTCCCTATTGACTAGCTGCGGTGCGATCCGGCCAACATTTGGGTGGAATCGGGGATCCTGTTAGGTCGCGGTAATACACCACCGCTCGGTCATCATAACATCTGTCCGCGATCTGTAACTATATATATATATATATATATATATATATATATATATATATATATATATATATATATATATATATATATATATATATATATATATATATATTGTAACGATTTTGAGAAGTGTGTAACGAATTTGAGAAGTGTAACGGTTTTTGAGAAGTGTAACAATTTTGGAGGAAGTGTAACGAATGTGGAAACGTTACAATGTGAACGTTACAAAAGTATGGTAACATCCTCGTAATGTAAATAATGGTCGCAGCCGTCCTCCTAGTTAATTCCATGAAACTTACACGCAGGTCACGATATATCTTTTAAATAGTGTATTTCCTTATTCCATGTAGGCTAAATATGTGTTTCCCACTAGATTGACTTTGCATTGTATCAAACAAAATAAGCGTAGGCCCTTCCAATTTCCCCAAACATCTCCGCTCTCCAAAGTTCCTTTCAAAAGGGGAGTTGTTTTCAATCCCGCAGGCCGCCATTGCCCATGTGCTTTGAGTCGGAGAAGAAAGGCGTGTCTCCACCTCGTCATAAGAGGGAAGGCCCTAAGATCCCGCAGGCCGTCATGAACCAGCCCTAACAGCCAATCAGCACCGCGGTGAGCGACCCGGTAGGCGTGCCCTCGGAGCCGGCGGCTTGATTTCGCCCGAGGTGATAAAAGCGACTGTAAGGGACTGCTTTAAGAGATGACCTGGGAGATGAGCAAAGAGGCTGCACCAAGAGGAGCGGTGAGATGCGAAACGCTCCAAGCCAAAGAGGAGAGGTACTCGGCAAGGAAACCAGCTTTGGAGAGACGCGCTGAAAGGAGGGAGACGGCTCCACCACAAGAAGAGGAGCAGGTGTGCCGAACCAGCGCGTGACGTCTACCGCAGCGGATACGCGAAGGAGGGTTTTCCCGCCAAAACCGCGAGGAATTGCGAGCTGCTGCCTCCCGACTTTGCCTCCCTCTCAAGCAATCCACCTCAAGCCCTACCTGCCTGCATTATCCCCTGTGTAAGTGTGAACGTCCTGTCCTGCTCGTTGTCTTGGGGTTAAGTAAAAATGAATAGTGTAAGTTAACGATTCGCTGTGTTACTGCTTCTTCCATCCATTGCTGTGTGTGTGTGTGTATAATAAATCTGTTCTTCCTCGGTATTCTTCTTCTTCTTCTTTTTCATTCTCTTTCGGTCGCTTTAGAGGTTTCCCGATTGAATATCTGTGGGGCGATCTGGTCAACGTCGGGTGGAATCGGGTTCTAATCGGGGAGTAACTGTTCGGACGCGGTTAAATACACCACCGCTCGGTCAATATAACATCTAAAACCGCGTCTGTAACAATATATACATACATACATATATACATACATACATACATACATACATACATACATACATATATATATATATATATATATATATATATATATATATATTGTTGCAGATTTGAGAATCCTGTTTGTAAATATCACCCTGTGTAAATGCAATGATCCTTGTAAATACCTCCGTTCATTGTAACGGTCAAAGGTCGTCCCCTTAGTTAATCCATCGCATGCACGTAGAAAATCATATACCCTTCTAAATAGTTATCTCTTTATTCTATGTCAGTATAAGGCTCTGTTTCCCATTAGTTGACTCTGCATTGCATCGAATCGAATACGATAGTTCCCTTTTCAAGTTTCCCCCAAATCATCTCTCCAAAGTGCCAGTAACATTGGGCGGTTTTCTGCGGCGTTCGCCACCGTTGCATTGGGCGGTTTTCTGCGGCGTTCACCACCGTTGCATTGGGCGGTTTTCTGCGGCGTTCGCCACCGTTGCATTGGGCGGTTTTCTGCGGCGTTCACCACCGTTGCATTGGGCGGTTTTCTGCGGCGTTCGCCACCGTTGCATTGGGCGGTTTTCTGCGGCATTCACCACCGTTGCATTGGGCGGTTTTCTGCGGCGTTCGCCACCGTTGCATTGGGCGGTTTTCTTCACTCAAAACTCCATTATGCACGTGGTCAACTCGGGGGAGAAGGGCGTGGCCGGCCCATCATCTTCAGGAGGTGGAGCCAGGAAGCCCTTGTGCCCAACCAGGACTCGGTGGGCACGGCTTGGTAAGGTGTAGCCATGGCTTGGTAGGGCGTGGTTATATAACCCGTCACGCGGAGCCGCCACCTCAGTCCAGTTGGAGTCGAGATGAGTGAGGAGTCCACCGCAGCTGAAGCCACCGCAACTGAGTCCACCGCAGCTGAATCCACCGCAGCTGAGTCCACCGCAGCTGAGTCCACCGCAGCTGAGTTGAGTTGAGAAGGAGTTGAGCTTTAACGGCAGTTCGACCTGCGGCCGCGAAGCAACGCCGCCGTACGAACGAGAGTGAGGAGGGTCGGTGGCTGCTCACCTTGAGCCTTGCCGTTGACACGAGCCGGACCCTCACCCTTCCAGCCCTGTGGTCCCACCTCCTCATCCGTCCAGCCATCCACCTCCTGCCATTCCTGTCATCATCCCCGTGTAAGTCTGACTGTCGTCTGTTTGTCCGTGTTGTCCCTGGGAATAAGTAAGACTGTTTCGATAAGTAGAATTGCACTGTGTCTTCCTCTTCTGTAAATTATTTTCGTTTCTTTCCTTATCCTTGGTTTCTTTTGACTTGTACATAATTAGTAATAATAAATCCTGTTATTTCCTATCTTCATCTTCTTCTTCATGCTCGTCCGATCGTCTTTGTGATTTCCCCATTGAATACCTGTGGCACAATTTGGCCAACGTTTTGAATCGGGTCTAGTTTTTGTTAATGGTTCGAACCACGGGCTGCTAATCCGCTCGGCAAATAACATCTTGTCCGCGGTCTCGAACGGGGTTGCCCCCCCCCCCCTGCCTTGTGGAGCGGGGTAGCTTCAGGAGCAGAGACGGCCAGTGAAAATAAAAGGGGGATTAACACCCCTCCCCACCACTCCCCCCCCCCCCCCGCTAAGGGGGAGCGCCGTACTCCGTTTCCGCAACAATATATATATATTGTTGCGGATCTCCCGAAGCCCGTTCCCATTACAAAGGGGGGGGGGGGTTAAACCTCTTTTTCCCCCTCGGTCTTCGGGTCCGCGAGGCTGAATCGTCACTTCCGGGCAAACGTGAAAAAGGGTATCAGGACAAATTCGCACATACCTTTAACCCACGCTGCCACGAAAGCGGGGATCGAACCTCGCACAAGCCACGCTTAATCGAGTATGCCCGAGCGGTATGCGTCTCATGTGACTCGTGCTGTTACTTTTATGGAACCCGATTCGAGCGGTTTTATTCGTACCATGCAAAGCCAATGGATGGAAGGGACAGGACAGTCAAATCAGAGGAAGAACACAATTTATTATTACTGTACAATGATCAGGATAAAGGAAAGGGGACAGAGCAGAAGCTTCATCAATCTTACTAATTCCCAGACACGGGCCCACTCACGCACACGGGGAGAGGAAGAGAAGAATGTTCGCGCGCCAAGCGCACTTCGCCGTCGGTCGCTCCGGGGCAGCTCGCCCGGCGTGGCTCTCCGATGTTCGCGGTACGTACGCAGGCGAAGGCAGGCAGGAGGAAATCGCGTGTCTGTGGCGCGGGTCGTCCTCTCGAGCGCGCGATTAATACAGCGCAGAGCGCAGGGCATGGGGAAAGTTCGTGTACAATAGGCAATTCAATTCGCTCGTTCTGCAGCTCCACTCACGTTCTCAAGCTCAACCCAACTCACTCTCACGGGGAACTGTAACTCGTCTCACAGGGAACTGTAACTCAGCACATGACTCTGAATCATCTCCCGTCTCTCTCCTCAATTGTTCTGCCAACTCAACTCCCCGGGAACTCAACTCTTTCTGAGGTGGGGGGACTCGGAGCAGGGTTTATGGCTCCTCCCCGGCCCTACTCGAATGTTCCAAACTCCGCCTCTGGTCGTCGTGGTTAGCCACTCCCCTCA
Organism: Myxine glutinosa; assembly: GCF_964187855.1. Lineage (NCBI taxonomy): Eukaryota > Metazoa > Chordata > Myxini > Myxiniformes > Myxinidae > Myxine > Myxine glutinosa. The sequence goes on along the minus strand of NC_136261.1, from coordinate 85,341,787 downwards.
AGCTCTGATTGGCGGCTTGTGCTTACCGACCACTCCTCCTGCCGCGCCTCCCTTCGGCCTCGGTAGACTTGTTCAGGCCTGCCGCGTGGCATTTCAGCGCCAAAAGAACACCTAAGCTCACTGGCCTACTCAACGCAAAACTAAACACAGGAGAGGACTACGCTTACATTTACTAAGAAATAACTGAACTATCGCGAGGCTTCTTGTTGTGGTGCGTCTACCTACGAGGGGGAGTTAACCTTTATTCCAAACCACAACAACAATTGTTGCAACAACCAAACCACCACAACAACAAACCACAACAATTCCAAACCAAACCACAACAATTCCAAACCACAACAACAACCACAACAAAACCACAACAACAACAAACCACAACAAAGAAGGTGAGCCAGAAATATGGTTATTTTTAACACTCGTGTAAAGGTAATAAAAAGTTGTATTTCAAAACACATTTTTACAAGAAAGTGAAGTACATAACATGCCATTTATTTGTGGAAAATAACATCTAGGAGATGCTCAACATTTCATCTGATGCATTCCTCCAATCTTGGACGCCAATTATTCATGACGTTCTGCAACATGGCCAAGCATTCCCTCACAAAAATTATTGCGGGCAATCTCATCATCTTGGCTTAATTCCTCGACAGTTTGAATTTCATAGGGATATAAGTTTAAATCCTTTTGTAATATGTGGCGTAGTGACGTGTGAGAAATTCTTAAGGCTGATGCCTGCTTTCGGCTGGAGCGATGTGGACTTCTCAAAACTGACTCCCTTACACGCTCAATGTTTTGTGCCGTTCTTACTGATTTCGGTGCTCCTGCGGTTTCTCTTTAAAAGTTGAACCGGTCCTCTCAAACTTCTGAACCCATAACTTGATAGCATGAACAGAGGGCACATTTGCATGACGTTGAATATTGAAATGGAGTTTGAATTAACGTTGTGCAGCAGTTGCACTATCATTATTCTTGTAAAAAGATTTGACGGCGAAAGCGCGTTCTTCACCTAACCAGTTCCACATGGTCACTAAAATGTTCTGCCTGCAAAAAATAAAACTAAATCAGTAAAAAAAAAAATGCATGGTTTGTACTTCAATATCATTAATTAATATATTTTGCAATACAATTTTTTATTTTCTTCACATGAATTTCAAAAATGACCATATTTCTGGCTCACACTGTATGTACATTACTTGTATTTGTAAAACGACTAAAGATCGAATACTTTTGCATTAATTATAAATACCGGGATCGATTAATGCGTTATATGGGATTTGATCCTGGGGTTTCAGCATCAGGAGCTGCAAGCTGAGATGGGAATGCTGAATGTGTCAACCAGGATTGCTCGCATTGTAAAACACGACTATGACTTTAACATTCCCTCCTAATGAAGGCATACTCTGAAATGCAACGCCTCCTGCAGGCATTGCAACAGATGGTGGTTTGTCAGATCCATTTATATTGGGATTGTCACACAAGAATGAACAACTTGGAGGTGAGCATACGACTAACTGACCTTTTCCGCCATTTTCAAACAAAAAGTAAATGGACACAGAATAATTATTTGTCAGTCGACAGCTTGAACTTATTAAAGTAGAAAATCCGTGGGTTTATCAACAAATGTGTCTGAAGAGGTGTTGTAAAGAGAGAAGAGAGAGTATACGGGAGAGTAGATGGTAGAAAACAAAGACGCCATTTCGGTGTAAAAGCAGCGAGATGTGTACTTGGCCTCCTGTTCAGATAACCAATAATGAGCAAGGCCTTAACATCATTGCTAGCAGGTGGGAAAGATGAAAACCCAGAAAATTTAAAGAGTGAACAGCTGTACTTTTGTCAGTGCTTAGAAATTTCTGAAATGCCATGAAAATCTAAGAAACATCGTGTCTGGTACTTTCAGATCAGATTTGTCTTTAAAGGCCAGTTTGGTGTTAACAACGGCCCACAACATGGTGATGTTTCACAGCGGTCCAAGGAGATCCAAATACTGCAGTTGTACCAAATGTTGCAGAAAAATAGAAAGATCTGTTAAGTCGTCTTATCTGAGTAATTGACACTTGGGACTATCCCCGGCTGAAGGTCATGCTCCAAGTGGGCAACCAATTTATTATAATTGTGCATTGGCACAAATTGATGTGGCAGCAGACTGTTTTTTGAAGAACCTTTTGGCACAGAAATAATGCAATCACATACACTGAGGTACGGATGGTTTTCCAGTCGCCTTAATTAAAGCATCTTTCAGCAGCGTGTTAATTACTCTTCAAGATAATTTTCATCTTCATCAGCATCACCTCCACCATTGCTTTCATATCAATTTCAATTTAATGGGTTTTCAATATCTTTAGCTATATTCACATAATCCCTGTCATCAAAGTTATTATATTCATCAATCATTAGTGTCATTCTTCGTCACATTTCCCTGACAATTACACCATCTTAGGATCCATTAGCCCTTCATTTGAAGCTATATGCCATTGTTATTATCATCATTGCTATAATCAAACTATGTTAACTGCCCACATAATCTCTACTATTATCATTCTGATTATGCGATTAAGAATACATATATTAATCCAGAACAAACTTTGGCTCCGTTGATGTAATGTGAAAATATGAAGAGCCTCATAACTGCATCACAACAACAGCAAACTAGAACGGCACTCAGGTGAGAGCATACCTCCGCCAGGTGAACAGTTTACCTTTTGTATCTCAGAGTAGATCAGAAAATCACAATACAGAATCACATTTAATCAAAATCAATCACAGGAATCACCATAGGTCCAGTGTTTCATACCCTGATCTACCCCTCGTTTTTGGCCCTATCACTTAATGGTAAAGAATCACGTAATAAATGATAGTAGCTGGACCTGGATCCGGATCTTCACCAAAATTGAATCAATTCTTACTTATCAAACATACAACCGGTCCAACAACTTTCGTCCAAATCCATCCATAACTTTTTGAGATATCCTGCTATATGTTGGTTTTATCCCGATCTCCCATTGGTGAAGAATCACTTAAAAAAATTAACTAATTTTCATATCCAAATCCAGAATCAGATTTTCACCAAAATCGAATGGAATCGTCCTTGTCAGACACCCAACCGGTCCACCAAATTTCGTCTGAAACCGTCCACAACTTTTTGAGATTTCCTTGTATTTATCGTTTTTGGCCCTATCTCCCAGTGGTGAAGAATCACTTTAAGAATTCTATTAGCCGGATCCGAATCCGGATCTTCACAAAAATCTAATAATTTCGTCCTTGTCCCTTACGCTATTTCTCTGCCAAATTTCGTCTGAATCCGTCCACAACTTTTTGAGATATCTTATTCACAAGGGGACAGACAAACAGACAAACAGGGGTGAAAACATAACATCCATCCACCTTTGGTGGCGGAGGTAACAATAACTTCCTTGTAACAATGACAAAAAATATGTCTACCTGAAATAAAATCAACAACCTGAAACAAAATGTGTGACGATTTATCAATGTGTGTGCTGTCCCTCGGATGGATGTAAAACTGGGAATCTTGTCTGGCAGCATTAGTTGGTGGCTCTTAAAGATCCCACGGTGTTCTTCGCACAGAGTAGCTGAGCTATGGCCGTCACTCTGGCTAAATTCCAAATTCCTGCGCTGGTTGACTGCTGGGAAGGCAAGAGCAAACCACTCACTATAACCTTTGCCAAAAAAACTGCATCGGCAGCACCAAGGCTCTGGAAAGGGTTTGCAAAAGTTCATCATATAAAATTGATTTAAAGAGTTACGACTCTTTACTTATTCATTGTTTGGTTTCCTGCAAGAACTTGACACAAGGCGTGGTTATGACGTCACCCTGTTTTCTCAAGACTTTGTTCCTTTTCAGGTAATTATTAGCCTAATACAAATATGTTATACCAGCAGCAACTCGTCCTGCCTCCACCCCCCCCCCCCCAACCCTTCACAAATCCCAAGGCATTAACCACCCACAACCCCCTCCCAATGCAAAGTCCCAAATCCCAGCTCTCCCCCACCACCACCACCACAACTCCTCAAACTCCCGCCCCCTCCCCCTCCAAAAGTCCTCAACAACCCCCCATCCACCCCAAAACCCCAATCGCGACTCTCCCACTCCTGTCTCATTTCTGCTCTCCCCCAACTCCCTGTCCTCCCCTCCCTCTCTCATCCCACTTATAGAAACAAAGGGGCATTTCCACATCGATCATTACATATTTCTTCATTACTTCATTGGAATATTTAACTCTTTCCCGTCTCCTATCCACCCCACTATCATGCCATCACGGACTTCACAGAAACTGCAATTGGAACAGCAACAGCATGCATGGCTCATACATGTTACGGCCCATCCTGGTCGCCTTCCCAACTCACAATCTCACGAGACATGCGGAAACGCCATGGAAATTCAACTCTCAAGTGACCATGAACAGCCTAATTGTGCCAATACACCATAAACCAATTATCGGCTATGTGATGCATATATTGGATACACATAGTTAAAAGTAAATAATGACGGATGTTTTCATTCACAATCTCGAAACATTCTGTCACCTCACGATGCTTCAGTAAAAACAGCGTATAATTAAGGTAAATAATAAAAACATTTCAGGTCATTGGTGATGGAAAATTAACATACAACCAGAAACTCCTTGGACAAAAAAGACCTTTATAATAATACTGGTTTTATGGTCCCTGTTTGAGTAGTTTAAGAGACATACAAACAAAATTGGAAAGACATACAAACATACATACATCTCATATATATATATATATATATATATATATATATATATATATATATATATATATATATATATGTATGTGTACAGTAGGGTGGTCCAAAAATGCAAAAAAATCACTTTTTTATCTGGATTTTGATGCTCTATTGGATTATTGTTAGAAATGGTCTAAATCATTCACCCAAAAAATATTTTGCATCTGACTCATCTATAAACTCATACACACTCAACATATAAATTTGTCATTTTGGTCAATTTTAATGACTTACAAAGACTTTAGAAATATTTTTTTCCTAAATAATGTCATTGATGGTACATACCCCTGTGAAGTCCTCATGGTCGAAACATGAGTCAGACATGTATGAACATGTTTCAAACATGTTTCAAGCATTGTCAAACATGTTTCGACCATGATGATTTCACACTCACAGGCGCAAACGCATGCAAAAAGTCATGAACCACAAAATGCCTTAGTACAATAGTGCATGTACTTTTTCCACCTAGGTTGCTATTGGATTGTTCTCATTTAGCCAAATTTGGTGAAAAACGCCATATTTCAATTGAAGTGTGTATGAGTTTCTAGATGGAATTGAGCGAAAATATTTGGTGGGTGAATGTTTCAGACCATTTCTAACAATAGTCCAGTAGAGCATCAAAATCGGAGAGATCGATGTTTTTTGGACCACCCTAGTGTACAGTGCATTCAGAAAGTATTCAGACCCCTTCACTTTTTTCACATTTTGTTATGTTGCAGCCTTATGCTGAAATCGTTTAAGTTCATTTTTTCCCTCATCAATCCACATTCAATACCCCATAATGACAAAGAGAAAACAGGATTTTAGAAAGTTTTGCAAATTTATTAAAAAGAAAAAACTGTAATATCACATTGACATAAGTATTGTTGCGGATCTGTCGCCGGCCTTCTTCCCTTACCAAGGGGGGATTAGTCCCCTTGTCTTGACTGACCTGGCACGACCCGAGACCTATTACGTCCCTTCCGGACAGTGCTAAATAGGGTTTCGGGACCAAATTCGCTGTTACCTAAGTACTAGCGCTGCCCTGAAGCGAGGAAATAAGCCTCGCACGAACCACGTGTGTTGATGATATGCCGAGTGGTTGCGTACACGTGATCCGCACCATTATAGATGGTGGAACCCGATTCAAGCGGTTCTATTCGTACCACACTTAGCCAATGGAGAAATTACGGGAACAATCGAATCAGAAGGAAGAACAGAATTTATTTACACTATACAAGGATTGGTAGAAGGAAAGGGACACAGAGCAAGCCTGATACAGTCTTACTTAATACCCCAAGACAACGGGCCCACCTGACACACACACTCACATGGGGATTGCAGATGGGCAGGATGATGTTCGCCAGCGTGTCCAGGGATGGCTCTCGTGCAGCTCTCCCCAGTCCCCAGCACGTCCCGTGGAGATGGAGGCAGGAGAAGGCAGGAGCTCGTAGCGTGTCGCCTGAACAATCGGGTTATCTCGGGGCGCATGGTAGAGGGTGGACTTTGGTGCGATTGGCGGTTATTCACTCGCTTATTCACTCGCGGTTATGGCCGCGTTCACTCGCGTGGCCGAAATGCGCTATGTTCGTTACCGGTGCGTCTGGCTGCGCCCACGTACATGTATGGCCAACGCCTCTTCCTCTATCCCCTGGCGCGCACGTTCTATTGCGAGAGTCAAAGTTCAACAACGGCGAGTGATGCAAATTCTCTGGCACAGTCCTTTCTCCTCAAGTCCTATCGCGCCACTGGTGCAAGTCAAGTCCTTTCGAGGGCTTTTCATATGGGCTTATATAGACCCGTCCCACGAACCTTCTGGAACTCACCAGACTCTCTGCACCACGCCCTCCCACGCCATGCCGCTCGAGCTAGCTCGAGCTCGATCTGGTGGCTCTTACCGTCCCCCCACGCCGCTCACCCGACCCCGCTCCCCTCCTTCACCTTCCGAGGCCCACCTCATGTTAACTCGACGAGGGGACAGCCAAATGGGACGCGGGATGGATTGTGCACATAGAGGTAGAATGGAGGTTGGAGCAAAATGATTGGGGGGCCTATTCTCCTGTCTTTACACAACGCAGGTACTAAGAGGGGAAATGGCCTATTCTTACAAATACTAAGACATAACTATACTACAAATGGGCCTAGATGTTGCTCCTGTGACTAACTATGGGGGGAAAACCTTTAACCTTTAATGACTTCAATGTGCCAATCTCAAAACCACAGTAGTATTCATACCCTTTGCTATGACACTTGAAATTTAGCTCAGGTGCATAACATTTCTCTTGATCATCTTTGAGATGTTTCTACACCTTGATTGGAGTCCACCTGTGGTAAATTCAATTGATTGGACATGATTTGGAAAGGCACACACTTGTCTATATCAGGTCTCACAGCTGACAAAGCATATCAGAGCAAAAACCAAGCCATGAGGTCGAAGGAACTGCCTGCAGAGCTCAGAGACAGGATTGTGTCGAGGCACAGATCTGGGGAAGCCGACAAAAAAATTTCTGCTGCATTGAAGGTTCCCAAGAGCACAGTGGCCTCAATAATTCCAAAATGGAAGAAATTTGGAACAACCAGGACTCTTCCTCGAGCTGGCCGCCCGGCCAAACTGAGCAATCGGGGGAGAAGGGCCTTGGTAAGAGAGGTGACCAAGTACCCGATGGTCACTCTGGCTGAGCTCCAGAGTTCCTGTGTGGAGATGGGAGAAACTTCCACAAGGACAACAATGACTGCAACACTCCACCGATCTCGGCCTTATGGCAGAGTGGCCAGACGGAAGCCTCTCCTCAGTGAAAGACACATTAAAGCCCACTTGGAGTTTGCAAAAAAGCACCTAAAGGATTCTCAGACTGTGACAAAAGATTCTATGGTCTGATGAAACCAAGATTGAACTGTTTGGCCTCAATTCTAAGCATCATATCTCGAGGAAATCAGGCACCGCTCATCACCTGCTCAATACTATCCCAACGGTGAAGCATGGTGGTGGCAGCATCATGCTGTGGGGTTGTTTTTCAGCAGCAGAGACTGGGGGAGGTCAGGGTTGAGGGAACAATGAATGGAGCAGAGTACAGAGATATCCTTAATGAAAACCTGAAACAGAGCACTCAGGACCTCAGACTGGGCCGAAGGTTCACCTTCCAACAGGACAATGACCCTAAGCACACAGACAAGACAACACAGGAGTGGCTTAGGGACATCTCTGTGAAGGTCCTTGAGTGGCCCAGCCAGGGCCCTGACTTGAACCCAAATCAAACATCTCTGGAGAATCCTGAAAATGGCTGTCCACCGACGGTCCCCATCCAACCTGACAGAGCTTGAGAGGATCTGCAGAGAAGAATGGCTGAAAATCCCCAAATCCAGGTGTGCAAAGCTTGTCGCGTCATACCCAAGAAGACTCGAGGCTGTAATCGCTGCCAAAGGTGCTTCAACGTTAAGGTTAAGGATCTGAGTACTGAAGTACTGAGTACTAGTTAAGGGTCTGAATAACTATGTCAATGTGATATTTCAGTTTTTTCTTTTTAATAAATTTGCCAAACTTTCTAAAATCCTGTTTTCTCTTTGTCATTATGGGGTATTGAGTGTTGATTGATGAGAGAAAAAATGAATTTAAACGATTTCAGCATAAGGCTGCAACATAACAAAATGTGAAAAAAGTGAAGGGGTCTGAATACTTTCTGAATGCACTGTGTATATATATATATATATATATATATATATATATATACATATATATATATATATATATAAATAAATAAAGGTCTTTCTAACCACTGAATAACTGAATTAATGTTCGGTACCTTCCGGGTGACATATAAAGCTGAATTTGGCATGCTGATGGACATCGAAGCGAGTACACTGGGAAAGATCACAGAACCGTTGGGATGCGTCAGTAAATGAAAATGTACGTAAAAAAATGTAAGCACATATGTAAACTAGAATAATGCATCTGTGTCGCCAATATGCCTCCGCATCGTCCCACAACGGGTATATGCCATCGTTCACTGTCCTAAAAATAAACAAGTTTGATTTAAATCCCTTCAACTGTTCTCAAGTATTTCATTTTTACCAGACATGACAGGTTTCACATCGATCAGTGAAGCAGTTTCAGAGAAGGGATTTTTTAAATATCGGCTTTCAAGCTAATATGGCTGCCATACCACATGACATATGACCTTAAAAAATGTACACTCTGCATATGTATGGGTCGTTTGGATCACGCTGCATATGTATGGATCACGTTTGTGGAGTTTTGTGTTGATTGGATAGGGTTCGTTTTTCTATCCAAGATGGTTGCCAAACCACGTGACCTACGACATCATCATTTTCAAACTACATGCAACAATGGTGCTAGATTATATTTGTAAAATTTCGCATGGATAGGGTAAGCAGTTTCAGAGATATAATTATTTAATATTTTCCTTCAATCCAATATGGCTGCCACATCATGTGACCAATGATGTTTTCGTGATCATCTTTTAATAACCGTGCCTAATCAATGACACAGGTAAAGTTTCGAGTCAATCGATTGGTGGTTTGAGAGAAGATGTTTTTTTCGGGTTTTAGGTTAAATCCAATATGGCTGCCAAACCATGTGACCTATGATGCCATAAATTTAATATTTCAATACAAATGGGTCATAGATTGTGTGCATGCAATTTCAGATTTTTAGGATAAGGAATTAGATTAAAACATTTTTGGCTGGTATACCACTTCACCTATGATGTCACCCTTATCGTGCTTTTGTTCCCCATTGGGAGTACTTGACAACGTGCCATGTTTCAAATTTTTCCATTCAGCGGTTTCTGAGAAATATATATTTTAATTATTTGTGTTTAATCCAAGATGGCTGTCATACCACGTGACCTATGACGTCACAATTATCATAAAAACATTCTGCATGGGTGTCACACTGTCACACCTACCCTGAAAGTTTTGTCTCAATCGGACATATGGTTGCTGAGAAAAATAAGGGTTCGCCCGTACAAACGGACGGACGGACAACCCGAAAACATAATGCCTCCTGCCACCTTCAGTGGCGGAAGCATAAAAAATTTTAAATTAAAAAAACCTCAATCGATATCTAGCATTTGAAAATTGTAATTTATGGAACTGTAACCTGTGAAATAAAAATCCCAATGAAAATTTACGTAAAAACCATAAACGCATCCGTAAATAAATAAATTGACCGAAATTGATATCTAGCAGCAGGTCGGTGATGCTTGCCTATAATCAATAAGCTTCTATTTATTATGTACCTACGTACAAAGCACGGTTTGTCATTCCTTACACAAAGTGTAAGCAAACCGCACTAGTACATAATAAGTGTATTCTTTTTATGAGAAGATATTATACAAGATGTTTTGGGATATCTTTAGGAGACTTTATATTACTTGTTATGGGCAGTGCTGCCTTTTCTTGGGTCGCACTTTGACCAGGATTGTTTGTGTAGATATCATGAATCATTGCTGATACGTCCTACTACAAGATAAAATTCTTTATTTTCTTACTCAATGTCTGTACCGTACACCTGGATAACATGTACCGTACACCTGGATTAATAATGTATGTATTGCAATGTGGATGGGAGTTTGATTCAAGAGCCAAGAAAGAGCAAATGAGGGAGGATTTGAATGCCAGCTATAATTGTGTGGATGTTCCACCGTTCAAATTGAGAAAGTGAGCAAAAGGGATGAAATGGGTTAAGCCAGATAGAAAGTAGCACAAGTTCAAAGTACAGTGAATGAGAAAACCGGCAAAACTTTGGATATTCCACCAGGATCACGAGCAAGAGAGACAACAACCCATGGAAGATTTCTCGGAACCCGAACGACTTGGCAGCCATCTTAAAATAACAAGGTAACATTTCAACACTTTCACAGATACTGACATTAATTAGCTCCGCCAAGCTGGGCAATTGAAAATACTGCAAAGCAGTTTGATGTGTTGTCATGGTGGTTAAGCAGGCCAAGAAGCTAAATAATTGGATTTAATTCTTGCCATTCCTAAGAATAAGCAAGAGCATACACTTTCTTAGGATGTTAAGTTGTTCATTTATGAGGATGGTGTCTCATAAATAAGCCCAGTGTTGGCTTAACGGTTAAGATTGCTGGCTTGAGATCTCAGGGTCCTGAGTTCAAGCTCCTGTCATGTCGTTGAATTAACACCAGGGGGGTTGACTCGGCCTGTCATCCTTCCGAGGTCGGCAGAAATGAGTACCAGCTTACTGGAAAGAATGAGCCACTTCGGTATCCTGTGTTGGAGTGCCCCCCCCCCCCCAGGGGCTAGGATTGTGCCCAATTGCCAAGAAACTGCTTCGGCAACCCTATGCATCTGAAGATGCAAAAAGAAGTGGTCTTCTTGGTTTTATCTCATGCGAATGTGTCCTCAATAAAATGATGATGTGACAGTAAGCGTCAATGGAGATATAGAGCAGTGCATAAGCAGAAGAGGTTCTCGCTTGCCAATCTTAAGACATTTTCTATATCTCCAAAAGGAGAGACCAGAAAATCTCGGCTTTATGCCAAAGTGCCTAAATTTCCAAATTTTAAGTCTTCCTGGGGCATTATTGTTGGAGCCAATGGGACAATACAATCTATATAAATAAAACACAGTTTGTGTGTGTGTGTGTGTGTGTGTGTGTGTGTGTGTGTGTGTGTATATGTTACCTATAGACTCCTAAATCACGTGCTTGATTTTTGGCATAGACATGGCCATTGGGCCTGGGAAGGACATGGCCTACCTAAAAATGACCTCCGATGACGAGATCCATATTTTTTATTCATATTTAACTTAGCGCATTTCAGCGAGGAACATTATACACTGATCTCCGCCTGTGCCAGAACAGCTCGCTGATTCGCTCAGAGCGATCATGTGATGTTCCATCCTCGCCGCCAGTCTATGTATAGTCATGTACAGAAGTGTGAGTTCGGTTCCAAATCGTACCAAAATAAGGAATTTGGTCTCTGTCTGTCTGTCTGACGATTTTTGACTGTGATAAATTCAGTCATTACTTATCCCATCTCAACCAAACTCGACAGGAAAACTAAGGGTCACACTATGAAGGTTGTAGCGAATTAATTTGACCCCCCCCCCCTCCCCTAGGGGGTTTTCCCCACCAAAGGGGTTTTCCCCGCCAATGGGGAAGCATGTTGACGTGCATATCGATGTGCAGTTAGCTTTATCGTGGCATTTCCCCAAGGCCGTTTCTAATAACAAAACTAATGATAATAGCCGGCGAAGCCGGTGTTGTCAATAAACGAGTACGTATTATGTTGAAAACCTGATTATGCCTTGGCTCGAGAATCCGAAGCGCAGTGGAGGCAGCCATCTTGCGGATGCGGAAGTATGCATAACAAATTTAAAACGTTCATTAGGAGTTTCTTTCACCCGTCATCGTTTGATTCACAATCTTATGCACCTCCAATGTATTAATAAAATAATTTAAGACCAACATCGGCCCGCACGGGCCTGGTTATCTTCAACAAAATGCGTCACCAAACACCGGACCCAATGAGAGTCGAGCATTTGCAAAAATATTTCTAAAATGAAATCACTCAATGGAGACCGCCATCGACCGGATGCGGAAGTTTGCATAAAACAATTGCGAAAAAGTTCAATAGGAGTTTGTTTCACCCGTCGTTCTTTGATTCACCATCTAATGAAACCTCTAATTAGTAATTAAAATACGTTAAGACCAACCTCGTTATCTTCAACGAAAATCGTCATCAAAAACCAGAAGCAATGAGATTCGAGCATTTGAAAAAATATTATTACGCGTTTCGGAGGGTGAAAACGGCGTCAAATATTCTAACATTGACGAAGAATTATTTTTTAGAAATCTCGCGGCCGTATGGGATAGTTTTTCACGGCCAGAAATATGGTATAAGCGGTTTACATATTTAGTTTAGAAATACGGATAGTTTTTCACGGCCGGAAATATCCGAAGTTGAGATGGAATTCACCGAATTAATCACTGCAAGCTAACGTCTTCTGGTGGAGGAAGCTGCCGTGCCCGGAGAGTCAGAGAACCAGCCCTGGCGCCTGACAGCGACTGAAGGTAGAAGACGACACACATACGGTACTGTGAAAACGTATGTTAAGCCCAGTTAAAATTTCTTAAAATAGGCCCGAAGCTAGCACATCGTATAGTTACTTCCTTAAGCTTCTTGTGACATTTATTGTATGCAGGTATTGCCATTGGAGAGGACTGTCTGCTCTTCTCTTTTACCAAGTCTTACCAGGTACGGTACCTACTACACCTACCTACTACCAACTACCTAACCTACTGATGCCATAGTGATGGGTAAAATAGTGGCAAGAGGCTTTGGCTTCGCCGGCTCATTGCGGCTCTGCAGTCGGGTACTAGTAGCATAATATTAATGTTATTACAAAACAGTATTAATACTAATAATATCCCACCTCCCCAAGGGGTTTTTCCTCCTTGAACAAACGCTATGTAAACGTTTATAAATAGCTTATCGTACTGTTTTCGTGGGAGCACCACTACCAGAGGGAAAAATATTATAAACCACAAACACGGAAGATTACCTTTTTAAATAGTCGCTAATGCTGTTTAACACTAAACTGAAATAAACTTGGAGGAATGCGGACATCATTTCATGCTTATCACGTCGACAAACACACCTGATCAAAGATGTACTGTAGTCTATATACCCCACAAGGGTTAATAACATGACCCTTCCTGCCGCTAACGTGGAGTTCTTCCAAGGCATTTTTCATGGAATTTTTCCGAAGCTGCTTCTCATTGCAAAAGTAACAAGAAAAAGAGCAATCAGAGATTGCAAACCCTCGCCTGGATGTATTTTCAGTGGTTTTTAAGGCTTTTGTGTTAAAACAAATATGGCGGCCGAACCACGTGACCGATGACGTCATCATTTTTTTTTTTCTAAACGAATTTATTCCTAGATTATGCTCAAGAAATTTCATCTTGATCAGATGAAGTTTTATACTTGTCGAATTATGACGTCATAATGGAGGCACCTATGACATCATCATTAACATATTTTATTCCACGTGGAGAGTTCTTTACAATGAGCTATGTCTCAATTTTTTCTATTCAGTGCTTTCGGAGATATAGAGGAGCAAAGTTTTTCGCTTTTTCCAAGATGGCCGCCGAACCACTTGACCGATGATGTCATCATTATTGTTTTTTCTCCATTAGTTTATGCCTACATGATGCTCAATAAATTTCATCTTGATAGGATGAAGTTTTGTACTTGTCGAATTATGACGTCATAATGGAGGCACCTATGACATCATCATTAAGATATTTTATTCCCCATAGAGAGTTCTTTACAATGAGCCATGTCTCAATTTTTTCTATTCAGCGCTTTCCGAGATATAGAGGTGTAAAAATTTTCGATTTTTCCAAGATGGCGGCCGAACCACGTGACCTTTTTGATAGGATGAAGTTTTGTGACGTCATAATATCATTGACGTCATAATATCATTTAAAAATTCTACAGGTGGAGTTGCACCTCTGGTGAAAATTACCTGTCAATCGGCATTGAAATTGAAAATTGAAATTGCAGAGAAAATCATATTTATTCTGTGCAGACAAACAGACAAACAGACAAACAAACAAACAAACAGACTCAAATGCAATACCCTCTCCTCTGGCGAGGGTAATAACACTTATGATAATAGTATAATATTAATGATATTACGAAACAATATCCTCACTCCCTAAGGGGTTTTACGACTAGCGATATTGTCCCCCAACCCCTCTCCCTCACTCCCGCCACCTCCCCTCCCACCCTCACATCCTTACAGAAGTAAATTTTGTTATTGTGAATTTAGAATAGTGATCGCCGGTCTCATCTTTTCAATAACCTGATGTAACACACGTAAATGTGTTACATCTTAAATAATAATTATAACATCTTAAATAATAACATCTTAATAACATCTTAATTAATAAATAAACATCTTAAATAATAACATCTTAAATAAACACACTTAAATAATAATTGGCAATAATAATAAGGATAACATGCCACCCTGCCGCTCCTGTTGTAAGTGGATGTACTATTGTACTAGTAATAACTAGTTCATTAAATTAGGTTTTATAACAAACTAAATTGTTATCTATCTATAATTCCAGTAATCTCTGTACGTTTGTACGTCTGTACGTCTGTACGTTTGTACGCCTGTTTGTCTGTGACCGCTGTTTCTCGACAACCACGGGTCCGATATACTTTTAACTTGCCAGGTATATTGCTGGGGACCCGAGGATGTGCCTTTTCAAGGTTTCATATTAATCGGACAATTACTTACCGAGCTATGTCCAAAAAACGATTCAACCAATCAGAGAGCAGCGAACGATCGCGTGTGCCGAACGTGGAGGACACACTCTGCCTCGGATGGCACATTTGAGAGCGTATTCATTTATTTCACGTTTGCAAACTATGTTGGCGTTAAACTATGTTTTAAAACTAATAAAACCGAATTTGCGATTCATTCGCTTTCCTGCGCGTTTGTGCACGCGATGGCGATTTCTTTACCAAACTCCGGAAGCCGTTCGCTTTGGACCAAACCATTGCATGTAAATAGAGGGGGGGGATTGTCACCGTACTCGCAAGCCGTTCGCTTTGGACCAAACCATTTCATGTAAATAGAGGGGGGGGATATAATTTTAGATATAGATA
Source organism: Myxine glutinosa (assembly GCF_964187855.1). Classification (NCBI taxonomy): domain Eukaryota; kingdom Metazoa; phylum Chordata; class Myxini; order Myxiniformes; family Myxinidae; genus Myxine; species Myxine glutinosa. Next base: position 85,326,373 of record NC_136261.1, on the reverse strand, counting down.
TAGTACGGGCAATGCCCTAGTAATATAAAAAGGAATGTATTTTCTAGGGATTTCCATGAACTATTAATTGTATCATACGAAAAGTTATTGGTCTAGGAAAAATGTATGTTTGTGCATGTAATCAACGAGAGCGAAGTCAATGACGTGCCATCGCAAATCGCCATGCTTCCCACATAAATCAAAGTTGAAAGATGGAAAAATGTTCCACCAGGAATGACCAAATGTCAAATTTTGAATTAATCATTTTCCCTGTTTTGACCCTTGTGGCCCCAAGTCCCTATCCACTGGGTATTAAAATGGATGATGTTTGTTTCAAGAAATGGGTTCACATAGACCCCACATAACAAGATCAGAAAGTGTGAAAGACTGACTGCACAAGACCTGTCAACTCGAGTTGATTATTTGACCACTCACCATTATATTGCCAAAGCACAGGATGCTTATCTCTGTGAGTAGAAGGAACGGTTGTCGAGAGGCATTGTGCTTGTGTTTCTTGAATTTGCAAAGAACTACTAATTCCTAATTCAGATGCTGTCAAAAGCCACTGGAGCACCCAAGGAAAATGTCACCCATTTGGTATGGAGTACCAGGGAGATAATCAGTTCCAATGTCTCAATGTATGTAATTGGTGAGTGTCACCAGTATGTCATCACAGTGCAAAGCTTAAAAAAAAAATTCACTGTGAAATATTTCGGTTATGGTGCGGCCAGTAATTGCATACATTTGAAAGAGAGGGTTGATAGAACACCTTACACCGCGCAGTCTTGAGAGACAAGGACATGGGATCTGTGAGCAGCAAATTTATGTCGTAGAATGCTGCAATATTTTGTCCAAGTACTGCTAAAAGGAAGGGTTCAAGTATATAATTAAAATTAAACTAGAAGGGCACACGGTGGAGAGCACACCTGTGCCAAGCCGTTTTCTATCCCACTGATAGGCCGGATCTGGATTTGGACCTGACCCAAAACCGAATCGGCTTGTTCTTGTTCACTAACCAACTCATCCACCTAGTTTTGTCTTAACTCAACAACAACGTTTTGAAATATTGAACATTGATATAAGGTATATCGTTTTTGGCCACATCTCTCAATGGTGAAGAATCACTTGAAACATTTTTTTTTTTTGTATCCATATCCGGATCCATATCTTCACCAAAATCGAATCAATTAGTCTTTGTCACATACCCAAACATGTCCACAAACGTCCATCCAAATCCCTCCATAATGTTTTGAGATATTCTGCCTACAGACAAACAGACACACAAACATGGGTAAAAACATAACCTCCATCTACCTTTGGTGGCGAAGGAAATGAAATTTCTTTAAAGGTTGTAGAAAAAACAAAATTGGAAGTTTACCACCGTTGATGCAGTGTCTTTTACGCCACCTTATTTAACACGTTGAATTTGTTCTTGATGCCTGTTGTTTGTGTCCTTTATGACGTTCTTAAAAACTTTTTTTTTTTTCTGTTTGGAATGATTTTGTTTGACGGCCAGACACACAGACAGAGTAAAACAATTATCTCACGACTCTGCGCATTTGCGATCAGAAATAATTCAGAGGCAACGTACTGATAACTGCAGGTTCGTTTTCTGATTCGTGTTCAAAATCTAAGATTCCATTGAAATTAAGTTGGTCCTCAATGATAAAATGACATTTTGAGAGACAGACAGCCAAATTAACCAATTACTTAACCCCGCTTTTCACTTCGGTGCAACATAACAACTTCTCCAATTTGAAAACCACAAGGCTGACTTTACCCTTGACAGAAAAAGCTTGTTTTGCCACAAGTCATGGGAAAGTCCCAAGTCAAGGGATCGGTGTCAAGTGATCGCAACAAGAGCAAACTGGCACCTGACCATATTCTTCGTCCAGGACAACGTATGCTTCATTCCGGTCCTGGCTGAGTGATACCAAAGACTTAAAAAATGGTACATACGTCACAAAAAATAACATCACAAAGATGGAATTGCGGTACCCAAAGTGCCCGGGAAAATACATCACCTCCCCCAAGCTTAGCCACTGTGTTTTTCTGAAGGTGTGTGTGTGTATATAAAATATGTATACATGTCATGCACAATGTGTGTGCACATAATACACAGCATAACATGCCACGCAAAGCATGTGTACAAACGACAATCGTGCATGTGTATGTAAACTCACGACCCATATACGTTTGTGTGCGTGTACATGTGTCACCGCCACCAGTCATCATCTCCACCCGCGAGTCCCCAAGACTAAACGGAGCCCTCTCCAGTCCCGAAGCATCCATTCCCACCCTGCCGATGAACCACAACCTATGTCTCCTCATCCGTACTCCGTTTCCCCCTCCGCCATTGCTGAAGTAGCCTCCGGGGTATGCCGGGGTAGGCTCTCTTCCCTTTCAATTTCATCCACCTCAATCTCTTCCACCTCGGTCTCATCCTTCGAAGCTGCCATATTCGGCCTGGTACTGGATCTCACGAAGCTTGGTTCCCAAAGCTGCCATACACTAGGGTACATCAAATGCCCCGTTTTTGAAAAATATTGTCGTGTGACTACCCTCTGGTGAACACCGCAGGGTGACACGGAGGTCCAAACGAGCTTAACACTCCGAGGCAAATATAGGGGAGAATACGCATGGGGGTGGGGAGGGGAGAGCCGAAGAGCTTACCTTCACGAGTCCACCCGACATCCTTGACCCCGTGTTACGTATTACCTCCCCAAACCCCGGCTACGGTGCACCTCAGAGTCTCGAGGGGGAACACAGCAGAAATATTTGTTATTTTGAGGTTTCTAATAAACCATGGTAAAACCACACCAATGCAATTGTAGAACAAAACAAGTAATTGTATTGAGAACTCTCACATACACAATAATAACACTATGAAAGAAAGTACAATGAAAATGTCACTTGCATCAAATGAACAATACATATGATGGTATCATCATTCCCCAATGCTCCCAAAGCAATAAACTCACAACACGCCAAACGTGAGTGGAATGTAACATTCCCCAAAGTCTGTGCACGGATCCTCACGCTGGTTGAAGTCGTGCAGAATGACGAGTACAGGCAGGTATCGGCGCGGCGGCGAACGAGGAGTTACGAGGTGAGAGATCGATATGGGAATTTAGCCGATATGTAAACCAACGGCGCTCCACACGATGATGTCGATATGGGAATCCCAGTGACAAAACAAGATGCATCAAGCTGACAGCTTGCTGCAAGACCAGACCATGTCACAGACGATCTAAGTGACTTCGGATATGGGCTATGCCATAAAAACATGATTGGGTTATTGGTGAATACAATTTATTTTGTAAAAAAGAAAATAGTAAAATAAATATTGTAGCTGAATTATTAAGTAAGCTCCTAGTAATTAACGTCATAAAACAATTTCAAAAACGTATCCAACTCTTTCTGACTTATGTAGTCCTGGAGTTTGGAAGGTGCACAAAAATATACCAGGGGCAAGTGAACGACGATTGCAGCCATTGCCCTATTTCATTTTGTATCGAGACCGTCAAGCTCCTAAAATGTGTCAGTAATTCCGCCATGGCACCACTATACGTCGGCTATGGCATCAAAGTACATGCCTTCATGCTTCAGCAATCTATTTAAGCCTCCCCCAAAAGCACAAGGGAAGGCTTATTGCTGTTGGGAGGCTTGGTTCTCCAATTGGCGTCAAAAATTTTATTCGTACTACAGAACTTATTAGACCACTTGATACGATTTACCATTTAGAAATATATAGATACATATATATACATATAAATATATATATATATATATATATATATATATATATATATACATATATATATATATATATATATATATATATATATATATATATGTGCATATTGCAAATGATAGCACACTGAGCAGTAAAATAATTAAAAATTCTTTATTATTAATTAATTTATTAAGGCTATTAATAAAGAATTTGTAATTCCTTTATGGCTCAGTGTGCTATCATTTACAATATGAATCCTGAGCTACAAATCTTTCGACATGTGTATATATATATATATATATATATATATATGCATATATATGTATATATATATATATATATTGTTATAGATCGCGGTTTGGATGTTATAGACCGAGCGGTGGTTTAAAACCGCGACCTAACAAAACTCACCCGATTCCACCCGAACGTTGGTTGTATCGCACCCTAGCTGCTCAATGAGGGAAAAGACAAAAGCGACGCAATGCAAGAGGAAAACGGAGACAAAAAAAAGGTTTGAAATACTACCACATTTATTCCTACTATTTACACACAAGCAACAAAAAGCAATTCAGTTTATTTACAAGTACAAGACGCAGGTGACACAGTGCAAATTTAGCTTATCTACAGACTTAACTTATTACCCAGGACAGAACAAACAAAGACGACTCACACGGGGAATGCCAGGGATGGCAGAAGGTGGATGGCTGGCGGGAGAGGAAAGGTCCAAGGGGGGGGTCTTGCAGCACAACCGGCGCGTTCAGCAGCCGCCGTTCCATTTCGGCCCTGCTCCGAACCGCCGTTCAGGCCCCCTTTGGCGGTGGGATGGCGCGGCTGCGGCGGCCTCCGTCCGCTGCGTTCCCAGGACTTGTCTCACTGGTCTGGTCCCTCAACCCTCAACTCTTTCTTGCTTCTCTCACTTCTCACCACCGACTCCTCTCTCTGGCAACCGACTGTGATCAACTCCTTGCAACCAACTCCTCCTCTCTTCACAACCCTTCTTTTTCCAACCCAGAGTGCATCTCTCTTTCTTCTTCTTCTCTCCCACTTCCGGTTGCGCCCTTTTATAGCGCCCCCAGCGATCACGCCCCCGGCGCTTTGGACACGCCCATCGGGGCGCTCACCTCGGCCCTGGCTGGTCGCACGACCCTCGGGCTCCGCCCCGGACGACGGGCGGGCGCGCCCCTCCCCTCCTCTGACGAGGTGGAGACACGCCTTTCTTCTCCGACCCGAGCCTCGTGGTCAATGGTGGTTATTGGAGGGGAGGTAATATGGGCAATCGAGGCTCGCCAATGACGAGAGGGGGATGTAATATGAGGTCATTGGAGGTTTTGGAGGGGATGGAAAGGGAGATTTTTGGGGATGGGAAGGAAAGGGGGTCTATTCTCTTTTACTGGTGCAATGGAGTACTTTTAATTAATGGGAGACACAGCCTTATCCTAAAACACAGAATAAGAGATAACTATCAAAAGAAAAGATATATCGTGTCCTGCATGTATGTTTTTTATGGACTAACTACGGGAACGCCCTTTGACCTTTATACAACCACAACGGAGGGAGGAGGGGTGATATTTTACAACAACCTTTTACAACAACCTTTTACAACATTTTACCACCACCACAAAATAAAAAAAACCATTCTCATATTCACAACACTGCACCCTCCTCCCCTTAGGCACGTCCCGGGCCTATTACTTTTACCTTAGTGTGGCATGTAGGTGTAGTTCCCTCTACTTTTAACCTGACCCTGAGTGTGACAGTTTTAAAACATAAATAAATGTGTCCCGCTGCTCCATTGCACCCTGCCTAACAGACTTTCGCCCACAGTTAACCGAATTGCGGAATGGTCTTCAAACTATACACTGACGGTAGGGAGCATTATTTACAATGACTCTGCTTTTATTTACAAAACTAACCCAGGACCTGTAATTGTTCTTTCTGGGGGGAGGACAGTCTGCTCTGCATCAATGCACCATTAAAGCACCCAAAAACGCACCAATACACACCCAAGCACCAATCGGTGCAGTCCCCATTGTTCAATGAATAAAATAAAACCAACAAACCCAACCCTGCAGGTGTCTCTTGCTCTTCGGCTCCCTCTGCTGGTTATCATTATTTCTTCCAGTTGTTGTCATTTTCTTTGCTTTGCTTACTGGCGGCCTATTTTCAATAAAACTTGCACCCAATGTGTCCTTTTTATTTATTTATGGCCCACCAGGCCGACTATGTGTATGGTTCACCTGTGGGGCATTGGTGCCCTGTGGCCAAGGTCCGCCAGCAAGATTTCGGGCCCTCATGGCCGGTTCCAGCAGAGGGGCCATGCCCCAACCCATGGGGTCCATAAGTGGTGCTCGGCCACTGACATGTGGTCCATAATGTGGTGCATCGATGCAGACAGCTGGTTCTGGGAATTTCGGGCGCACAATGGCCGACCCACGCACGCTCCCCTCGGCGCCCAACGGCGCTCAGGTCCTCATGTGGGAGACAAAAAAAAGGGGGGACAAGACAGATGAGCGAGGGGTAAGGTCTCAAGGGTACACATCAAAAAGGCAATGCAAGGCGAAATGCGTACGGAGGGCGAAGTGAGAAAGCTCGTCCCTACCGTACGTCACCCCCCTGTTACCTAGCCCACCCTTGCCCTTACCCCATATGTACAAAACCTACACATTACCAAATTCGTCACTACTGTCACGTCTTCCCCATATTTCCCCTATATCAAATTCGTCTCCACAATCCCTGTACTTCAAAAATTTGCCATCATCAATTCATCATCAATCCTCATAAGGAGGCAGAGATGGAACATCAAAGCACAATGTCACACCCACGTCATGATGCGTCTCACAATCCAAACATTTGCATCATAAAAAATAATCAAAACATGGCATGGTGTGGAGTACCTGTCACCTCAGGTGAGTGGATGCAGATGGTGCGAGGAGATCCTTCATCCTAACTATTTCCTAAATGACTTTAACACACTTTACACTACCCGGGGTCTTTCTCCTGCCAAACCATTGGCCCTCTTACACTATGGGTTCTAAAAAACCAATTCCCATTGGCCAAACTGTGGTGCTCTTCAATTTGGGGTCTCACTCCCCCGATTCATCTCCCGGTGCCCTCGCACAATTTCTGGGCCGCGACGTGTAGCTCTCCCAACAGGTCTACCCACCTGCACACCTCCACCACTGTAGTTGCCACCCGAGCTTACCTAGCTCCTCACCCTAACCTATCTAACTGGGGGCAGCCCCTCTCCTGGCTCTGTCACCCCATGGTGCCCTCTGGCACTGGGCTACCCGGGTCCGTCCTCCGGATCCTCGGGCCCCATTCACACAACTACTACCGGCTCCCAGAGCCCACCTGCGGCCTCACCTGGCCGACATCCTTACAGTGGTGGAGTGCCCAAACCAACTACACACACTAACAGGCTACACGCCCAGCCATTTCCACAACACTAATGCACCCATCCCAATACCATTCTTTCACCTCGCACCACAGATGCCAATATCCAACCACAATTTACCTGTACCCTCTACCTAACACTTACACTACCCGCCCCGGGTATCCGTGATGGGGGTCCACTCTTCCCCCATTCACACCTTCGCACCATCCACTCCACTCCACAATTTCCACCATTCTCACTCCACGACCATCCATTCCAATCCTCCAGACCATTTATTCCATACACCTGTCTTTCATTCACCTGTTGTTGCACACCTGTGCAATCTCACCTGGTGCCACCTGCACCCTCCTCCTCTTTCTGGACCAGTTGGTCAACGCAACACACATCACCATCACACTCATACACTGCTCCACACACCTGTTCAGTTGCACACCTGTGCAATCACACCTGTTCCATTCTCACCTGTTCAATCCTCACACACACGGCATCATCTCAGCTAACTTCTCCCCTCTGAAACTTGCGCTTCCCAGTCGTCCCTTTAAACTATTGCGCTCCCACGTCATTATCATCCACACTAAACTACCTGCGTCCCCACTACAGGTATCAGTCACTAACTAAACTTAACGTCACCTAATGTCATCTTTCTAGATCCCTACAATATAACCTAACCCACCCGGGCTAGTTTCCACTGCCATACACCCCATAAACTATTGCTCCTTTGCCCCCACTTTTTGTGAGGGATGACAGAGTTGCCATCCCACCACAGCGGGGCATCTCTCCCTACCAATTTCGCTCGTCCAAATCCAACAATTCAAAAATTTTCCCTTTACTGCCAATTCTATTCACTTTTCTAAATTTCGTTTTAAATCACTATCACTATCACCATCACCCGTCTACTTATTACATCCTCTCGGTGCGCCAATTCACATCTACAGCCCGGCTTCGTACAGCCGAGCACTGAACGCGGGTTCTTTTGTGCCAGCGGCTGGATACGTCCCGCATTCGTGGCAGGGATGGGGGCTTGGCTTACCCGGGCCGAGATCCCACGCACCACCTCGGCGTGGAGCCATCCAATGTCCCGATCTCGACTTGCCGGCACGTCTCAATAGAAAGTGGTCGCCATGACGACCCTTCCTATCGGGCGGCCCGCTCCGCCTAGTGGAGCCCGGACGCGGCCGCTCCACGCGAGGCCCAGCGTGGATCGCGCACGGCGGTCCTTTCGAACCCGCCGTGGCTCGGATCTCCGCTGGTTCTCGCGGCACGCGAAGCCCGGCACGCACCGAGGGCCCGATTCGGCTAAAAGTCGACCTAACCTTTAACCCGGTTATCGTCGACGCCTCACCTGCAGGCTTACATGCATACGCTACCCCTTTCGTGCTCATACATGCAGCCGTTCCCATTCTCCTCGTACCTTTCCTTACACACCTCGGTACACTCGTTCCGCTCACCGACTTGGTCACACACCTGACCACCGAACACCTTGGCACACATTCGTCGCTCGCACACCTCACCAATACACCTCTTCGCGCCCCTGTCTCGGTCACCTCCTTTGTGACAATCACAGGTGTGCTCTCACCCGCACACCCAACCACGTGTCTCACTACCAATTCCAGCGTGCATTCCCACTCACGCTCTACCATTCCAGGTGTGCATCCTTCTATTCCATGTGTACATCCTCGCTCACCTGTCACAACCAGCTCACTCTCCTTGTCACTCTCACTACTCTCACCTCCACTCTCGGTCGCGCACTCACCCTTACTCTTGACAGCATGCGCTTTCCCCATGCCCCCGTCCGTCACACACCTTTCTCGCGCATCCTCCCGCGCACACTTCTTCGTTACTTCCTTCGTAACACTCACCACAGGCATGCATTCTCCCTTACTCTTGACAGCATGCGCTTTCCCCATGCACCCGTCCGTTACACACCTTTCTCGCGCATCCTCCCGCGCACACTTCTTCGTTACTTCCTCCGTAACACTCACCACAGGCATGCATTCTCCCTTACTCTTGACAGCATGCGCTTTCCCCATGCACCCGTCCGTTACACACCTTTCTCGCGCATCCTCCCGCGCACACTTTTTCGTTACTTCCTCCGTAACACTCACCACACCGCGCTTCCCTGTGCTCCCTCGCACACGCGCTTCGACCAACTCACTCTTGACGGTACACTCACTCCTCGGCGTGCACTTTTTCCTCACACACCCCATGGTCGGACATTCTCGCACACCTCTTTTTTCGCACACCTGTCCTGTCACACACCTCACCAACGGCCTTTCACGAACACCCGGATCCAAACCAATCCCCAAGCCGACTGAATCTCCCCTCACATCATGTACATTGCCACTCACCTCCGTACCTCGTCGCACCTCCTCTGCCACCTGCAAACTTTTTATTTGGTTAGTGAGCATCACATCATGATTTGAACACAGACCTTGTACATATTCCATGACTTCCTCCTTTATCTCCCTCTTAGTTTCTGTCCGTCCCTTCTTAATTTCACTCACCTCTTCTCCCACTTCCTCTAGTTTTTGTTTAACCTCTTTTATTTCTCGGTGCGTCCCCTCAAGTTCGTCCTCTAAGGCTACCGTGACCGTCTCTATGTGCATCCTCACCTGCCGGTCCTTTGTCTCCATTATCTCTGTCACCTCCTCCACCCTCATTGTCAGTTCCTCCCGTACCATCTGACATTGCCTCTGCGTCGCTATTAATTCGTTTTTAATTTCTTTTTGTGTCGCTTTTAAACCCCCGATGATTGCTGTGTTCTTTTCCACTTGGTCCGTTAGTTCCTTTTGTCCCACTGTCAGCTGTTCTACTCCTTTCGTCAGATATTCTATTCCCCCCTGTAACTTTGCCGTATTATTTCTCACCTCTTTCTCTATACGCTTTTCGCCTCGCTTTACCTCCTCGCGTAGCCCCGAGACCTCCTCACTCACCCCTCGTCGTATTTCCTCCATCTGGTTCCCCATCTGTTCGATTTCCCGGGCGGATTGTTCCCCTATTTCCCGCAATTTGTCCTCCATCCTATTTTCTAACCCCATTAACCCATTTTTCACCCCCTCTAACTGATTCTCCTGGGCAGCCATTCTATTTTCCACCCCCGTTAACCCATTTCTCACCTCTTTTATCCCGTTGTCTAACCCCTCAAAATTATTGTCTAACTTCTCACCGGTACCCCTCGCTTCGTCCCTCATTACCCCCATTTGGCCCTCCAATCGCTCACCCTGAGCATCCATCCGGTTCCCCATTACCCCCAATTGCTCACTCTGAGCATCCATCCGGTTCCCCATTACCCCCAATTGCTCACTCTGAGCATCCATCCGGCCCTCCAATCGCTCACTATTCTGGGCCATAAGGGCCTTCATTTGTATAAAAAAAAGGTTCAAATCCATTGGCATCTCCGGTTCGACTACCGCGACCATGGGCGTGGCTAAATGTGGCGCCGCTGTAATCACGTGCGCTAGAGCGCCATTTTGTGCACCTGAAATTCCCGCAACCACATTGCCATTTTCCTCCTCCCTTTCTTCCCCGAAGTCCTGGGTTACTTCTAACCCCTCTATCTCTCCCACCGGCATCCCGTCGCCTTGGACAGCCATGGCGCGATTTCAAAATTCGGGCTCTTCCTTTAAAACAAAACAAATTTCGTACTTTATAATTTTGAGCGCGTGAAGCGCGCTCCGGGTCGATCTCACTCCCCGACACCAATTGTTATTCTAATAGTACAATTTGTGTTCCAAAATTTGGGCTAAATAAATTTAGTCCCAGGTTCGAATCCAACTCCTGACAACCAATTGTTATAGATCGCGGTTTGGATGTTATAGACCGAGCGGTGGTTTAAAACCGCGACCTAACAAAACTCACCCGATTCCACCCGAACGTTGGTTGTATCGCACCCTAGCTGCTCAATGAGGGAAAAGACAAAAGCGACGCAATGCAAGAGGAAAACGGAGACAAAAAAAGGTTTGAAATACTACCACATTTATTCCTACTATTTACACACAAGCAACAAAAAGCAATTCAGTTTATTTACAAGTACAAGACGCAGGTGACACAGTGCAAATTTAGCTTATCTACAGACTTAACTTATTACCCAGGACAGAACAAACAAAGACGACTCACACGGGGAATGCCAGGGATGGCAGAATGTGGATGGCTGGCGGGAGAGGAAAGGTCCAAGGGGGGGGTCTTGCAGCACAACCGGCGCGTTCAGCAGCCGCCGTTCCGTTTCGGCCCTGCTCCGAACCGCCGTTCAGGCCCCCTTTGGCGGTGGGGTGGCGCGGCTGCGGCGGCCTCCGTCCGCTGCGTTCCCAGGACTTGTCTCACTGGTCTGGTCCCTCAACCCTCAACTCTTTCTTGCTTCTCTCACTTCTCACCACCGACTCCTCTCTCTGGCAACCGACTGTGACCAACTCCTTGCAACCAACTCCTCCTCTCTTCACAACCCTTCTTTTTCCAACCCAGAGTGCATCTCTCTTTCTTCTTCTTCTCTCCCACTTCCGGTTGCGCCCTTTTATAGCGCCCCCAGCGATCACGCCCCCGGCGCTTTGGACACGCCCATCGGGGCGCTCACCTCGGCCCTGGCTGGTCGCACGACCCTCGGGCTCCGCCCCGGACGACGGGCGGGCGCGCCCCTCCCCTCCTCTGACGAGGTGGAGACACGCCTTTCTTCTCCGACCCGAGCCTCGTGGTCAATGGTGGTTATTGGAGGGGAGGTAATATGGGCAATCGAGGCTCGCCAATGACGAGAGGGGGATGTAATATGAGGTCATTGGAGGTTTTGGAGGGGATGGAAAGGGAGATTTTTGGGGATGGGAAGGAAAGGGGGTCTATTCTCTTTCACTGGTGCAATGGAGTACTTTTAATTAATGGGAGACACAGCCTTATCCTAAAACACAGAATAAGAGATAACTATCAAAAGAAAAGATATATCGTGTCCTGCATGTATGTTTTTTATGGACTAACTACGGGAACGCCCTTTGACCTTTATACAACCACAACGGAGGGAGGAGGGGTGATATTTTACAACAACCTTTTACAACAACCTTTTACAACATTTTACCACCACCACAAAATAAAAAAAACCATTCTCATATTCACAACAATATGTATATGTATAGAACAGTCGTGGCCAAAAAGTTCCTTTATGGCTCAGTGTGCTATCATTTACAATATGAATCCTGAGCTACAAATCTTTCGACATGTGTATATATATATATATATATATATATATATATATATATATATATATATATATATATATATATGCATATATATGTATATATATATATATGTATATGTATAGAACAGTCGTGGCCAAAAATATTGGCACACTTGCACTTTTTTCAAATGTTGCATTATTTCTTCCAGAAAATTGGTGAAATTTTTTTTTTTTTAGATATCCACAAATGTATTTCTTTGGTTTGTGGTGGAATCAAACAAAAAAAGCTTTAAAAATTCCTAAATCTTAGCTTATTCCACACAGAAATCCTAAAATGGCCCAGACTATTAATGACACCTTTTGAAAGTTGTTAGAAATAATTAGGTTTCAAGCAGATGATTCTCCGTTACTTTGGAATTGAACTCACCCGTGGTGAGTTGCAGGTGCCTGCAATATAAAATACACCCATTCAACCAGTTTGAATATAGAAAAGGCGTCATTCTGCTGTTTTGTGTCACTGTGTGTACCGCAATGAGCATGGAGAAAAGAAAGAAAACCAGAGAATTGCCTGAGGAGGTCAGACACAAGATTGTAGCCAAACATGGACAAACTCAAGGCTACAAGTCCATCTCCAGAGATCTTGATGTTCCTGTATCTACCGTACGCAATGTTATCAGGAAGGTTAAGGCCCATTGCACTGCAGTCAATCTCCCTGGGCATGGCCGCAAGAGGAAAATGAATCGACGATTGCAGGGAAGGATTGTTTGAATGGTGGAGAAAGCACATCGATCAACTGCCAGACAGATTCAAGCTGACCTTCAGACACAAGGTATGACAGTTTCAACTCGCACCATCCGTCACCAACTCAATGAAAGGGGGTTCTATGGTAGGAGACCCATGAGGACCCCACTGCTAGCATGCCCGATTGGAGTTTACCAAAACACACCTGAACAAACCAAAATCCTTCTGGGAGAATATCCTGTGGACAGATGAGACCAAAAGAACTTGTGGATGAAGCACATCATCTCTATGTTTACAGAAAACAAAATGAAGGATTCAAAGAAAAGAAAACCTTCCCTACAGTCAAACATGGAGGAGGTTCAGTGATGTTTTGGGGTTGCTGTGCTGCCTCTGACACTGGGTTCCTTGAATGTGTGTATGGCATCATGAAATCAGGAGATTACCAAGGCAGTTTGGAGCACAATGTTGAACCTAGTGTCAGAAAGCTGGGTCTCCGTCGAAGGTCATGGGCCTTGCAGCAGGAGAATTAGCCTAAACACACCTCAAAAAGCACCTAGGAATGGTTCAATAAAAAAACGCTGGACTGTTCTGAAGTGGCCAGAAATGAGTCCAGATCTAAATCTCATTGAACACCTGTGGGGAGATCCGGAAAACAGCATTTGTGAGAAGGCACCCTTCAAATATTGGAGAACTTGAGCAGTTTGCACAAGAAGAGTGGGCCAAACTACCAGTAGAGAGGTGTAGGAAGCTCATTCAAATGCAAGGAAGTGCTTGACTGCAGTTATTTTTTCCAAAGGCTGTGTGCTACCAAATATTAAGTCAAGGGTGTCAATAATTTTGTCAATTCCATTTCTTTTTATTTTCTGATTTAAAAGGATATATAAAGTTCTGAATCAAAAACAAAGGTTCTGTAATATTAACAGTGAAATAAAGAAATGTGGAGACCAAATACTTTCGGCAATTTCGACTTATTTTTGAGAAAATTGTGAGTTATTTGAAAAAAGTGCAAGGGTGCCAATATTTTTGGCCACGACTGTATATGTATACATATATATATATATATATATATATATATATATATATATATATATTGTTACGTGTTCCTCCCCGACCTCCTGGTCTCGGTATACCTCCAAACCCCGGGAGGAGCCACGGCAAAAAATATATATTATTCCGTGTCGAAATCAATAAGCAAACCACACCATTGGTTATAAACAAACCAATAATATATTAAAAACCACACAGGAATAACATTACCAATAATGATAGCAAATCCAGACAATCAATATATCTTAGGATGGTACCACCACTAAGTCACATAACTCACTGCGTTCCCAGTGACTGGAACCGAAACCCCTAAATATCTCGATAACTCTCCAAGGCGAAGTTGATCCGCTCCAGCGATCGTTGGAACAATGTCCGATCAAGATCAATCGAGGTGTAGGCGGTCGAAGCGACACAGAAGTCACGTGGTCCAACACCCAGCAAACTCGCGGTAGAATGGAAAATCCCCAAATACGCGCGCCGACGTACACGTTCGCCGCTCAATCAGCGAACCGCTGTGTAATCTTCAAACGCCGCTTTAGTGCACAGCCCTCCTGGGCAGACCACCAGAGGGTAAGACCAGCCGACGTGAAAAAAACCTTTTCCAATGAACGCAGCACGCGGGGCAAAATGGCGGACAGCTCTCACTCGAGCCGGAGCCTCTAGGCAAGGATTCTCCGGAACCTCAATGCCGATACCTGACTACGCAGGTTCCTCAATACTCCGGCGATAACACCTATCGCACGAACTTCCTTTCAAGGTCACAAAGTTCACTCGCGACGTTCGCTCGACCACGCCCGTAACGGAGCTTCAACACGTGTCTTCCCCGACCTTTGCCTCACGACCTCTTCCTCTTCGCTCGACGTCTTCCGGTGCACGATCCGATTTCCTGTTTCATTTTTACCATGAGCGCTTTTAACCTTTTAATCACAATAACCATTTCCTTTAAACAACTATAATCGCCGTTTCGTTCCAACCCCGATAAGAAGAATAATACCTAACCAGAAATGTTTCACGTGGATGAAAACCACCACCACGGAAGGGCCGAATCCGTAACACTCCCCCCCCCCCCCCCCCCGCCCCTCAAGAAAGAAAGTTTGAACACCGCAAAAACTTTCTTTGCAGGCAAACTCTTCAAACCAACAAACGTAAACTCACAACACAAATCATCCATTCCCGTGAACAACAATAATCAAGATTTCCCAAAAATAAAGCAACAAACTTCAAACAACCTACAGAGATTTCCAAAGTTAATTGACTCTGGACAAAGCGTCAGCCACGACATTGTCCCTGCCCGTTACATGTTCAATTTACCAGTTGGACTCCTGCAAAGCCAAACTCCATCTCATCCCCCTCTGATTTTACTTTTCGTTTCTTTGGAATGAAGGTTAAGGGCTAGTAATCAAAATCCAAAGTCCAGCAAAACTACAACACTTTTCCCGGGAGGCCGAGCTGAAAGCCAGGTTCCATGGTGGTTGGGGTGGTGAGGCCTGGAAGTATTCATGACATGGACGCCTTTAGGAACGTGGAGTTCACGGTTAGCCCATGCAGGAAAGTTTACTACATGGATGCCTTTAGGAACGTAGAGTTCACGGTTAATCCATGTAGGAAAGTTCAGTACATAGACGCCTTTAGGAACGTGGCGTTCACGGTTAATCCGTGTAGAATTTTTTTTTTTTTTGCTCGACTGCTCCGCAGCATTCAGTGCTTCAACTCTTTCTAACTTTCGTAATAATCACGGGTGGGCCGCTTGTCACTGTAGTCACGTAAATAGCGGTCTCCTTCTCGGCCACTACCCTGATAATCCTTCCTTCGGGAGCTGCCGTAACTCTGGGAGCCTCCATAAGAATATCGATTGCGGCCACCACCAAAACTACTACTCCATTGTCCTCCTCTGTAGCCCCCTCGACACCTATGAAATGCCTTCCCTACTGTTATGGTCCGACCCTCCAACTCCTTGCTATTCAGATCCTTTTCTGCATCTCTGGCTTCCTTTGAGTTTTCAAACGTGACAAAGTGTTACGGATTCGTCACTTCCGCTGTGGTGGTTTTCACCCACTGGATATGTTTCTGATATTATGTATTATTATTAGTTTCACAAGGTTTATTATTCACGAACGGTTATCAAAAGTTAAAAAGGATAACTGTAAGTGAAACAGGAAACCGAAGGACAAGACAATGAGGTGAAGAGGAAGAAGCAGCGCGAGCAAAGTTGGGGAGGACGCGTGACGTCAGCGCTCCATAACGAACCAGGTTTACCGACAGCCGCGAAGGGATTTTGAGTTCCTGGAAGGGACGTCAGGCGATAAGAATATTCGCTGGAGTGGAGAAATCTGCGTAGACAGATTTTGGCGCTGAGATTCTGATGAATCCTTGCCTCGTCGCATCGGCTCAAGCCAGAGCCGTCTGCCATTTTGAACCCCGTGCTTCGGACACCTGTGAATGTTTGCTTCGTGTCATCTTCACCCCCAACATCCTACCGTCTGTCGGGGATGAGTGGGTGCGACCGCTTCGTTTCCAATTACATTGCGGTTTGCTGAGGGAGCAGTGAAGGTGCGCCTCTGGAGGGCGCCGTTGTACAGTTTGGCGGGAAGAGCACCCTTGCCCACTGTGCACGCTTCGGAGATCGACTGGAGAGCGAGATTCGGGCTTCGACCGGATTTCATTCCATCGACCACTGGAGCGAATCCCATTCGCCTTGGGAAAAGTCATAGAGACATTAAGGAGTGTCGTTGCACTCGCTGGCCGTGCCGTGAGTGACCTGACTTTATATAAGGGATATATAGAGTGCACTCTTAATGGCCATTTGTTGTACGTATACCTGTGTGTGATTTATAATACAAGTTTGTTCATTTATAATCATTGGTGTGGTTTCACTATTGATTTTCACCACAGGGTAACATATTTTTTCTGAGGGGTTCCTCTCGGGGTTCGGAGGTTACCGAGACCATGAGATACTTGAGGACTCCATAACACAAAGCCAAACCCTCTTGACTTTTGTGTCTCCCTGTCTTTTATTAGCAGCACTTCCAAAAGCGGTCCATACTTGCTGAAGGCAGACTCCAGAACATCTTCCTTTGTTTTGAAGTTCAGTCCCCCTACAAAGAGCTTGCCAATATTGCCTCCATCCCTGACATGCGTGTGCTGACACTTCGTTTCAGGGTACTTCCTCTTCTCTTCAGGGCGCTTCCTACTAGGCTTTTCAACAAACATCGGGTTACCAGAAACTTGACCACCGGCCAAATCATTCCCGATAACAAAAGATTCTCCCTCTACAGGAAGAGTGGCTTGTAAACCGACGGTGACCAGTCCTGACACCAAATCAGACTCCAAATGGATGACATGAAGGGGAGATCTAACCCTGTCACCAATCCCCTGTAACCGAACACTATCACCAGTTGCCGTCTCCTCTGACAATGGCAAAATGCCTTCAAGCATGAAAGATTGATGTGCTCCTGTGTCCCTCAATACCCTAACAGGTCTTCGGGTAGTCGGGTCTCCATCCAGTGACACCAACCCCTCTGAAATAAATGGTTGGTAACCATTTTGAGGGCGATTACTCACATTTGCCATTGCATTCGGAGTTGTACTAGTCGAACTCTGCTCCTGATTTTCCTTTCCCAGAGCATAACAGTGGGACATCAATGTCCAGGTTTATGGCAAAAAGCACAAGTAGGCCCGGAGGAGAACCTCCTGGTTTGTCTCGAGCCCCCCGGAGGATAAGTCTGCCTTGGAACTGCTGTCTTCGGGTTTCTAGAAGTCGTGGTATCAGAGTGGTCCTCATATTCATCTCGAGGCCGCCCCCATGAATTTTCGTTATCTGCCCCTGATGTACCATAGCTCCCCTGGCTAGGTCTAGGCGAGAAGTTAGGTTTGTGGAACCCCATCCTGTGGGTTAGGGAATAGTCATCAGCCACGGCTGCTGCCTCATACAGCTTTGGTACTTTCCTTTCCTCCAGAAGAACTTTAATGTCCTCATGGACACACTGTTGGAATTCCTCCACCAGGATCAATTGCCGCAATAGTTCGAAGTCTTTCCCAACCCCTTTTGAATCACACCACCTATCAAACATGGTTTCTTTCATTCTGGCAAACTCCACATGGGTCTCACTCTCCCTCTTCCTGGCATTCCGGAATTTTTGCCGGTAAGCTTCCGGGACCAATTCAATGGCTTTGAGAATGTTTTTCTTCACTATCTCATAATCTGCACATTGGTCAATCGGTAAAGCCGAATAAATATCTTGAGCTTTACCCACCAGAACACTTTGCACGAAGATGGTCCAGGACTCCTCAGGCCATGTTAGCAGTTGAGCCACTTTCTCAAAGCGTGAAAAAAAATTGGCTACCTCCTTTTCATTGAAGGGTGGAACCAGCCTGACATGTCTGCCAAAATCCCAGGTGTTCTGACTAGGTGTCGAACCAGTCGGCATGGATGGTACCTCTCCCCGTTCTTTCATTACATCCAGCTCCTTGAGTCTAATTTCCTGCTGAAGCGCCATTTCACGTTGCTTTAACTCGCTTTCGGCTTTTCTCTCCTCTGCTTCGAGTTCCCTTGCAGCTCTCCTTTCCTCTGCTTGTTCCTTTTCTCTTCTCTCTTCGAGTTCTCTTTCCTGTACGGCTCTTCTTTCCTCGAGTTCTCGTTCCTGTGCTGCTCTTTCCTTTTCTACTTTCTTTTCCTCTGCTCTCTCTTGTGCTTTTTTCTCTTCTAACCTTTCCTGGAGGTCTCGTTCCTGTTCTGCTCTTTCCTTTTCTGCTTTCCTTTCCTCTGCTTGTAACCTTTTCCTGGCTCTGCAATTGCATCTCCAGTTTCCTGAGCTCCACATTTTCTTGTTCCTCGGGTAACCAATCCAAGGCTCTCTCTTCCCATGTTCCTTGTCCCACCAGAGATTCTATCACCAATCTCTGCATCTCTGCTTTCCTCATATTCGTTCGAACCTCCAAGCTAAAATGTCAACACCAAGAGGTCCGATTTTAATAACGCTCTGAACTGTGCCTCACTAGGGGTCACTGCAAACTTCTCTGCGTCAAACTCCATGGTGACTATTGTTAACACCTGTTAACCTTCACACAATAAATTAAAAAAATTATTATTATTTTTTTGGGAAAAATTTGGGAATGTTGGAAAAAGTTCCAAATTTGGGGATTCTGGGAATGTTAGGGAATTCCTTCCCGGACTAAATTTAGCGAATTTTAGATCCCGGACGCAGACCCGATTTCGAGCCCACGAGTCAATTGGACGAGCCCCAAATTTCTGTTACATGTTCCTCCCCGACCTCCTGGTCTCGGTATACCTCCGAACCGCAGGAGGAGCCACGGCAGAAAAAAAAAATTATTCCGTGTCGAAATCAACAAGGAAACCACACCAATGGTTATAAACAAACCAATAATATATTAAAAACCACACAGGAATAACATTACCAATAATGATAGCAAATCCAGACAATCAATATATCTTAGGATGGTACCACCACTAAGTCACATAACTCACTGCTTTCCCAGTGACTGGAACCGAAACCCCTCAATGTCTCTATAACTCTCCAAGGCAAAGTTCATTCGCTCCAGCGATCGTTGGAACAATGTCCAATCAAGATCAATCGAGGCGTAGGTGGTCGAAGCGACACAGAAGTCACGTGGTCCAACACCCAGCAAACTTGCGGTAGAATGGAAAATCCCCAAAGACGTGCGCTGACGTACACGTTCGCCGCTCAATCAGCGAACCGCCGTGTAATCTTCAAACGTCGCTTTAGTGCACAGTCCTCCCCGGCAGACCACCGGAGGGTAAGACCAGCCGACGCGGCAAAAACCTTTTCCGATGAATGCAGCACGTGGGGCAAAATGGCGGACGGCTCTCACTTGAGCCGGAGCCTCTAGGCAAGGATTCTCCAGAACCTCAATGTCGATACCTGACTACGCAGGTTCCTCAATACTCCGGCGATAACACCTATCGCACGAACTTCCTTTCAAAGTCACAAAGTTCACTCGCGACGTTCGCTCGACCACGCCCATAACGGAGCTTCGACACGCGTGTTCCCCGACCTTTACCTCACGACCTCTTCCTCTTCGCTCGACGTCTTCCGGTGCATGATCCGATTTCCTGTTTCATTTTTACCATGAACGCTTTTAACCTTTTAATCACAATAACCATTTCCTTTAAACAACAATAATCGCCGTTTCCTTCCAACCCCGATAAGAACAATAATACCGAACCAGAAATGTTTCATGTGGATGAAAACCACCACCACGGAAGGGCCGAATCCGTAACAATATATATATATATATATATATATATATATATATATATATATATATATATATATATACAGTATATATATATATATATATATATATATATATATATATATATATATATATATATATATATATATATTGTAACGGATTTGAGAATCCTGTCTTTTAAATATACCCCCCATTGTAAATAATGTAATGATTCCTGTAAATACCTCCATTCCTGTAAAGGTCAAAGGTCGTCCATTTAGCTAGTCCATCGCATACATGTAAAAAATCATAGGCCCTTCTAAATAGTTATCTCTTTATTCTATGTCAGTATAAGGCTCTGTTTTTCCACTAGTTCATTGCATTGCACCGAATCAAATAAGTTACATTTCCCCTTTTAATTGCCCAAAACCTCCATTGTCAACTGCATTGCCAATTGCATTTCCAACTGCATTCGCCCTCCATTACGCACGTGGTCAACTCAGGGAAGAAGGGCGTGGCCCGCCCATCGTCATCAGGAGGTGGAGCCAGGAAGCCCTTGCGCCCAACCAAGACTCGGTGGGCACGGCTTGGTAAGGTGTGGCTATGGCTTGGTAAGGTGTGGCTATGGCTTGGTAGGGCGTGGCTATATAACCCATCGAGGGAAGCCCCCACCCGGCAGATGATCGAGGGAGCCAGAGGCGTGTCGAAGCAAAAACCAGCCCTGCCGCGTGCAACGAGATACGTGTGCCTGCCGCGTGGAACGAGATACGTGTGCCTGCCGCCGCCTTGCTCATTTCCAGCCCGGAGCGGACCTGCTTGCTGTGCCGCCCTGCCAAACCTTCCAGCCCTGTGGTCCCACCTTCTTCTCCCTCCAGCCAATCCAATCTGCAATTCCCCATTCGTGTGAGCCTGTTCATTTGTCCTGTGGGTTTAAGTAAGACTGTATAAGTAAGAATTGCTCTGTGTCCTTCTGCTCCTTCCATTTCCCTTTAAATTACATTTCTTTTCTCCCTTTTCTTCTCTTTGGGTTTTTGTGTAAATAATAATAATAAATCCCTGTTATTTCTTACCCGTTTGGTTTCCTTCTTGTCCGATTGCTTCCGTCCCTTCTTTCAATTGAGTACCGGTGGCGCGATTTCGGCCAACGCTTCGCAATCGGGTTTAGTCCCTTGATAAACGGCTTGCGCCGCAGTTCGCTTCGCTCGGCGCAATTAGTCAATTATGCTGCGGCATGAGCGGGAGCATTTCCTCGCTGACGGCCGGTGGTAATACTTAGGTATTAAGAATAATTGGGCTTACGACCCTACGTACAATCGGCCATCAGTGACGTCATACTTCCAGGACTGGGGGAATCGGCCAGTGTAAAAGACAAGGGGATTGAACCCCCCCCCCCTTCATAAGGGGAGCGCCGACCCCAGATCCGTAACAATATATATATATATATATATATATATATATATATATATATATATATATATATATATATAGATGTATATATATATATATATATATATATACATATTGTAACGATTTTGAGAAGTGTAACGGGTTTTGAGAAGTGTAACGGGTTTTGAGAAGTGTAACGGGTTTTGAGGAGTGTAACAATTTTGGAGGAAGGGTAACGGATGTGAAGAGTATGGTTTTGGTATGGTAACATCCTGGTAATGTAAATAATGGTCGCAGCCGTCCTCCTAATTAATTTCATAGAACATACACGCAGGTCACGATATATCTTTTAAATAGTGTATTTCCTTATTCCATGTAGGCTAAGTATGTGTTTTCCACTAGATTGACTTTGCATTGTATCAAACAAAATAAGCGTAGGCCCTTCCAATTTCCCCAAAACCTCCCTTCCATTTGCCTTCCGCATTTTGGCTGGTTTTCTTCAAACCACCATTGGCCACGAGGTAAGGTTGGAGAAGAAAGGCGTGTCTCCACCTCGTCAGAAGAGGGCAGGAGTGAACCGGCCCTAACAGCCAATCAACACCGCGGTGAGTGACCCGGTAGGCGCGCCCTCGGAGTCGGCGGCTTGATTCCGCCGGAGGTGATAAAAGCGACTGCAGGGGACTGCTTTACGAGTCCAGATGAGAGATGACTGGAGATGAGCTGGAGAGGAGCAACGAGGCTGCACCAAAGAGAGGCCTTGAGAGATACGCTGGGGGATGACCTGGAAGAGGAGCGCAATCCACCGCAAGCCCTACCTACCTACCTACCTGCCTGCCTGCAATACCCCCCTGTCGTTGGAGAGACGCGCTGAACGGAGGGAGACGGCTCCACCCCAGGAAGAGGAGCAGGTGTGCCGAGCCAGCGCGTGACGGCCGCGGATACGCGACGGAGGTTTTCCCGCCAAAACCGCGAGGGGTGCTGCGGCCTCCGACCTTGCCTTCCTCTCAAGCAATCAACCTCGAGCCATTACCTGCCAGCAATATCCACCGTGTGAGTGTGAACGTCCTGTCCTACTCGTTTGTCTTGGGGATTAAGTAAATGAAATAGAATAAGTTAACAATGCACTGTGTGACTGCTCTTTTCCATCTATTGCTGTAAATAATATTGGTCGCTCTAAAATATTGCTTGTGTGTGTATAATAAATCTGTTCTTCCTCCAAACTCTGTCTTTCTTCTCTCTTCTTCTCTTTCGGTCGCTTTAGAGGTTTCCCAATTGAATATCTGTAGCGCGATTAGTCAACGTTCGGGTGGAATCGGGTTCTAATCGGGGAGTAACTGTTCGGACGCGGTTAAATACACCACCGCTCGGTAAAATAACATCCAAAAACCGTGTCCGTAACAATTGGTTGTCAGGAGTTGGGATTCGGACCTGGGACTAAATTTGTTAGGCCCAAATTTTGGAGCACCAATTGTACTATTAGAGTAACAATTGGTGTCGGGGAGTGAGATCGACCCGGAGCGCGCTGCACGCGCTCAAAATTATAAAGCGGACGAAATTGTGTTTTATAAAACCCGAATTTTTAGATCGCGCCATGGACAATCAAGGCGATCGGATGTCGGTGGGGGAGATAGACGGGTTAGGGGTAACCCAGGAACCAGGGGAAATGTATGTGGAAGAAAGGGAGGAGGAAAATGGCAATGTGGTTGCGGGAATTTCAGGTGCACAAAATGGCGCTCTAGCGCACGTGATTACAGCGGCGCCACATTTAGCCACGCCCATGGTCGCAGTAGGCGAACCGGAGATGCCAATGGATTTGAACCTTTTTTTTATACAAATGAAGGCCCTTATGGCCCAGAATAGTGAGCAATTGGGGGTAATGGGGAACCGGATGGATGCTCAGAGTGAGCAATTGGGGGTAATGGGGAACCAATTGGGGGTAATGGGGAACCGGATGGATGCTCAGGGTGAGCGATTGGAGGGCCAAATGGGGGTAATGAGGGACGAAGCGAGGGGTACCGGTGAGGGATTAGACAAGAAATTTGAGGGATTAGACAAGAAATTTGAGGGATTAGACAATGGGATAGAAGGGGTGAAAAATGGGTTAATGGGGGTAGAAAACAGAATGGCCGCTCAAGAGAATCAGTTAGAGGGGGTGAAAAATGGGTTAATGGGGTTAGAAAATAGGATGGAGGACAAATTGCGGGAAATGGGGGAACAATCCGCCCGGGAAATCGAACAGATGGGGAACCAGATGGAGGAAATACGACGAGGAGTGAGTGAGGAGGTCTCGGGGCTGCGCGAGGAGGTAAAGCGAGGCGAAAAGCGTATAGAGAAAGAGGTGAGAAATAATACGGCAAAGTTACAGGGGGGAATAGAAGATCTGACGGAGGAGGTGGAGCAGCTGACAGAGGGACAAACTAAGTTAGTGGAGCAGGTTCAAAAGAACACTGCGGTACTAGGAGGGTTAAAAGCGACACAAAAAGAAATTAAAAACGAATTAATAGCGACGCAGAGGCAATGTCAGATGGTACGGGAGGAACTGACAATGAGGGTGGAGGAGGTGACAGTGATAATGGAGACAAAGGACCGGCAGGTGAGGATGCACATAGAGACGGTCACGGTAGCCTTAGAGGACGAACTTGAGGGGACGCACCGAGAAATAAAAGAGGTTAAACAAAAATTAGAGGAAGTGGGAGAAGAGGTGAGTGAAATTAAGAAGGGACGGACAGAAACTAAGAGGGAGATAAAGGAGGAAGTCATGGAATATGTACAAGGTCTGTGTTCAAATCATGATGTGATGCTCACTAACCAAATAAAAAGTTTGCAGGTGGCAGAGAAGGTGTGACGAGGTACGGAGGTGAGTGGCAATGTACATGATGTGAGGGGAGATTCAGTCGGCTTGGGGATTGGTTTGGATCCGGGTGTTCGTGAAAGGCCGTTGGTGAGGTGTGTGACAGGACAGGTGTGCGAAAAAAGGGGTGTGCGAGAATGTCCGACCATGGGGTGTGTGAGGAAAAAGTGCACGCCGAGGAGTGAGTGTGCCGTCAAGAGTGAATTGGTCGAAGCGCGTATGCGAGGGAGCACAGGGAAGCGCGGTGTGGTGAGTGTTACGGAGGAAGTAACGAAAAAGTGTGCGCGGGAGGACGCGCGAGAAAGGTGTGTAACGGACGGGTGCATGGGGAAAGCGCATGCTGTCAAGAGTAAGGGAGAATGCATGCCTGTGGTGAGTGTTACGGAGGAAGTAACGAAGAAGTGTGCGCGGGAGGATGCGCGAGAAAGGTGTGTAACGGACGGGTGCATGGGGAAAGCGCATGCTGTCAAGAGTAAGGGTGAGTGCGCGACTGAGAGTGGAGGTGAGAGTAGTGAGAGTGAAACGGAGCGTGAGCTGGTTGTGATAGGTGAGCGAGGATGTACACCTGGGATGGAAGGATGCACACCTGGAATGGTAGAGCGTGAGTGGGAATGCACGCTGGAATTGGTAGTGAGACACGTGGTTGGGTGTGCGGGTGAGAGCACACCTGTGATTGTCACAAAGGAGGTGACCGAGGAGGGGGCGCGAAGCGGTGTATTGGTGAGGTGTGCGAGCAACGAATGTGTGCCAAAGTGTTCGGTGGTCAGGTGTGTGACCAAGTCGGTGAGCGGAGTGAGTGTACCGAGGTGTGAAAGAAAAGGTACGAGGAGAATGGGAACGGCTGCATGTATGAGCAAGAAAGAGGTAGCGTATGCATGTAAGCCTGCAGGTGAAGCGTCGACGGTAACCGGGTTAAAGGTTAGGTCGACTTTTAGCCGGATCGGGCCCTCGGTGCGTGCCGGGCTTCGCGTGCCGCGAGAACCAGCGGAGATCCGAGCCACGGCGGGTTCGAAAGGACCGCCGTGCGCGATCCACGCTGGGCCTCGCGTGGAGCGGCCGCGTCCGGGCTCCACAAGGCGGAGCGGGCAGCTCGATAGGAAGGGTCGTCATGGCGACCACTTTCTATTGAGACGTGCCGGCAGGTCGAGATCGGGACATTGGATGGCTCCACGCCGAAGTGGTGCATGGGATCTCGGCCCGGGTAAGCCTCCGTCCCTGCCCCGAATGCGGGACGTATCCAGCCGCTGGCAAAAAACGACCCGCGTTCATTGCTCGGCTGTACGAAGCCGGGCTGTAGATGTGAATTGGCGCACCGAGAGGATGTAATAAGTAGACGGGTGATGTGAATTGGCGCACCGAGAGGATGTAATAAGTAGACGGGTGATGGTGATAGTGATAGTAGTGATTTGAAACGAAATTTAGAAAAGTGAATAGAATTGGCAGTAAATGGAAAATTTTTGAATTGTTGGATTCGGACGAGCGAAATTGGTAGTGAGAGACCCCCGATGTGGTGGGATGGCAAATCCACCATCCCTCACAGGTGGGGGCAAATGCGCTATAGATTATGGGGTTTATGGCAGTGAAAACGAGCCAGGGAGGGCTTGGATAATGATAGGGATCTAGCGAAGATGACCTTAGGTAACGATAAGGTTAGTTAGTGACTGATACCTGTAGTGGGGACGCAGGTAGGTTAGTGTGGTTGATAATGACGTGGGAGCGCAATAGTTTAAAGGGACGACTGGGAAGCGCAAGTTTCAGAGGGGAGGAGTTAGCTGAGATGATGCCGTGTGTGGGAGTGATTGAACAGGTGTGATTGCACAGGTGTGCAACTGAACAGGTGGATGGAGCAGTGTATGAGTGAGTGATGGTGATTGTGTATTGTGATGACCAAGTGGTCCAGGAAGAAAGGAGGGTGCAGGTGGCACCAGGTGAGATTGCACAGGTGTGCAACGACAGGTGAATGGAGGGCAGGTGTATGGAATAAATGGTATGGAGTATTGGAATGGATGGTCGTGGAGTGAGTATGGTGGAAATTGTGGAGTGGAGTGGATGGTGCGAAGGTGTGAATGGGGGAAGAGTGGACCCCCATCACGGATACCCGGGGCGGGTAGTGTAAGTGTTAGGTAGAGGGTATAGGTAAATTGTAGTTGGATATTGGCATCTGTGGTGCGGGTGACAGAATGGTATGTGGATGGGTGCGTTGGTGTTGTGGAAATGGCTGGGCGTGTAGCCTGTTAGTGTGTGTAGTTGGTTTGGGCACTCCACCACTGTAAGGATGTCGGCCAGGTGAGGCCGCAGGTGGGCTCTGGGAGCCGGTAGTAGTTGTGTGGATGGGGCCCGAGGATCCGGAGGACGGACCCGGGTAGCCCAGTGCCAAAGGGCACCAAGGGGTGACAGAGCCAGGAGAGGGGCTGCCCCCAGTTAGATAGGTTAGGGTGAGGAGCTAGGTAAGCTCGGGTGGCAACTACAGTGGTGGAGGTGTGCAGGTGGGTAGACCTGTTGGGAGAGGTACACGTCGCAGCCCAGAAATTGTGCTAGAGCACCGGGAGATGAATCGGGGGAGTGAGACCCCAAAAATTGAGGAGCACCACAGTTTGGCCAATGGGAATTGGTTATTAGAACCCATAGTGTAAGTTGGCCAATGAATTGGCAGGGAAAGACCCCGGGTAGTGTAAAGTGTGTTAAAATCATTTAGAGGATAGTTAGGATGAAGGATCTCCTCACACCATCTGCATCCACTCACCTGAGGTGACAGGTACTCCACACCATGCCATGTTTTGATTATTTTTTATGATGCAAATGTTTGGATTGTGAGACGCATCATGACGTGGGTGTGACATTGTGCTTTGATGTTCCATCTCTGCCTCCTTATGAGGATTGATGATGAATTTGATGATGGCAAATTTTGAAGTAGAGGGATTGTGGTGACGAATTTGGTATAAGGGAAATATGGGGAAGACGTGACAGTAGTGACGAATTTGTAAATGGGTAGATTTTGTAAATATGGGGTAAGAGCAAGGGTAGTGTAGGTGACAGGGGGGTGACGTACGGTAGGGACGAGCTTTCTCACTTCGCCCTCCGTACGCATTTCACCTTGCATTGCCTTGTTTGACGTGTACCCTTGTGACCTTACCCCTCGCTCAATTGTCTTTCTTTTGTCTCCCACATGACCTGTGCGCCATTGGGTGCCGAGGGGAGCGTGCGTGAGGAGGCCATTGTGCGCCCGAGATTCCCAGAACCAGCACGCATTGCGTTGATGTACCACGTTATGGACCGCTGTTCGGCGGCCAAGTACCACTTGATGGACCCCAGGTTCTGGGGCAGGGCACCTCTGTTGGAAACCGGCCATAGTGGCCAGGGAATCTTGCTTGCGGACCTCGGTAAGGTGGCACCTATGCCAAACAGGTGGACCACCCTTAGTTGGCCCCTGAGGCCCTAAATAAAAATGGACACAAGTTGTGCTTTTTTTAGTATGTCCAAATAGGCCGCATGAAGCCAGAAGACGTCGGGAAGAACATCGGCCCAGCAGAGAAGGAGAAGACCACCACCAGTTGTTTTGTTGTGTTTATTATGAACCATGGTAACCGCACCGGATGGTGTTTTTGGGTGCTTTGTGGTGTTTGGGTGCTTTTGGGTGCTTTGGTGGTATTGGTACTGGTGCATCGATGCAATGCGTGCTGTCTCCTCCCTCCCAACAGGAATTTCTTTCTCTTGTTCCCTAAAAAGAAAAAGAAAAAAACACACAGGTCCTGGGTTGCGTTGTAAATAAGAAATCACGTCATTGTAAATAATGCTCCCCACCGTAAATGTATAGTTTCAGAATAATTCCGTAATTCGGTTAGCTGTGGGCTTGAGTCTGTTAGACAGGATGCAATGCAATAGGGGGACATACTTATTTGTGTTTTAAAATTGTCACACTCAGGGTCAGGTTAATTGTAGAGGGAATTACACCTACATGTCACACTCAGTTAAGTCTAGTAGGCCCGAGGACGTGCCTGAAGAAAGGAGGGTGCAGTGTAACGATTTTGAGAAGTGTAACGGGTTTTGAGAAGTGTAACGGGTTTTGAGAAGTGTAACGGGTTTTGAGGAGTGTAACAATTTTGGAGGAAGGGTAACGGATGTGAAGAGTATGGTTTTGGTATGGTAACATCCTGGTAATGTAAATAATGGTCGCAGCCGTCCTCCTAATTAATTTCATAGAACATACACGCAGGTCACGATATATCTTTTAAATAGTGTATTTCCTTATTCCATGTAGGCTAAGTATGTGTTTTCCACTAGATTGACTTTGCATTGTATCAAACAAAATAAGCGTAGGCCCTTCCAATTTCCCCAAAACGTCCCTTCCATTTGCCTTCCGCATTTTGGCTGGTTTTCTTCAAACCACCATTGGCCACGAGGTAAGGTTGGAGAAGAAAGGCGTGTCTCCACCTCGTCAGAAGAGGGCAGGAGTGAACCGGCCCTAACAGCCAATCAACACCGCGGTGAGTGACCCGGTAGGCGCGCCCTCGGAGTCGGCGGCTTGATTCCGCCGGAGGTGATAAAAGCGACTGCAGGGGACTGCTTTACGAGTCCAGATGAGAGATGACTGGAGATGAGCTGGAGAGGAGCAACGAGGCTGCACCAAAGAGAGGCCTTGAGAGATACGCTGGGGGATGACCTGGAAGAGGAGCGCAATCCACCGCAAGCCCTACCTACCTACCTACCTGCCTGCCTGCAATACCCCCCTGTCGTTGGAGAGACGCGCTGAACGGAGGGAGACGGCTCCACCCCAGGAAGAGGAGCAGGTGTGCCGAGCCAGCGCGTGACGGCCGCGGATACGCGACGGAGGTTTTCCCGCCAAAACCGCGAGGGGTGCTGCGGCCTCCGACCTTGCCTTCCTCTCAAGCAATCAACCTCGAGCCATTACCTGCCAGCAATATCCACCGTGTGAGTGTGAACGTCCTGTCCTACTCGTTTGTCTTGGGGATTAAGTAAATGAAATAGAATAAGTTAACAATGCACTGTGTGACTGCTCTTTTCCATCTATTGCTGTAAATAATATTGGTCGCTCTAAAATATTGCTTGTGTGTGTATAATAAATCTGTTCTTCCTCCAAACTCTGTCTTTCTTCTCTCTTCTTCTCTTTCGGTCGCTTTAGAGGTTTCCCAATTGAATATCTGTAGCGCGATTAGTCAACGTTCGGGTGGAATCGGGTTCTAATCGGGGAGTAACTGTTCGGACGCGGTTAAATACACCACCGCTCGGTAAAATAACATCCAAAAACCGTGTCCGTAACAATATGTAGATATATAGATATATATATATATATATATATATATATATATACATATATATTGTTGTGGATTTGTAATTGTTGTAAAGATCACCCTTTGTAAATGTCATAATCGTTGTAAATACCTCCATAATTGTAAAGGTCAAAGGTCGTCCCCTTAATTAATTCATCGCATACACCTAGCCAATCTTAAGCCCTTCTAAGTAGTTATCTCTTTATTCTATGTGAGTTTAAGGCTCTGTTGGCCATTAATTGACACTCCATTGCACCGAATCAAATAAGAATAGCTCCCCTTCAATAATTACATTTCCCAGCCCAAACTCCCTCTCTGGGTAAAGCAGCTTCACAAGCGTGGGGTGCGCGCCCTCTCATTTCGCTGCAAATAGTGAATACGTGCTCCGTGCTCTGTTTGAACAGGAGGGGCGGGGTCGCCGGGAAGAGGCAAGCCCAGGGCGCGCCACGAGGGGTGGGGCTGTTCAGCCCCATGCCCAAATAAGGGAACAAGCCCGTAGCTCGCCACGAGGGGCGCGCCGTTCGGCGCCATGTCCAAATAAGGAGGCAAGCCCGTGGCATTGCCATATAAGGTCACAGAGCACGGGGGGAGGGCGGTACCGTAACCGATGAGGGCGTGTCACACCCGCGCTTGAGGTTGATATATGCATGCGAAGATCGCACAAGGGAGAGATGAGTGAGGGAGCCCCACGAGCAGTTCTGTGAAGGGAGTTGCTTGAAGGTTCATGAGAGCTGAACAAAGTAGGAACAAGGTCGGTGAGAAGGCACAAACGAGAGGCGTGATCTAGCAAGACTGAGAGAGAGAGACGTGAGGGGGTGCCTGTATTGTGGCAATAGGCCGACACCCTCTAGGCCCTATCGCCGGTCGGTGAGACGCGAGGCTGTGTTTGCTGGGTTTTCGCCTCGACCCCAAAGCGTGGATCGGAGTGCGCGCTTGGAGCCGGGCCTCGACGCCTACCATCTGCCTGGACCCTCCTCTGCCATCCCAAACCATCCCTGCCTTTCCATCCTTTTGTGTACGTGAGTTTGTTCTGTGTGTCTTGTCCCTGGGTATTAATTAAGCTTGTATAAGTTAATATTTGCACTGTGTCACCTGCTTTTTCCATTTTCCCTGTATATAACCTTGACTGCTCATTTTGCTTAGTGTGTGTAAATAATAAATCCTGTTACTCTTCTGTACGTCTTCTTCTTCTTCCTCTTTACATTCGGTCGCTTTAGAGGTTTCCAAATTGAATACCTGTGGCGCGATTTCGGCCAACGTCCAGGAATCGGGTTAGTCGGGGTAACTGTTCGGCCGCGGTTCCATCCGCTCGGCAAAACAACATCTTATCCGCGGTCTGTAACAATATATATATACAGTGAAACCCTGACTTACGAGTGCACCAACTTACGAGTTTTCCAAGATACGAGCCGTCGCTCGGTCTAATTTTTGCTTTGTGATGCGAGCCGAGATCTGAGTTACGAGCGAGCGAGCTTACGCCACCCGCCACTAGGTGGCCCAGCGAGCGTTCAGTTCACGTGGTTATCTTGCCGTGCAAGCATCTCTGCCGTATCGCTGTTGCTTTGTTTTCGCATTTTGTTTATTTTGGAAAATTTCTTAGTTTTAACCATGGGTCCTAACAAAATTGAGTGCCAAGGGCAGTGCTGAGAAGAAGAAAAGGCTAATGTGCTTGGATATAAAACACGTAATCGTCGAAAAACATGAGCGAGGTGTGCGTGTTGTCGACTTGGCGAGGCAGTACGATCGTAGTACTTCTACGATATGTACGATTTTGAAGCAGAAGGAGTCGATAAAGGCTATAACGCCAGCCAAGGGCGATAAGATTATTTCAAAGCTCCGGACCTCTGTCCATGAAGAGATGGATAAGTTGTTGGTTGTGTGGTTGACGGAGAAGCAGCTCGCAGGAGATACCGTGACCGAGAGCATCATCTGTGAGAAGGCACGAGACATTTACGGGGATTTGGTGCAGCAGACGGCGGGAACATCAACGGGCGAGGCATCGGAAGAGTCATTCAAAGCCAGTCGGGGATGGTTTGATAATTTTAAGAAGAGGCCCGGCATTCACTCCGTCGTCAGGCATGGTGAGGCAGCAAGCTCGGATGTGAAGGCAGCTGAAGATTTTATTATAACTTTTGCCGAACTGATAGAAGCCGAAGGATACATCCCCCAGCAAATCTTCAACTGTGACGAGACAGGGCTCTTCTGGAAAAAGATGCCGAGGAGGACGTATATAACGGCAGAGGAGAAGAGCATGCCAGGCCACAACTTGTTCAGAGTGCCGGCGATAGCTCGCCTTCTCTTTGTGGAAGACACGGTGAGATCCTTAACATCCAACAACTAATGGGATGCAAACGGGGCGCCCAGTTTAGCGGTACACACATTGATGAATCACCCTGCCTGTGAAACACCGACTTGACAGGTTATAGCTGGGTCGGGATTCAAACCTAGGCTGGACAGTTTAGAGTCAAGTGTGCGTACCTCCAGTCCAGGCCATCCTGCCAACTTGTATGCTGCATACAGGTGAAATATAAAGCGCGAGATATTTATATATATATATTTCAAAAAAAATTGGTGTGGTTTTTGGGGGGCTGGAACGGATTAATAGCATTTCAATTCATTTTAATGGGGAAATTTAATTTGAGAAACGAGCAAATTGAGTTAAGAGCTCAGTCACAGAACGAATTAAACTCGTAAGTCAAGGTTTCACTGTATATATATATATATATATATATATATATATATATATATATATATATATATATATATATATATATATATATATATATATATACATTGTATATATATATATATATATATTGTTGCGGATCTCGGAGTACGGCGCTCCCCTTACCGAGGGGGGGTTAATCCCCTCATCGATTAAGCTGGCCGTCCGAGTCCTGGAGCTATGACGTCACTTCCGGTCAGCGCTGAATAGGGTGGTAGGCCAATTGATCCTATTACATAATTACCAGCGCCTCCCGGTAAACGAGGAAATGAACCCAGCCCGAGCCGCGGCTGTAATGGACACGCCGAGCGAAGCGAGCCATGACCCAGGCCGTTAACAAAGACTCGACCCGATTATAAGCGGTTCCTATATCATGCCACCGATATTCAATTCTGGACAGGATGAAAGCGATCAGATGAGAAGAAATCAGATAAAGGAAGAACACAGAATTTATTGTACAATAATGAAGAGGAAACGAAAGAGGAAGAATATACAAAAGAAGGAAATAAAAGGACACAGGGCAACCTTAAACACTCTTAATTAACACGCCCAGGACAGAACAAACACACTTACATGAAAAGGTGGTGGTGGTGGTGGGAAGGAAGAGAAGGGTCTAGGCAGCTGGTAGGCGTCGAGGTAGGCGGTGAGGTCCGGCTCCGACCTCGCGCTCCGGTCCACGCTCCGGGTGTTCACTTGTACCGCGGCACGAGCGGCCGGCAGCTTCGCGTGGCGTTTAACGTGAGCGGACAATTATATCGCAGGGGGGAGGGGGGGGAAGACTGGGCTGCGGCGTACGTAATAAATTGGCCCTTAGCCTACGGCCAGTTGCGCACGCCTCCAACAGTTCGTAAATGGCAAGCAAGGACTCCTTTCTCATCTGTTCGAGTAGTTCTCCCGGGTACCTCTCCTCTCATCTCTCTGGCTCATCTCTCTGGCTCATCTCTCTGGCTCATCTCTCTGTCTCATCCCCCCAAGTAGTCCAACGCACCCACCCATGTATTAATCCGCTTGCCTTTTGGATCCGCCTACCGGTGAGCTGGCCTCAGCCCTGATTGGTTGATGAGGGCTCCTTGGCTCCACCTTTGACAGCCAGTTGACGGGGGGCCACTCCTCCTCCCGGCGCTCCGCCCTTCTTCTCCAAGATGAGCACATGTCTAATGGCGTTTTGTGCAGCAAACACGGCCAACAAAAAGGCAGGGAAGAGCATGGGCATGAACAACCCCGACTGTAGGTGCTACTGGCACTTTGGAGAGAGAGAGAGAGATTGGGGGTAATTGAAGGGGCCTAGGTTATTTGATTAATACAACGCAGATTCAACAATTGGAAACAGATCCTTACCTGAAACACATACTAATGAAATAACTAAAGAAGAATCTATGGTGTCCTACGTGTTGCAATATGACCTAACTAGGGCGCGACCTTTGACCTTTTACACAAAAATGGGAATATTTACAGGGGATTATTTATAAGGGATTATTACAATATTTACAAAGTGGAGAGTTATAAAAACCACAACAATATATACAGTCACATGAAAAAGTAAGTACACCCCATGTAAAGTTTTGACTTTTTCAACATATTTCAACATATAGCTATTTGATCTTCATTTCAACAATATTGATAGATAAAGGTGACATAATATAACAAATATCATGAAACATTTACATTTTGTAGTCCATTGTATAATTTAAATAAACATAAATGCAAATTTTGCTGTGGAAAAAGTAAGTACACCCCTACATTTATCACTTCTTCAAATACCTAAAATTAGAATCAGGTGCACCAGCTCAGGTGCAAATGATTAAAACATCGTTAGAGAGGATCTTGGAGGAACCTGTCTTATTTAAACCTCAGACATTTCGTTTGGTTTGCTCTTTGTTGTTGAAGTGTGCGGCGTCACCATGCCCAGATCAAAAGAGCTCTCTGAGGACTTCAGAAAGAAGGTTATAGATGCCTACGAGTCTGGGAAGGGATTTAAAAAGATCTCCAAACAATTTGAAATCAATCATTCGATGGTCCGTAAGATCATCTACAAGTGGAGAAGATTCCAAACAACTGCCAACTTGTTCAGGCCAGACCGCCCCAGCAAGTTCAGCCCAAGAGCAGACCGCAAGATGCTGAAAGAAGTCTCTAAGGACCCCAGAATGTCATCACGGGACCTACAGGTAGCTCTTGCCACTGTCGATGTCAAAGTGCACGAGTCTACCATTAGAAAGAGGCTGCCCAAATTTGATCTACATGGGAGGTGTGCCAGCATCGAGCTCTCCACGGCATCGAAGTTTGAGTGTTTTCCCATTCTTGTCTTTGTCAAATTTCCACTGGTTATTTTGCTGTGTACGTGTTATTGTGTGTTTCTAGTTGGTGTTGGTTTGTGGTTCATGCAAACTTGTGTGTAGTTAATCGTTTTCTGAGTCGTACCTCGTGCGTGGCCTGGTGACTTGGGGCTTCCCTCCCCCCGTCGGTGTTTTGTCGGTTTGGGTTATTTCCTTCGCTGTATTGCTTGTTTCTTTTATTTTATTTTCTCCCCCTCACCTCACCTCCCTAGACAAATAATTATATATTGATTCTTTCTCTCCTCCCGGACACGTGCTTGTTCACTCTCCTCCTCGTCTCGGCTTGTGCCCCGCCCCCTGTATCTCGTTTTCTTCCGCCTCTGCTCCTTCTTTCTCAAATCGACGTTCTCACTTGGAGACTTTTCCCGGATTGTTTTTTTTTTCATCGTTCTGTTTGGATATTGTTGGAATATGTTTAAACCGCAGCCGTGATGCTGACGGCTCCCCCTCCCCCCCCCCCCACCCACAGAATTTACATGTTTTAAACGTTTCCCAGTGTGTACCCTGGTCAGAATAGGTACACCGTATCCCTGTGTGTCGTAAGAGACGACTAAGAGGGTTGGCGTCAGGAAGGGCATCCAGCCATAAAAACATTGCCTCAAAAAGAGAACCATGACAATCACAAGTACATATGGGCAGGGTGCAGCCCGAAGTGGAGATCGGTTTCTGAGGTTTGGGACATGGAATGTGGGGACAATGACAGGGAGATCAGGAGAAGTGGTGGAAGTATTGGTCAGAAGAAGAGTGGACATATGTTGTGTGCAAGAGACGAGATGGAAGGGAAGTGGTGTGAGAATGGTGAAGGGTAGGCAGGGACAGAAATACAAGTTTGTGTGGCAAGGGTGCCCGGAGGGCGTGAATGGTGTTGGTGTCCTGTTTTCTGAGGAGTTTGTAGACAGTGTGGTGAGTGTGACTAGAGTGAGTGATAGGTTGATGATGGTGAAAATGATGATTGGAAAGCTCTTGGTGAACGTCATCTCGGGATATGCTCCGCAGGTTGGTCGAAGCGATGAAGAGAAGGACAAGTTCTGGTGTGCGATAGAGAAGCTGATGGAAAACGTGAAAGATGAGGAAGTTGTTGTGGTGGGAGGAGACCTGAATGGACATGTGGGAAGGAGTATGGATGGTTTTGAGGGAGTTCATGGGGGTTACGGATATGGTGTGAGAAATGGAGAAGGTGAAAGGATTTTGGAGTTTGCTGATGGAGCTGATTTGTTGATTTGTAATACTCAGTTCCAGAAAGAGGACAATAAGCTTGTTACATACACGTCAGGTGGGTCAACGACAACCGTTGACTACCTGATGGTGCGTCGGCGAGATAGGGGGCACCTCCGGGACACAAAGGTGATCCCGGGGGAGGAGGCTGTTTCACAGCACCACTTGGTTGTCTGCGACATAAGGGTGAAAGGTGCGAGGAGAGCTCGGCGGGTGAAGTACCAACCGAGAATGAAGGTGTGGAGGTTGAAAGAGGTGACAGTAAGGGAGGCATTAAAAGAGAGGCTGAGTAGGGTAGAGGATGATGTGTTTGAGCTTGAAAGTGGTTGGATGTCAATGAAAGCTAGTCTGTTGGGAGCCGTTGGTGAGGTATGTGGATGGACAAAAGGACCACCGAGGCACTCGGAAACATGGTGGTGGGATGTTGAGGTTGGAAAGAGGATTGACGAGAAGAGGAAGAAGTTCAAAGAGTGGCAGAAGGCGAAGGGTACGGGAGCAGAAACAGCAGACCATGAAAGTTATAAGGCAGCCAGGAAGGCTGCAAAGAAAGAGGTAGCAAAGGCACAGGAGGCATGTAGGAAAATGTTCGGAGAACGCTTGGATTCGGAAGAGGGTCAGAAAGCAGTATTCAGGATTGCAAATCAGATAGCGAAAGAGAGGTGTGATGTGATGGGGGTGAGTTGCTTGAAGGATGAAGTGGGACAAATCGTTGTCGACCCAGATGGAATTAATGGAAGATGGAAAAGATATATCGAAATGCTGTTGAATACAGAGAATGAATGGGATGGCAACATAGAGAGTAACCCAGTTTTAGGACCGGCAGAGAAGATAACTGAGAAGGAAGTTGAGGAAGCGATAAAAGCAATGAAGAGTGGAAAAGCGGGAGGGCCGACGGGAGTTGTGGGAGATATGTTGAAGGCAGCAGGAAGTTGGGGTGTGAAGAGAATGACAGAGATCTGTAATTTGGTGGTGAAAGAAGGCCGCATTCCAGTGTATTGGGAACTGAGTACCCTCGTCCCTCTATACAAGGGGAAAGGTGACCCTCTGGAGTGTGGCTCGTACCGAGCGATAAAGTTATTGGAGCATGGAATGAAGGTATTGGAAAGGGTGTTGGAGAGGAGGATAAGGAAGAAAGTGAAGATCAACGAAATGCAGTTTGGATTTATGCCAGGAAGAGGAACGACAGATGCGCTTTTCATTGTGAGGAAGTTGCAGGAGAAGTACATGGATAAGAGGAGGAAGTTGTTTTTTGGGTTTGTTGATCTGGAGAAAGCATTCGATAGGGTTCCACGCAAAGTATTGACATGGGCATTGAGGAAGTTAGGAGTGGAGGAATGGTTGATCAGAGTAGTGATGGCAATGTACAAAAGAGCACGCACAGCTGTAAGGACGAAGGACGGGAACAGTGGTGAGTTTGAGGTGAAGGTGGGAGTGCATCAGGGGTCGGTACTAAGTCCACTACTATTTGTAGCTGTGATGGAGGTGCTGGCTCAGACCGTAAAGGAGGGTTTACCGTGGGAGTTGTTGTATGCAGATGATCTGGTGTTGATTGCGGAAAGTATGGATGGACTGAAGGAAAAGATGAACAAGTGGAAGGAATGTATGGAGACAAAAGGTCTGAAGGTGAATATCGGAAAGACAAAGGTGATGGCAAGTGGTAAAGCATGTGGTGAGGTGGAAAGAACTGGGAAGTGGCCGTGTGCTGTGTGTAGGAAAGGTGTCGGAGTGAACTCCATTCAATGTACAATGTGTGCTGAGTGGGTTCATCAAAAATGTAGTGGTCTGAGAGGGTCATTAACCAGTGTGGCAGCTACATTCAAATGTAAGGTGTGCACAGAGGGAGCTGCAGATGGAGGAAATGTTGAGTTGGATCTTGGTGACGGCATGAAGCTGGAAGGTGTGAAAACATTTTGCTACCTCGGAGACATGCTGAATGGAGAAGGTGGATCAGACTCGGCAACGGTTGCTCGAGTGAGATGTGCATGGAAGAAGTTTCGGGAACTGAGTGGCGTGCTGATGAGGAGGAGAGTGTCGCTGAAGCTGAAGGGAAAGGTGTATGCTGCATGTGTGAGAAGTGTTATGATTTATGGGAGCGAGACATGGGTAATCAACGTAGAGCAGCAACGAAGGCTGGAAAGGGTGGAAATGCGAATGGTTCGATGGATGTGCGGAGTATCGTTGAGAGAGAGGAAGACAAATGATGAATTGCGAAAGATGATGGGAATATTGCCTGTGATTGATGCTGTGAAGAGGAACAGGTTGAGATGGTTTGGTCATGTATTGAGGAAGTATGAAAGTGACTGGTTGAGAAGAGTGATGGAAGTTAATGTAGAAGGAAGTAGAGGACGGGGAAGACCGAGAAAGACTTGGCTAAAGATGGTGGAAGAAGAAATGCGGGCAAGGGGGTTAACAAGGAGAGATGCACAAAATAGGGCAAAATGGAGAAGATTGTCATGGGGACCGCAAGGCTAACCCCCGCTCTAGCAGGGAACATGGCCTTAAAATGCATGTTGTTGTTGTTGTTGTTGTATGGGAGGTGTGCCAGGCGGAAACCTTTGCCTGCCAGAAAGAACATCAGGGCAAGACTAAAGTTTGCCAATGAACACCAAGGGAAAGACCAGCACTTCTGGAACAATGTGCTCTGGACAGATGAGTCAAAGCTAGAGCTATTTGACCACAGTACCAGAAGACATGTTTGGCGAAAACCAAAGAGAGCATTTTACCACAAGAACCTGATACCAACTGTAAAGCATGGTGGTGGAAATATTATGGTTTGGGGCAGCTTTGCTGCATCAGGGCCTGGGCAGCTCACCATCATAGAATCCACTATGAATTCTTCATTGTACCAGAGGGTGCTTGAGGATAATGTGAGGCCATCTGTCGGAAAGTTGAAGCTCAATCGAAGGTGGACCTTGCAACATGACAATGACCCTAAACATACGAGTAAATCCACCAAGGAATGGCTGAAAAGAAAGAAATGGAGGGTTCTGGAATGGCCAAGTCAAAGCCCGGATCTAAATCCCATCGAGATGTTGTGGGGGGATTTGAAACGAGCTGTGCATGCAAGAAACCCCTCAAACATCGCACAGCTGAAAGAATTCTGCATGGAGGAGTGGGCAAAAATTTCTCCCAGTCGATGTCAGAGACTGGTAAACAGTTATAAGAAACGCCTACTTGAGGTTTTTTCTGCCAAAGGGGGCAACACCACCCATTAGAGCCAAGGGTGTACTTACTTTTTCCATATGCGAAATTTGCATTTATGTTTATTTAAATTATACAATGGACTACAAAATGTAAATGTTTCATGATATTTGTCATATTATATCACCTTTATCTCTCAATATTGTTGAAATGAAGATCAAATAGCTGTATGTTGAAATATGTTGAAAAGGTCAAAACTTTACATGGGGTGTACTTACTTTTTCATGTGACTGTTGATGTTGCGGATCCCGGGTTCGTCGACGTACTAAGGGGGGTTTATGCCCTGCTCCCTCTCAAACTCCGGGTCCACTGAGGCCGCCGTCCACGACTAAGTTCGTGGTTGACGGATTGCTAAGCAATTCCGATCGCCAATCTCCCAGTCACGCGTCGAAGAGTTTACTGGTCAATATCCCAAATACCTTCAAGACATGTTTTCGGAGAAACCGGGGATCGAACCCTCACTTTCACACACCTTATTTGGCCTTATTTGGCAATTTTCCATATGGTCTGGTGTGCGCAGTTCGGTCCTCACTTGCAGCCTGGACGAGGTCAGGTCCGAAGGACGAGCCGCCGCCTCAAAGTCGGCTCGGACGAACTTAGCACAGGTGGGACAAGCTGCCACGCAGGCAGACAAACTTAAGCTCAGGTGAGTCTTGGGAGAAGCCAACGCTTGCAGGTCAGCCGGATGGCGCAAGATATCGGCGCAGAAGCGATGGGTGTTGACGAAGAACACAAAGGCCAAACACGTGTCATGGGAGCTACGAAAAAGCAAGCGTGGTCTCGTCGTGGGCATGGCGAAAAAGGCAAGAGCTCAGGTGTGTCCTCCGCGAAGTCCCAAAAAGCATGAGAGTATAGAGCAGGAGGTCGTCGATGTGGCAAAGCGAAAATGCAAGACAAAGAGCACTGTCGTCGGCGAGGCAGAGTCCAAGAGGGGTGTCGGCCACGTGGCGAAATCCAAGGCAAGATAATTAAATTGCGATCCGCATGGGCTTTTACCAGATCCGCCCACGCATACAAAAATGTTCCACAACCTCCTATTGGCTGAGGCTTGTCGCATCATGGCGACGGGTTCCCGGCTCGCCATTGGTTACCTGGGCCGTGATTTTGGCCACGCCTTCATGGTCATAGTAATGGCTTCCCTTAACCACACGGAGGTTTGAAATCCTGTCTAACTTCAACGCATATTTGGTCGTTATTACTACACAATGGGAAAGGGCTAATCTTTACATTCAATAATACATAACTAACTACTGCAGGCTACATGTTGTCGTGCAACGAACTATAGGGGGTTTGCCTTTACGGCACAACCGCAACAATATATATATATGTATTAAGTAATGACTTGCAGTTGGGATTAAAATCAAATGAATCCATCTTGAGTAATCCAGCCTGTAATGAGCAAAATGAATAACTGCTCAAAGTTTCGATCAGCAACACGGACACCTATCGGTGTCCCCACATCCCCTTTTTCTTGATATAAGAGGGGTGTAGAGTTGTTTTTCTTTACTCTTGAGAAAGGTCAGTGAATGCGCGGTTGTTCGTGTTGCTGATCGAAACATCGAGCATTTATTTGCTTTGCTCATTAAAGGTTGGAGAACTCAAGATGGATTCATTTGATATATATATATATATATATATATATATATATATATATATATATATATATATATATATATATATATATATATATATAAATATCGAGGCTCGTGTAAGAGCTAACACATTAAACACAAAAAACAAATGGACACATAAAACATACAATAAAGGGAGCCGGAGACAAGATGGTGAGAGAGAGGGAAGCACACAAGTACAACAGTAGAGAAAAGGATATCTGTGGAATGATGTCATTGGGAGATCTATGGAAGGGAGAGGGCTGGAGGGGGAGGGGGGGGGGTACATGGACACTACATGGGTACATGGTATAAAACAAATTGACACGACTAGGAATTTCAGGAATGAAGTCGGTGATTGAAAGAGGTGGATTTGGGGTGTATTAATGGGGGTAGCAAAGATCATGGTTTTGATAGGGGAAGATAACAGATGGTGGTGAACAGCTGTTTTAAAGACCTGGTGGGAGGAGAGGGATTGAAGAGAGTGAGGGAGTTTGCTCCAAAGGCGGGAGAAAAGAGGAATGAAAGAGTGAAGGTGAGCAGAGAGTCTTGAATTTGGCAGTTTCACCAGAAGAGGGTTCTGACAGATCTTGTGCGACCTGTAGGAGTATTTGGGGGCAGAGCTGGGGGAGCTAGGTCGGAGAGGAGTCGGTAAAAGACAGGAAGACCACCAACCTGCCTGCGGTGAGCAAGTGAAAGGCCCTCAGAATCAGCTTCATCTCGGGAGATTCCAATGATTCTGAAAGATTTGGTTTAATCATCGTGAAGCCGAGCTCGATGTGAGGCAGGAGCACCAGCCCAGAGGGGAGAGCAGTATTGCATGAAGCTGCAGATGAAGGCTTTGTATGTGGTGAGGAGAATAATACAAAATATGTAGGAGGGTCACATAATTTATTTTGACCTTGACCTAATTTTAAGGTCAAGGTCTTAATTTTAAGGATCCGGCTGGGACCTTCGAAATGAAATTTTTCATCAATAATGGGAATAAAAGATATGCAGGGATGATATAAATTTTTTGACCTTGACCTAATTTTAAGATCAATGACCCAATTCTAGATATTTTAACATTTTTCACCAAACTCGACTAAGGTGTATCTGATTACCTTCTATAGATGGCCAAGAGCAAGGCGTGTTTGTGGTTTTATTTATCATACCACTCTGGGTTAAAGGTCAAGGTCAAATGGCAGTCTGAAAAAAAAATAGCATGTTTTTTTTTGTCACCGCTCAATTTTGCCCATGCGGAATCTCAAAGATTGCTTGGCCTTCCAAGACGTTATTGCATCAAAATGGTGGACCTTCACTGAATCTGTGCATCTGATATTTGTTTCGTCCTTGACCTCATATTTTCCGATTGTGACCTGATTTTAAAAAACATCTTTTCGATCATAACTTTAATAATTTTCATGCCATTTTCATGATGTTGAGTTTTTTGTATAGATTGCAGAAGGGGACACTTTTTTATTTACACTCAATGACTAAATGTTGAAGGTCAATGCCATATGGTGGTCTGAAAAAAAAAATGGCCCTCATTGGATCACGGGCCAAGGGTAAGCCTCTCCCGGTCAGGGGAGGAATTTAGAATTTGTTGATGTTGTCGGCATTGGTTTGCCGATTTTTTTGTGAAAGACACCATGGCATCTTTGACGTCCCCCAACTAATGCTGACAGACGGGACGCCCAGTTTACCGTCCATCTGATGGACGGCACACACATTGATGAATCACCCTGCCTGTGAAAAACCAAGATGACGGTGCTTATACCTCGGCTCAGATTGGAACCAATGCTTGTCAGCTTAGAGGCGAGTGTGCATTATACCTCAAGAAGTCGAGAACATCCTGCCAGTCGAGCAATCCACTAACATTGTTGCTATGAACATTTCAACATCAACTTCATCTGAGTATTTACCAGCATGCAGAATGATCCGAGAACAAGACGGTTCTGCAGCTGCAGCCTGAGCTGCACAACTCGGAGCACGACGGATGATGAAAGCATGCATGACCAATGAGGTCAATGAACCAGCGTTTTGTAAATATTAACGCAACATCTCGCATGCTAAATCTATAAAGCTATCCCCAGTTTCGGCCAATATATTCGCCCTACTTTACCCGAGTGTAAAATTAACTGAAATGCACTGGTTTTTGGCAGATGCATGAAGCTTGAAGGTCCACGTTGCAATATGACCGCATGCTTCAAACAAATATTGGCCCATGGACTGTAAAATGATGCAACACATTGTTATTATTCTGACAATAGAGGCATAACTTTTTTTTTGTATTCTTAGTTGAGGCTCGTGTAAGAGCTAACACATAAAACTTATAATAAAGGGAGTGGGAGACAAGAGTAGGGAGGGGGGGAGGAGCGAGGGAAGTACAACAACAGTAGAGAACAGGGACAGTGGGAGATCTGTGGAAGGGAGAGGGCTTGGGCGGGGTACATGGAATAAACAAGATGGACACTACATGGGATTTCAGGGAATTTGAAGGAGGTGGGTTTGTAGTCAGGTTCACTATGTTTTTTCGTTCAAAATTTTGGTAGATTAGCAAAACTATACATTTTTGGAATATTCAGAGCATGAGGAATCCAAAAATTAATGTGTACATTTGCGTAGACACCTTTGCGAAAATGACACTCAGGACAATGATGAAGATCTGTAAAAGCATATTCCTGAACGGTATAGACCTCGTAGATCCTGTGTATCGGACTTATAGTTCAATCTGATACTACCGATAACTTCCTATAACAACCTATAACTTCAAAGGACTTGCAATATCATGTATTATGTAATACAGTTATATCACAAATATAAAGACAATGGTTTTCAATTACCTTTGTTTGTCGCTTTTCTATAATCCTGAGCACTATTTTGAGGCCTTTATTGGATTCCTTGACCCAGAAAACATAGGATTAGCATATTTAATTAAGTCTCTAGGTTGACTAGAAGCCGAGATCGCGCAAAATATGTATTTTATGGCGGCCATTTTCAAAATCCAAAATGGCGGCCATGCAGGTATCTGTGCAAATGCCAACATTGATTTTCAGATTCTCCATGCTCTGAAGATTCCAAAAATGTACAGGTTTGCTAATCCCAAAATTTTGAAAGAAATTATATTTGTTAACATAGTGAACCTGACTATCTTCATCACTGTCCTGAGTGTCATTTTC
Organism: Myxine glutinosa; assembly: GCF_964187855.1. Classification (NCBI taxonomy): domain Eukaryota; kingdom Metazoa; phylum Chordata; class Myxini; order Myxiniformes; family Myxinidae; genus Myxine; species Myxine glutinosa. The sequence goes on along the minus strand of NC_136261.1, from coordinate 85,282,338 downwards.
GCAAAGGTGTCTACGCAAATGTAAACATTAATTTTTGGATTCCTCATGCTCTGAATATTCCAAAAATGTATAGTTTTGCTAATCTACCAAAATTTTGAACGAAATTATTGTTGTGGATATGAGAATGTTTTTTTTACCTTCGCAAAAGCGGAAGGTTATGTTTTGATCGCTGTGTATTTATTACCTTCGCAAAAGCGGAAGGTTATGTTTTGATCGCTGTGTATTTATTTGTATGTCTGTGTGTGTGTGTGTGTGTATGTTATTCGCATAACTCAAAAAGTATTCAACCGAATTGCATGAAATTTGGTGGGATGATTGGTTATTATACGGGACACATTTGATTAGATTTTGGGAGCAATCGGGTCAAAGGTCAGGGGGGTCACGACCTTGCAAAATGTGCGTTTTTTGTCATAACTCGGTCAATTCTTATCCGATTTGCATGAAATCAGCACCAAACTGTTCACTGTTCTGTTCCCTACACTCCCATGCCAAGTACAGAACAGTAGCTGCGGCGAAGGTATGCGCTCTACCGAGTGCCCGTTCTAGTTTGTATGTCTGTGTGTGTGTGTGTGTGTGTGTGTATGTTATTCGCATAACTCAAAAAGTATTCAACCGAATTGCATGAAATTTGGTGGGATGATTGGTTATTATACGGGACACATTTGATTAGATTTTGGGAGCAATCGGGTCAAAGGTCAAGGTCAAGGTCACGAAAAGGTCAAAATCGTATTTTTGTTGTTCTGTTCCCTACACTCCCATGCCAAGTACAGAACAGTAGCTGCGGCGAAGGTATGCGCTCTACCGAGTGCCCGTTCTAGTTTGTATGTCTGTGTGTGTGTGTGTGTGTATGTTATTCGCATAACTCAAAAAGTATTCAACCGAATTGCATGAAATTTGGTGGGATGATTGGTTATTATACGGGACACATTTGATTAGATTTTGGGAGCAATCGGGTCAAAGGTCAAGGTCAAGGTCACGAAAAGGTCAAAATCGTATTTTTACCATAGCGCGGTCAATTTTTATCCAATTGGCATGCAACTAATGCCAAAATGTTCAGAATTCAATGCCCGATCTTGTGATATACGACATGACCCAGTGAAGACATTACCCTTGTTAGCGGTTGGGGGTCAAAGGTCAGGGGGGTCACGACCTTGCAAAATGTGCGTTTTTTGTCATAACTCGGTCAATTCTTATCCGATTTGCATGAAATCAGCACCAAACTGTTCACTGTTCTGTTCCCTACACTCCCATGCCAAGTACAGAACAGTAGCTGCGGCGAAGGTATGCGCTCTACCGAGTGCCCGTTCTAGTTTGTTGTTGTTGTTGTAAAAGGTTGTTGTAAAATATCACCCCTCCTCCCTCCGTTTGTGGTTGTATAAAGGTCAAAGGGCATTCCCGTAGTTAGTCCATAAAACATACATGCAGGACACGATATATCTTTTTTGACAGTTATATCCTTATTATGTGTATTAGTGTAAGGCTGTGTCTTCCATTAATTGAAATACTCCATTGCACCAAGTGAAATAGATAGATCCCCTTTCATTCCCCATTCCCACTCCCAAAACTTCTACTGCCAACTACATTTGCCGCCATCACCCGAGGTAATCTCGGAGAAGAAAGGCGTGTCTCCACCTCGTCATAGAGGGGAGGAGTGAGCCAGCCCCGAACAACCAACCCAGTAAAAGGGGTTTGGCTTGAGAGGGCGGAGAGAGAACGCTCGGGGAGGTTCGCGAAGGTTCGAGGGTGTGGCCCTATATAACCCGCGGCCCCGACGCCCCGAGGAGAGTTGAGTTGAGAAGAGTTGAGTTGAGAGGAGAGTTGAGTAAGGGATCCCTGAAAGAGCAGCTTCAGCCACCGCAGCGTCAGCCACAGCAGTTTCAGCCACCGCAGCTTCAGCCACAGCAGTTTCAGCCACCGCAGCTTCAGCCCCACAGCTTTGAGCTTCGACGGCAGTTTTCGTCCGTGGCTGCGAAGGAACGGCGGCTGCTAAACGTGCCGATCGAAAGAGGGCGGCGGCTGCCCATCCCCGACCCAACCGTGCTGCGGTTCCAGCTGGACCTTCCTCCCCCTCCAGCCATCCACCTCCTGCCATTCCTGTCATCATTCCCCGCGTGAGTCTGTCTTTTGTTTGTTCTGTCCTGGGTTAATTAAGACTGTAGGTAAGCTAGCATTGCACTGTGTCTCTAATATCTTCTGTAAATTGTTTTATTATCCTTCCTTCTCCTTGGTTTTTTTTGGCCTGTAAATAGCAAATAAATTATATTCGTATTCCCTATTTCTCCTTCTTCTTCTTCACATCCGTGTCGCCTTAGTCTTTTCCCCATTGAATATCTGTGGCGCGATTCGGCCAACGTTCAGGAATCGGGTTAGTCGGGGTAACTGTTAGGGCCGTGGCGCCATCCGCTCGGCAAATCAACATCTTATCCGCGGTCCGTAACATTATATTTGTTAACATAGTGAACCTGACTATTGGGGTGGATTAATGGGGGTAGAAAAGATCAAGGTTTTGGATGGGGTAAGACATGAGCTGGTGGTGAACAGCTGTTTTGAAGACTTGGAGGGAGGAGTGGGATTGAAGAGACTGTGGGAGTTTGTCCAAAGGTGGGGAGAAAAGAGTAATGCAAGAGTGAAGATGAGCAGAGTCTTGATTTTGGTATTTTCACCAGAAGAGGGTTCCAGAAAAAACCTTGAGTGTCCTGCAGGAATATTTGGGGGACAGAGCACAGATAGAGCATGAGGTGCAAGGCTGGACAGGAGTCGGTAGAAAACAGAGAGACCACCTACCTGCCTTGCGTGAAAGGCCCTCAGAATCAGCTTCATCGCGGGAGATTCCAATGATTCTGAAAGCTTTGGTTTCTGCAGCGTGAAGACGTGCTCCGTGTGAGGCAGGAGCACCGGCTCAGAGGAGAGAGCAGTACTCCATCAAGCTGCAGATGAAGGCTTTGTATGTGGTGAGGAGCTCAGGTGTGCCAAGGAAGGACTTCGCATGACGGAGGATGCCCAGTCGGCGACTGGCTTTGGAGGCCAGTGTAGAAGTGTGACTTCTCTATGATTGAGTATTAATAATGTCCCTATGAACGAGTTTTTTATTCACAGCCAAAGTTTTAATTCTGTTCATACTTCCTTCCCACCTCGGGAGATCACAGAAACATGAATGTTGTTTTGTGTAATTATTAAGAGCCATTGAGGTGTTGTAATCATTAAATATGGAATGCCAACGAAACTGCTTTTGAAATTATGGAACATGTGTATAATGTGTGAAGACCTGTATTAATTCCAAAGCCCTATGCAGTGAAAAATATGCAATGCTCGGTTGAAACTGTGAGAAAGGAGATAGAAAGTGGAGCCTGGGCGATGACCTAACCTAGTGCACATACCAGCTCTTTCTCCCAAACAAGAAATCTTCATAGGAGATTGAAGCTAGATGGACATCTCACTCAGAGGATGTTTGTCTTCAGCTGTAAGCAAGTGACCTCTTGAACTCATCCTCCCAAAGCAATTTCTACTAACATTCTAGGAGTTTCGTAAGGGGAGTAAGATGGTCGAGATGCCAGTGAGTCTGACCTCTAGCAATCCCTCCATGCCCTTCTACCCCTTCATGGGGACATCAAAGGACTTTTCTCTTATAAGAAGGGAACTCTGCGAGAGAAATTTCAGAGAACTCTACTCAACTGTTCTGCTGGTGTATTGTGTATTTTGTGATGTAGATTGAATACTAGTTTTCTCCCCAATAGGTAAATAAATCTTCCCAACCTGGAGGTAAATGTCTTTGGACCTTGCTTCGTCAACTATCTAAATACATCTCCATCACCAGTTTGGAAATGTCGCTTTTCCAGGAAAGACCATGGCAGATAGTGAGACAAATCTAATAGATTACAACATCCTGAAAATCAAAGGGAGGTGCAAAGTTCCCCTCTCTTTATATATGGGATCGTTTCTCAGTATGCAGCTTTAACATGGGTACTGAAAAGAAGTTTCTCGGCTTCTACTGGACGAAATGGACAAATTGGACAAATTTCTACTGGAAAAATTTCAGAAGTAAATGCTTTGTACATCGAGGTAATATGTTCCAAATTTCATCAACGTTTGTTTCCGCATTCTTGAGTTTTATTTGGAAAACCCTCGAACTCACGTTAGTGTCTGTCCGTCCGTCCTTCCGTCCGTCCGCCCAAAATGTGTTGGCGCTCATATCTCAAGGGCTATATATTGAAACTAGCTGAAACTTGAAATATACATCGGCCAATAGACCTAGTTAATGGCTTTCAAAACAAATTCCACCTAAGTGCTATAGTTGTTGCTTTAAAATTAAATATATATAAATATATATACATAAATAAATATATAAAAATATATACACACTTTATAACTCTTCAAAATATTATTACCCATATCTAATGTGCTGGATTAATGGCATAATGGATAAAGCATCAGTACTTGCCAAGCTGGGGATTGTGAGTTTGAATCCCGTCTGGGTTGAATATTTTTCCCCTTACTTTTTCAAGTCTTTTATATCGTCTTGAATAAAGTCTTGTACGATGAACAAATGCATTTTGTTCGTATTTAAAATGTATCTTGTGAAAAATGCCAGGGGCATAGAAAAGGCCCCTTTAAATATAGTATGTGCCATGTGGCAAAGTAGAGAAAGGAAAGGACATTCAAAAAAATATCTGGTGTGCATACTGGACTACCCTTGTGTTCTTAGGAGGAAACAAGTAATGCTCTATAAAAGTTCATATAAAGGGGTGTCCTACATATATAGGTTAAAACCCATCAGTACGTAAAGTTTTCTGTGTACCTTGAAAACGAAAACACATAAGATAATGTGCATGTGTGTGAAATCTAATTTGTTTAAAAAATTAAGAAAGTTTTTATGTACCATGCACCAACCAATTGCAGACATATTGGGTGTGACGTATTTTTCTGGACAAGCGTTAACCAAGCGCAATGTGTACAAATTAATAGGCAACAATTGGATTATATGAAAGAATTGTACACATGTGCAGTGCAGCCTATTTTACCAATCCCTTTTGGACCATAATTGCACATTCCATAAACTTGCAAGTGTTGACATTGCAGAAATATTGGACAAACTGATATGTATATGATGAATACTGATGATAACTATAATGGCACTCAGTAGAGAACATACCTCCGCCAGGTACGTTTTGTATCCCCTGATAGGTGGGATCTGGATTCAGACCTGGACCAAAATCTAATCGGCTTTTTTGTCAACTAACCAACTCATCCCTCAAGTTTATTCATAACTCGTCCATAACTTTTTTTTAATATCATGTTATATATCGCTTTTCACACAATTTCTCAATGGTGAATAATCACTTAAAATTAAATACTTATCGTATCCGAATCCATATTCAGATCTTCACCAAAATCAAATCGATTCGTCCTTGTCACACACACAACCGGTCCAACAAGTTTCGTCCAAATCCGTGCATAACTTTTTCAGATATCCTGCTATGTATCGTTTTTGGCCCTATCTCCCAACAGTGAAGAATGACTTTAAAAATTGTAGTAGTCGGATCCGAATCCGGATCTTCACCAAAATCTAATTATTTCGTCCTTGTCCCATACGCTACATGTCTGCCAAATTTCGTCCGAATCCGTCCACAACTTTTTTGAGATATCATGTTCACAAACAAACGGACAGACAAACAGACAGGGGTGAAAACATATCCTCCATCCACCTTTGGTGGCGGAGGTAATTAGATGGATGAATATTGTATATGTACACCTACTTCTGCAATAGAATAGAAAACTAATGTTGTTTGGCATTTTAAGTTTTTACAGAAAAATGAAGATCCCTTTGAAACCAAGAGACTGTAACTGCATTGAAGATACAGGTGTATGAATCAAATTGGCGCCCCTTTATATGAACTTTTCTAGAGCATTACTTGGTTCCTCCTAAGAACACAAGGGCAGTTCAGCATGCCGACGAGATTTTTTTTAATGTCCCTTCTTTTCTATACTTTGCCACATGGCACATACTATATGAAGGGGTCCCTGGAATTTTATCCAAGAATACTATTAGTGCATCTCAACAAAATCGCCAACTGTTAATGCACATATCTCAAAAACACTACAACTGTTAGGCTTTGCCATTACAATGACCCAAAATCATCTTTACAGACAACATTCAAACAGACTAACTTGTGTGGAGCGTACAGCAATCCAGAAACCATGTACACCCTCAATTAGGTGCATAACTGATTTTACATTTATCACTCCAAAAACACTCCAAGCTAGTTTATTTTAGTCGATCCTCCAAACAACTCCACCAAGTTATAAACAGATTTCACAAGTGCCATATTTGGAAAATATCTGAAGGGCAAGCACCATTGTATCCTCTGTTTGTACCTTCATTAGTTGAAACCTTGTAGACCATACCAAATCATCGTATCAACATCGAGCATTCATAAACCGGCAATTAATTATGGGCAAATCTCATTTCCATTGAATTTTAGATTGAATTGATCCTAATGAAGGCCAGGGGCTGAATTAAATTGCACAGCACATAGGGTTAAATGTCTCTTTACCTGTGGAGGTAGAAAAAGACATAATATCTGCTCCGTGTGGAATTCGATCTGAAATATGTTCCATCTAAGTGTCGATCTTGTGAACACCGAAGGCGCGAGCACAATTTCCCCAATGTCTATATTCCCGCTTAATCTAACTCATTCCAATCCCGATTTCCAGAAGCATTCTCTGAAGGGTTGTCCTATCTCTTCAGCTCCTCTCTCTATCAGTCTTAAGATGCTTATTACCTACACCCTTTACTGTCTTAAGATGCTTATTACCTACACCCTTAACAGTCTTAAGATGCTTATTACCTACACCCTTTACAGTCTTAAGATGCTTATTACCTACACCCTTTACAGTCTTAAGATGCTTATTACCTACACCCTTAACAGTCTTAAGATGCTTATTACCTACACCCTTTACAGTCTTAAGATGCTTATTACCTACACCCTTAACAGTCTTAAGATGCTTATTACCTACACCCTTTACAGCCTTAAGATGCTTAGTACCTACACCCTTTACAGTCTTAAGATGCTTATTACCTACACCCTTTACAGTCTTAAGATGCTTATTACCTACACCCTTTACAGTCTTAAGATGCTTATTACCTACACCCTTTACAGTCTTAAGATGCTTATTACCTACACCCTTAACAGTCTTAAGATGCTTATTACCTACACCCTTAACAGTCTTAAGATGCTTATTACCTACACCCTTTACAGTCTTAAGATGCTTATTACCTACACCCTTTACAGTCTTAAGATGCTTGTTACCTACACCCTTAACAGTCTTAAGATGCTTATTACCTACACCCTTAACAGTCTTAAGATACTTATTACCTACACCCTTTACAGTCTTAAGATGCTTATTACCGACACCCTTAACACTCTTAAGATGCTTATTACCTACACCCTTAACAGTCTTAAGATGCTTATTACCTACACCCTTTACAGTCTTAAGATGCTTATTACCGACACCCTTAACACTCTTAAGATGCTTATTACCTACACCCTTAACAGTCTTAAGATGCTTATTACCTACACCCTTTACAGTCTTAAGATGCTTATTACCGACACCCTTAACACTCTTAAGATGCTTATTACCTACACCCTTTACAGTCTTAAGATGCTTATTACCTACACCCTTAACACTCTTAAGATGCTTATTACCTACACCCTTAACAGTCTTAAGATGCTTATTACCTACACCCTTTACAGTCTTAAGATGCTTAGTACCTACACCCTTTACAGTCTTAAGATGCTTATTACCTACACCCTTAACAGTCTTAAGATGCTTATTACCTACACCCTTAACAGTCTTAAGATGCTTATTACCTACACCCTTTACAGTCTTAAGATGCATATTACCTACACCCTTAACAGTCTTAAGATGCTTATTACCTACACCCTTAACAGTCTTAAGATGCTTATTACCTACACCCTTTACAGTCTTAAGATGCTTATTACCTACACCCTTTACAGTCTTAAGATGCTTATTACCTACACCCTTAACAGTCTTAAGATGCTTATTACCTACACCCTTAACAGTCTTAAGATGCTTATTACCTACACCCTTTACAGTCTTAAGATGCTTATTACCGACACCCTTAACACTCTTAAGATGCTTATTACCTACACCCTTAACAGTCTTAAGATGCTTATTACCTACACCCTTTACAGTCTTAAGATGCTTATTACCGACACCCTTAACACTCTTAAGATGCTTATTACCTACACCCTTAACAGTCTTAAGATGCTTATTACCTACACCCTTTACAGTCTTAAGATGCTTATTACCGACACCCTTAACACTCTTAAGATGCTTATTACCTACACCCTTTACAGTCTTAAGATGCTTATTACCTACACCCTTAACACTCTTAAGATGCTTATTACCTACACCCTTTACAGTCTTAAGATGCTTATTACCTACACCCTTAACAGTCTTAAGATGCTTATTACCTACACCCTTAACAGCCTTAAGATGCTTATTACCTACAGCCTTTACAGTCTTAAGATGCTTATTACCTACACCCTTAACAGTCTTAAGATGCTTATTACCTACACCCTTTACAGTCTTAAGATGCTTAGTACCTACACCCTTTACAGTCTTAAGATGCTTATTACCTACACCCTTAACAGTCTTAAGATGCTTATTACCTACACCCTTAACAGTCTTAAGATGCTTATTACCTACACCCTTAACAGCCTGAAGATGCTTATTACCTACACCCTTTACAGTCTTAAGATGCTTATTACCTACACCCTTTACAGTCTTAAGATGCTTATTACCTACACCCTTTACAGCCTTAAGATGCTTAGTACCTACACCCTTTACAGTCTTAAGATGCTTATTACCTACACCCTTTACAGTCTTAAGATGCTTATTACCTACACCCTTTACAGTCTTAAGATGCTTATTACCTACACCCTTTACAGTCTTAAGATGCTTATTACCTACACCCTTTACAGTCTTAAGATGCTTATTACCTACACCCTTTACAGTCTTAAGATGCTTATTACCTACACCCTTTACAGTCTTAAGATGCTTATTACCTACACCCTTTACAGTTTTAAGATGCTTATTACCGACACCCTTTACAGTCTTAAGATGCTTATTACCTACACCCTTTACAGTCTTAAGATGCTTATTACCTGCACCCTTTACAGTCTTAAGATGCTTATTACCTACACCCTTTAAAGTCTTAAGATGCTTATTACCTACACCCTTTACAGTCTTAAGATGCTTATTACCTACACCCTTTACAGTCTTAAGATGCTTATTACCTACACCCTTTACAGTCTTAAGATGCTTATTACCTACACCCTTTACAGTCTTAAGATGCTTATTACCTACACCCTTAACAGTCTTAAGATGCTTATTACCTACACCCTTAACAGTCTTAAGATGCTTATTACCTACACCCTTTACAGTCTTAAGATGCTTATTACCGACACCCTTAACACTCTTAAGATGCTTATTACCTACACCCTTAACAGTCTTAAGATGCTTATTACCTACACCCTTTACAGTCTTAAGATGCTTATTACCGACACCCTTAACACTCTTAAGATGCTTATTACCTACACCCTTAACAGTCTTAAGATGCTTATTACCTACACCCTTTACAGTCTTAAGATGCTTATTACCGACACCCTTAACACTCTTAAGATGCTTATTACCTACACCCTTTACAGTCTTAAGATGCTTATTACCTACACCCTTAACAGTCTTAAGATGCTTATTACCTACACCCTTAACAGCCTTAAGATGCTTATTACCTACAGCCTTTACAGTCTAAAGATGCTTATTACCTACACCCTTAACAGTCTTAAGATGCTTATTACCTACACCCTTTACAGTCTTAAGATGCTTAGTACCTACACCCTTTACAGTCTTAAGATGCTTATTACCTACACCCTTAACAGTCTTAAGATGCTTATTACCTACACCCTTAACAGTCTTAAGATGCTTATTACCTACACCCTTTACAGTCTTAAGATGCTTATTACCTACACCCTTAACAGTCTTAAGATGCTTATTACCTACACCCTTAACAGTCTTAAGATGCTTATTACCTACACCCTTTACAGTCTTAAGATGCTTATTACCTACACCCTTTACAGTCTTAAGATGCTTATTACCTACACCCTTAACAGTCTTAAGATGCTTATTACCTACACCCTTAACAGTCTTAAGATGCTTATTACCTACACCCTTTACAGTCTAAAGATGCTTATTACCTACACCCTTAACAGTCTTAAGATGCTTATTACCTACACCCTTAACAGTCTTAAGATGCTTATTACCTACACCCTTTACAGTCTTAAGATGCTTATTACCTACACCCTTTACAGTCTTAGGATGCTTATTACCTACACCCTTAACAGTCTTAAGATGCTTATTACCTACACCCTTAACAGTCTTAAGATGCTTATTACCTACACCCTTTACAGTCTTAAGATGCTTATTACCGACACCCTTAACACTCTTAAGATGCTTATTACCTACACCCTTAACAGTCTTAAGATGCTTATTACCTACACCCTTTACAGTCTTAAGATGCTTATTACCGACACCCTTAACACTCTTAAGATGCTTATTACCTACACCCTTAACAGTCTTAAGATGCTTATTACCTACACCCTTTACAGTCTTAAGATGCTTATTACCGACACCCTTAACACTCTTAGGATGCTTATTACCTACACCCTTTACAGTCTTAAGATGCTTATTACCTACACCCTTAACACTCTTAAGATGCTTATTACCTACACCCTTTACAGTCTTAAGATGCTTATTACCTACACCCTTAACAGTCTTAAGATGCTTATTACCTACACCCTTAACAGCCTTAAGATGCTTATTACCTACAGCCTTTACAGTCTTAAGATGCTTATTACCTACACCCTTAACAGTCTTAAGATGCTTATTACCTACACCATTTACAGTCTTAAGATGCTTAGTACCTACACCCTTTACAGTCTTAAGATGCTTATTACCTACACCCTTAACAGTCTTAAGATGCTTATTACCTACACCCTTAACAATCTTAAGATGCTTATTACCTACACCCTTAACAGCCTGAAGATGCTTATTACCTACACCCTTTACAGTCTTAAGATGCTTATTACCTACACCCTTTACAGTCTTAAGATGCTTATTACCTACACCCTTTACAGTCTTAAGATGCTTATTACCTACACCCTTTACAGCCTTAAGATGCTTAGTACCTACACCCTTTACAGTCTTAAGATGCTTATTACCTACACCCTTTACAGTCTTAAGATGCTTATTACCTACACCCTTTACAGTCTTAAGATGCTTATTACCTACACCCTTTACAGTCTTAAGATGCTTATTACCTACACCCTTTACAGTCTTAAGATGCTTATTACCTACACCCTTTACAGTCTTAAGATGCTTATTACCTACACCCTTTACAGTCTTAAGATGCTTATTACCTACACCCTTTACAGTCTTAAGATGCTTATTACCTGCACCCTTTACAGTCTTAAGATGCTTATTACCTACACCCTTTAAAGTCTTAAGATGCTTATTACCTACACCCTTTACAGTCTTAAGATGCTTATTACCTACACCCTTTACAGTCTTAAGATGCTTATTACCTACACCCTTTACAGTCTTAAGATGCTTATTACCTACACCCTTTACAGTCTTAAGATGCTTATTACCTACACCCTTTAGGAGGGGTCCATGGTGATTGTGATGGTATATGCATACCTGCCTTGACATACATGTGCATATATATATATACATACTGTTCCTTCAGAAAGTATTCGGACCCCTCGACTTTTTCACATTTTGTTGTGTTACAGCTTGAATTTAAAATGGATTAAATTGAGATTTATTTTGTCAATGATCTACACATAATTTCCCATAATGTCAAAATATAATATGTTCATACAAACTTTTGCAAAATAGTTAAAAATGAAATACGGAAATATCAAATTTACACATGTATTCAACCCCCTGTGTCAATACTTCGTAGAAGTGCCTTTGCCAGCGATTTCAGCTTTGAGTCTTCTTGGGTATGTCTGGGTTAGCTTTGCACATGTGGATTTGGGGTGTTTCTCTCATTCTTCCTTGAAGATTTGCTCACGCTCTATCAAGTTGGATGGGAAATGATGGTGAACAGAAATTTTCAAATCTTGCCACATATTCTCAATGCGATTCAAGTCTGGGCTTTGGATGGGCCACTCAGGACTTTCACTTTCTTGTTCTGAAGCCATTCCAGTGTCGCTTTGGCTGTATTATTCGAGTCATTGTCCTGTTGGAATGTAAATCTTCACTGCAGTCTCAGGTCTTTAGCACTCTGAAGCGGGATTTCCTCAAATAATTGACTGTACTTGGCTCCATTCATTGTTCCCTCTATTCTTACAAGTCTCCCAGTCCATGCCATTGAAAAGCATCCCCATAGCATGATGCTGCCACCACCATCATGCTTCATGGTAGGGATTGTGTTCGATGGGTAATGAGCTGTGCTCGGTTTCCATAAGGTTTCCACTTTGCATTCAGCCAAAAAGTTCAATTATCATGTCATCAGACCCTAACAGAATATTTTGCCTCATGCTCTGATTCTTCCACGTGCTTTTTTTTTTTTTGCAAACTCCAGCTGTGCTGTCATGTGCCTTTTTCTCAGGAGTGGCTTCCGTCTGGCCACTCTCCGATAAAGCCTCGATTTGTGAAGTGCTGCAGAGACTTGTCTTTCCAGCAGGTTTTCAGATCTTAGTCAAGGAACTTTGTGGTTCTGTCAGTGTGGTCATTGAGTTATTTTTCACCTCCTTGACCAAGGTCCTTCTTGTCCTGTTACTCAGTTTGGTCGAACGACCAGCTCTAAGAAGATCTGGGTAGTTCCATATTCTTTCCAATTCCTAATGATGGAGCTCACTGTGCTCTTGGAAACTTTCAAAACTCTAGAAATTGTTTTCTACCCTTCCCCAGATCTATGTCTCTTCACAATTCTATCTCTGAGTTCTACGGACAGTTCCTTGGACTTCATGGTGGAGTTTCTGCTCTGACATGCACTGTCAACTGTGGGACCTTGTATAGAAAGATTAGTTTTTTTCTAAATCATGTCCAATCATTTGAATTGGCCAGAGGTGGACTCCAATCAAGGTGTAGAGACATCTCAAGGATGATCAAAGGAAATTGGATGCACCTGAGCTCAATTTGGAGTGTCATAACAAGGGGGTTGAATACTTATTGACTCAAGACTTTTCAGTTTTTTCATTTTTAATTATTTTGTAAGAAAATTCTTTAAAAAATATTCCACTTTGACATTATGGGGATATTGTGTGTAGATCGGTGACAAAAAAATCTCAATTCAATCCATTTAAAATTCAGGCCGTAACACAACAAAATGTGAAAAAAGTCAAAGGGTGTGAATACTTTCTGAAGGCGATGGCATTGTTGTTTATTAATCCAGTTTTGCCTCGATATGAAATCTTGAATTTTCTGATAACCTTTGATCATTTTATATACTACAATATTGTCATATTCTCAGTATCTGCGGGTAATGGTTCAAATGTACTTTTTCATTTAGAACTTCAAACAACCTTTAGCAACAACAGCAAGTTTCAAATAACTCTATTTGTAAAATCATTTGCACATGGATGTGGCTCGTGCCTATTATCCCTTTAGAGTAGTTGTACTGCTCTCTGAAGACGTGTCTCCACTTTTCAAAGCAGTATATGTTGGATATGTAAAATGTAAGACAATTATGTGACAAAGGGCAAAAAAAATTAGAGATATCTCTGGTTGATGTCCTGTCTTCCCCAGGAACCCTTTCAATTAATGGCTTGACTGTGTTCTTGCCACTCTCAGCATGGCACATTTCGCTCATTATGCCAGCCAGCAGGCAGCACCATAGTGCCTGGAATGGCCTCTTGCTTCTCTTTCTCCTTCTGAGGCAAATCTTTGCAAACAATGGCTGCAACGATCAGGTTTTTTTTCAAGCACTCTTCCTCAAATCTAACGGCTCAGCACATAAATTGCTGATGCCAATGTCTGGGAAAGAGGAGGAAGGTAAATAGGTGAAGGAAGGTCTCTGCCAGTGACTTGCATATGTGGCCTCTGTATACTATTTTTGAAACGCCATTGTCACAAATGGTCATGTTATGCTTCTGGACTGGAAATCACTTCGGGACTGTTTATTATATATTTCCTGGATTGGGAGAGGGTGGCGAGGGGAGAGGTGGGTGAGGGGTGGAGAGGTGAAGGTGGAGGGAGAGGTCACGAGGTCAGAGCAGAGAGGGAAAAGTTTGAGTGGGGGAGTGATAAATTGAGAAAAGAAAAACCAGAAAAAAGTAGGTTGTGGAGAGGATGGGAAAGAAAAAATGATGGGAAGAGGTGTAGGTGGATGAAGTGGGGTAAGAAGTGAAAGGAGGTTCAGAAGAGATGGGAGTGCGGAGAGGAGATTGGATTGTCTTTGCTAAAGTGAGGAACTGTGTGGGAAGGTAAGGGGAACATTGGAGAAAAATTCCAGCGAATATAGATATTTAAAACAATTGCTTTTGGAAATTTACCTTTTCGTGGAATGTGCTAAAAGGAATACAGAAAGTAGGCATTTTGTATTGAAAAGAAGTTGTGACTGTATGCTAAAAATTGTTGTTTTATTACAATTACTTGGGTTCGACAGAAACTGTATAAACTTTTAAAGTTCAAATCAAAGTTCAAAAATAAGTTTTTAAGTTCAAATAAAAGTTCAAATCCTTGAACTTTTATTTCTTTAAAAAAAATAGATTTTCACATTTCAAAATTATGCTCAAATAATAACTCTGAATTTTATCAAATTTGCCAGCGACATTTATTTAGCACAAGAGCACACACTTGCACAAAGTATTTTGCACAGTGGACTTCTAATTGAATGAACTGCCTATTTCAATTCAACAATGCCAACAAGGTCCTTTGTTGACCATCCCAACCCAACCAATTTGAATATGCTCGTTTCTGTTTACCTCCGCCACCAAAGGTGGATGGAGGTTATGTTTTCACCCCTGTCTGTACGTTTGTGAACAAAATATCTCAAAAAGTTGTGGACGGATATTTGGCAGAGATGTGGCGAATGTTACAAGGACGAAATGATTCGATTTTGGTGAAGATCCAGATCCGGATCCAGCTAGTATAATTTTGTAAGTGATTCTTCACCATTGAGCAATATGGCCACCCAGGCGGAGGTATGCTCTCTACTGAGTGCCGTAATAGTTTGAAATGTAATGGTACCGATTCGCTTCTACTGTGTTCCAATGAGCACCAAGACCTCACTTAAAATGCGGAGCCTCGTTAGTATATTTGTCTCAGCTACCCCTTTCACGCTCTAATGCTACATTAAAGTCAATCTGTGTACGGACACACACACACACACACACACACACACACACACACACACACACACACACACACACACATGACAAAAAATATTACACACACACACACACACACAAATGACACAAAAGATGACACACACACACACACACACACACACACACACACACACGACACAAAAGATGACACACACACACACACACACACAAATGACACAAAGGATGACACACACACACACACACACACAAATGACAAAAAAGATGACACACACACACAGACACACACACACACACACACACAAATTACACAAAAGATGACACACACACAAATGACACAAAAGATGACACACACACACACACACACACACACACACACACACACACACACAAAAGACAAAAAAAGATTACACACACACACACACACACACACACAAATGACACAAAGGATGACACACACACACACACACACACACACACACATGACAAAAAATATTACACACACACACACACACACACACGACACAAAAGATGACACACACACACACACAAATGACACAAAAGATGACACACACACACACACACACACACACACACACACACAAATGACACAAAAGATGACACACACACACACACACGACACAAAAGATGACACACACACACACACACACACACACACACACACACACACAAATGACAAAAAAGATGACACACACACACAGACACACACACACACACACACACACACAAATTACACAAAAGATGACACACACACACAAATGACACAAAAGATGACACACACACACACACACACACACACACACACACACACGACAAAAAAAGGTTACACACACACACACACACACACACACAAATGACACAAAAGATGACACACACACACACACACACACACACACATGACAAAAAGGATTACACACACACACATACACACACACACACACACACACAAATGACACAAAAGATGACCCACACACACACACACACACACACACACACACAAATGGCACAAAATATCGGACAAGTGTAAGTTCTGCAAGGTAGAAACGGAAAGCATGGGTCACCTCCTATCGGAATGTAAAAAAATTCATGTCAGAACAGCTGTACACCCAAAGGCACAACAAGGTATGTAGTGTAATCCACTGGCACATCGGTAGAAATTTCAATATCCCAGTTCCACAAAACTCGTGAAAACATGAACCAAGAGTCATCATTGAAAACAAGGGCGTAATGCTCACTTATGACCTGATGATCCCATTGAGCGTGAACATAGAAAACAAAGCATTGCGGCCGGATATCGTACTCAGGGACAAAAAGGAAAAGACAACATTGCTGAATGAGATATTGGTACCCAGCGATTTTGGCCTAAATAATGCAGAAATCAAGAAAATGACCAAATACCAAGACTTTCAACAATGAAGAGAAACGATCCTGGAAGGTGAAGAGTGCTGAAATTGTACCAGTGATAATTGGGGCAATGGAAATGATAAACAAGAACCTTACAGATATCTTAAAAACCATCCCTGGGAAACTTAACACAAACGAACTACAGTTGGAGGCTGTACGGGGCAGTGAGGATCCTGAAAAGAGCCCTTGGAACAAAACTCTGAGAACAACAAAACTTCACAACTTAGTCCATGAATCGCAATCCTTCACCGAAGCAGGGGGTTTCTACTTCGAGTCCTGGGAGGACTCCAATCCACCGTCTAAAACCCAAATTATGGAGATGACAACCAACGACACACACGCCACACACACATACATGACACTCAGTGTGGAGCTGGTCTTCAATGATGGATAGCCATACCTTCTTCGACTGTGGCAAAATATGCACTAGACCGCCCCCATTTTATTCACTGACAATTTTCTGGCTCTTAAAGATGCATTTGTGCTGTTTGTTGTCACTCTCTTGTGAAGGGTCTATTACATTCATGGCATTTATCATTTAACTGGTCTTGGTTGTTCTGCTATAGGATCAGCTTGGCTGTGCGTTTCAAACACAGATTCATAGGGGGAGTGCCATCTTCCTCTTGATGTGCATGCCACTTGGTACAACTCATCTTCTGTAATCGATACATCCTTGAAATCACTTTTGAACGCGTATTTCCATCTCTTCCTTTTCCCTCCCCCAGGACGTGGTTGGGATAGGCTTCCTTGGCGTGCAGTAGTCTGCCATCCTCGCAACATGGCCTGCTATTCAAGACGACATTTCATCACCTTCACCACTGGAGTTTCAGGATCACCCCAACACCTCCTGATCTCCTGTAATATGATGTACCCAGGGCCGCCGAGAGACAGAATTGGCCCCGGGCAATACCAAATGCCGGGCCCCCTTCATCCGGGCCCCCTTCAAATATATATCTTTTTAATCAACCTATAGCTAAGGAGGTTTCCGTATTTTCGTCAGACCAAACACATGCCATGGTTAAAGGAAATTGGGGTGTTATTAATATTTATTCCTGCGGGAGCAGGAGTATCCGGAGTTACCTGGTGATGTTCTAATCCTGTTGGTCTCGGTGGCCCTGGATGCACCCACTGCTGTGTACATGATATGCCCAGAATAGTATGTGCACATCTATTATGGAAGGACTTCAGTTTCACTTGTTGTTTCCTGAAAGGGGTCCAGCAGTAGGAGAACTGAGAGTACACATGCTTGATACACCTTCTGCTTGGTTGGTAATCTCACTTGGTTGGATGGAGGTACAGTAGGTTGAATCTGCAACTGCTCCTTCTACCTCAATCAAAACAAAGTTTTCCAAATTGGATCCGTCTTGTTTTTCTGTTAGATTTCCGTCCCTGTGTTGCTGTTCGTGTTTTTGTCGAATTTTCAGTGTTAAATCATACCTTGTGCTGTATTGTCAAATTAGTTTATGTGTAGCTCAGGCCTACTCCTCGGATTGCAGGCAAGCAAAATCTGTCTCACTTTTTGAGGTTATTTCTCATACATTTATTTTTAGCCCAAGTTGGACTTGGTCTGAAATGGGGGCTTATGGATTGGGTCTCATCCCTCTACTCTGTCCATGCATCAGTCCGCATCAGTTTTATTCATACTTCGCATAAAGACAATGCACAATGTCATACATATACACCTCATTTTGTTTTGGAATGCGATCAAAGATGGCCGACTGGTGGCCATTTTAGTTGTAAAAAACGCGATGTTGAACACGTCCTCCACCATTTCTCGTACATGCATTTACCGATCATGCTCAAACTTGGCACACAGATAATGAATTGAGGCTTACATGTATATGCACGTCATTTTTTTTTGGGAAATCTTAATCAATATGGCCGACTGTCGGCATTTTGGTTACTTAAACATGTTCCCAACCATTCATTAAACATGCATGGTCCAGTTTTGTTCAAACTTGGCACAATCACAGCACATGATAGCATATACGTGCACCTCACTTTATTTTGGGATATGAATCAAGATGGCTGATAGACTGGTGGCTATTTTTGTTGTAAAAGAAACCCCTATTATTGAACATGTCCTCAACCATTTCCTGGACATGCATTTACTGATCTTGTTCAAACTTAGCACAAAGACATTACATGAGAGTATACATATGCAGAATATATTGTTTAGTAATCTGATGATGGTTGACTGGCAGCCTTTAACCTTACAGTAGTGGTTCTGGATTTAGGCAGTTTCACGAGGAGGCATTTGCTGGTGGACCACGTGCATTCTCCAGATACCTGGGGGGACAAAGCATGGAGAGGGCAGAGCTTCATCAACTAGAAATGAGGCGGAAGAAGACAGAGAGACCATCGACCTGTCAGTGATGGCGAATTAATAGGCCTTGGTTTAAAAAATATTTTAAAAGCCTTGGTTTCCATGGTGTCAAGCTGAGCAAGATGTGAGGCAGGGGCGCCAGCCGAGAGGAGAGAGCAGTACTCCATGAAGTTGCAGATGAAAGCCTTGTAGGTGGATAAGAGCTTAGGTGTGCCAAAGAATAACTTTGCACAATGGAGAATGCCCAGTCGGTATCTGACTTTGGTGGATGCTCTTCTTCCTCATCCCCGTCTTCTTCTTCTAATTACTATTATTTTTCTCCACAAAGCATATATTATGAGCCAGTCTTTCATCTAAGTGCTTAGTCCGTCAACCGTACTCCAGTAACTACAGCACCACCTTTCTCCGTGCTTTCAATATAAAAAAAAAATTCCACTTATCCCATGATCTTTATCTCCAGATGTCCAATTTGGGAATCTTGAGAAGTCCAGTTTGCAGAGGTTGTTGACTCACCACAATCCAATGGCCTTCATGTTATTTTAAGGTGTCAAGCCCCTAAATGTCAGTACACTCCAGCACATCTCCGACAAGCCCGCATCCTTGCCAGGCCACCCATTCTATGTGTCCCCCTCTTCAGCATCCCTACAATTCATGTACCCTCTTTCTGCATCCCTGCACCCCACCCTCTCAATGTTTCCCTGTCACCACACCCTCTCAAAGCTACCCACTCACATAACTCCTCAAACCCTCTCAGCTTCCAACTCATTCCACACCCTCCCAGCCACCTCCCCTCCTGCACCTTCCCAACCTCCCCCGTCAAGTACCATCCCAATGCTTCCTCCCCTGTCCCTACTGAGTGGACGTTAAACAATGGAAGCCTCTGCTCCAACCTGACAGGACTCGCAATCTAGGCCGCTGCTGATAAACGGGACCTCATCTGTTTAACAGAATCCTTCCTCCCACAGAACATCCCTGACTCCTTTGTGTCTCTAACAGGCTATTGTCTCATCCGATTTGATAGGTCTGTCTGTTCACCCAGGCAGATTGGTTGGGACTGTAAGCTGCCATCTCACTTCAGTATTGGTCTCCTATATCTACCACTCCTGATATTGGGAACACAGCATCAGAATTCTTCCACAGAAACCTGCTCTCTCTCTCTTATGCACAGATCCATCCCCTCTCGTCTTTAGTTATCCTACCCTTCTTCCCACCTATGGTCCACTGAATCCTGTGATGAGGCAGTTTCTCTCAAACAACTTGCCTTCTCTTCCTTGAAAGCAAATCCAACCAAGAGGCAATTTCAGGTCATTTCAGAAAGCCCACAGCAAGTGTGTGTCTTTACTTCCTAGAGCTACCCAGACTCTTCCTAGAGCTGGCCCTCTGACCAAACGGAGCAACCGGGCAAGAGAGACCTTGTTCAGGGAGGTGACCATGAACCCAATGACCACTTTTACAGAACTACAGAGTTCCTTGGCTGAGATGGGAGTACCTGCCGGGAAGTCAACAGTCTCTGCAGCCCATCACAAATTTAGGCTTCATGGGAGAGTGGCCAGAGGGAAACCACTCCTAAGAAAAAGGCACATAAAAATATACCTGGAGTTTCAAAAAGGCATCTGAAAGACCAAGAGCATGAGGCAAAAGATTCTGTGGCCTGATAAGACGAAAAGTGTACTCTTTGTTTGGCCTGAATTCAAAGCGTTACATCTGGCAAAAACTGAGCAGAGCTCATCACCCATTTAACACCATCCTGACAGTGAAGCACGGTGGTGGCAGCATCATGCTATGGTGATGCTTTTCACCGGCTGGGACTGGGAGACTTGTATGGAAAGAGGGAACAATTAATGGAGCCAAATACAGGCAAATCCTTGAGGAGAACCTGCTTTAGAGTGCAAAAGACCTTAGACTGCGGCGAAGGATTACGTTCCAACAATGACACCAAGCATACAGCCAAAGCAACAATGCAATGACCTCAGACCAAGAACATGAAAGTCCTCGAGTGACCCAGCCAAAGCTCAGAGTTGAATCCCATTGATAATCTGTGGAAAGACTTGAAGATTGCTGTTCACCGACGCTCCCCATCCAATATAACAGAGATTGAGGGAGTAATGGGAGAAACTCCCCAAATCCAGATGTGCAAAGCTGATACAGATATACCCAAGAAGATTTGAGGCTGTAATTGCTGCCAAAGGCAGACAAAGACAAAGTCCTTCCTTGGCACACCTGAACTCATATCCACCTACAAGGCCTTCATTTGCAGCCCTTTAGAGTACTGCTCTCCTGCCTCACACCTTCCTCAACTTGATTCCATGGAAAACAATGGCCTTCACCATTATTGGATCTCCCACATTGTCACTGAGTCTATCAATTTCCTATCGCCGACAGGTCGGTGGTCTCTCGTTTTTCTACCGCATCCTTTCTGTTCTTGCACCCTCTGCTCTTTCCGTGCTTTGCCTCCCCGATGTTTCTGCAGGTGGCACGTGGTCCATCATCAACCCCTTCTGTTGAAACTCCCAAAATCCAGAATCACTGCTCACCTCTACTCATTCGTTCCTCTTTTTCCCCACCTGTGGAATCAACTTACACATTCTCTTCAATCTCATTCTTCCCTCCAAGTCTTTGAGAGAGCTTCTCACCACCATCTCAGATTATCCCCATCCAAAACATTACCCTATTAACCCTCTTCCCCATCCCCAAGCTATCCTTCTAAATTTCCAGGTTTTCCTTCCCAAGAGTTTGATGCTGTACCCATCTTGTCCACCCCGTGCATTCTCCTTCCCCTCATTCCTTCACAATTCCTCATTTGTCTAAGTCTCCCTATATTTTGTCCGACAACCCTGTTGTTGGTGCTTCTCCCTCTCTCTACCATTCCTTTTGTTCTGTTGCGTCCTGATCCGCACTATGTTGTAGCTCTTCCATGAGCCTTGTATACAAAACAAAACAACAAACTTGTCATTATTGTTACAATTTCCTGTATTCAGCTTTTTTAACTTAATAAAAGTTATGGCTTATATATGGTAGATGTTTTAAATCCATTTCTAATGATATGGAGTCAGTCATGTATTTCGCAGAAACATTTTGGCAAAAGTTGGGCACATCTCACTATTTCTCATGAAATTTGGAGATGGTCACATAATGACATCATATCATTTGAATACAACAGTACCTGTTAATTTAAAGGCTTCTTCAGTGTATCCTGAACAAAATAACATTCCATTTCAAAAGATTGGTCGTAAACTCAACAAGCTACAACCATTCAATGATCTCTACCCCTCTGCAAAAGTTGAAACTAGTGGCTTGATGTGCAAGTTTCAACATCAGGGAACCCACATCGAGTCCAAATTTATCGCGTGTTAACAAACTTTTTCTAAAAGGGTACATTTGAAACTATTTTTAAAATATATAGTTTTGCTGCTCTGATTGGGGGAGGGTGACTGGTGGGCCCCTCCAGCTCATAGACTGCTAGGAGATGCAATGAATCACCGTTACCCCGGTGAAATGCTGCTGATTGCATTAACATTTAACAGGATGTTTTCACCATCGAGATGGGTCAAGGTTAGAGGACCAGCAGATGAAAATAATTGCTGTCCAATAAAATTCAAGATAATTTTCAACTCAATTACTTTTCCATACTGGCAGGAATTGCACTTCATGGTAATTTCTTTATAGCAGCAGGTTGACAAGCCACCAATAACTTTACTGCCTTGTCAATGCATGTTTAATCAAAATAGTTTGCTTCCTTTTTAATTCAGGAGCACGTTGATTTATCAGAGCATGTTTGGTTTGTGTAATATTTCTGGTGGCATAACTGTTAGTGTCCGAGCTCTGAGTCTCGGAGGTATCGGTGGTTCAAATTACAGCCAAGTCATTCAAAAGACTTTAAAAATGGTTGCACGGGCTTCTTCCTTGCTTACTCCTCAGTCACATTTGCTCTACGGCTAGGATACGGCGGCCGTACCCCCCCTAAATTGACAGAAACGTGCGGCGGCCGCAGAGTTTCTGAGGTGGCCTCAGGGTGGCCCGAGGGCGTATGGCCATCTTTTACAGGCCGTAGGGGTCGCCGTGGAATTATAGCGCGGAGTTATAACTTTTTTCATTTCTAGGGTGGCCGTAGCAATTCGACAAGCCATAGCCATGACAACTGTAAGTGCTGTTATACATATGAAAAAGAACTGGTATATATACCCACTCGTTACCGTCCATCTGGCCGCACGTTCGCCTTAGGGCCCCCCTGCGGTCGCCTTGCGGGCACCTTGAGGCTACCTTGCGTCTGCCTTGAAAATTATATGGCCGCCGCAGGGACGCCCTAAGGTCACCGTGCGACATCAAATCAAAGACCGTACGGCACCCCCACGTTTTCGGTCTCCACAATTTATAAATACCCCATGCGGCTACCCGAAAAATAAAAACATATGTGACTGCTACATTGTGTGACCGTGGAAATACTGCGGCCGCCCTAGAATTGCTAGTGGCCATAGATTTTTCAGACCCTACGGCCACCGAGCCAAATGTGACTGAAGCATTAGCACGCAGCATTTTAAGGAATAATGTATGGATCAAAAGTCAAAACTCATAGGTTGTCATCCATGGGGAGGATGAAATTCCTCCTGGATTGACCCACTGAGTGCGGAGAGAGGAAAGCGATGCCACAAAGAGGAGGTCACTGATAGCCAGACTATTCTGGGAAGTGACGTCATTTCCCCCAATCTCAGCAGGGGTGTTTATGTAAAAGTTAAGTCTGGTAATGTCTCATGTCTCATGTGTGTTCAATTTGTGTCGCAACTCCTCCACAAGACTTTGAGCCTGTAAAAAAAATATTAATAGCCAGAACATGTTAAATCTTCCATCATCTTTTCTGATATCTTTAGTTATCATTATTCTCTGCTCTTTGTTTTCTGTTTTTACATCAGCTGCAAAATATATGATAACTATATTTAAATCTGAGGCTTCAAGGCTCAGTATAGGAATACACAACGAAAATTAATTCAAAAGTTTGGCCATTTGGTCCACCACGCCTGTGTCATTTCTAAACCCTATTGATTTAATCAGTCAATTTGTCTTGTACTAGTACACCCTCTCTCTATGGAAGCAGCAGGGGTAGTCATGTTATTATACTATTATGTTTGTGGGAGGTAGTGATACTGTAAACCAGGGAGAATGCACATATTAGTGTGCTCCGACTGTCGTGAAGAAGAAGAAACCTCGATGTACTACAAGTAGGGAAATTTGTGTAGACCGGACTGTCGTGTAAGCTTGTACATTCGTCCCCATCAGAGGAGTGGGGCTTGTTAATTAGCGAGGGATTATGGGTTAATTAATCCCCTGTATGAAATTGCCTCTGTAATTATTCCTTTGTTCCTTATAGTTATGACATACGCAGCACACACACCTAGAAAGAAATCACGCATTTAAACACCCGAATTAAAAATCTACCGGAAGCCAGGACATTGAGCGCTACCGCTGATTACCCCGACTTGGTAAGAGGAAACAGTACGGGCAGGCCGAGAGCCATGCTCCGAAGAGCAGTGATTGCTCGGGGTTTTGATTGACAGAAAGCACAGGTAAGATGGAACTCGCTGATTGGTAAAGCAGGACAGATGACGTCAGAGCCTGGTTGATAAAAGAACGCTCTGGCGGACATTTTTCTCCCTTCCTGGGCTTCTCGTTCTGAATGCCATAGCGGGCGGTCGCTTGCTTCTCCTCGTTTCTCTTCCTTGGCCTTCTTGTTCTGGATGCCATAGCGGATGATTGTGTGCCGACATCTTATCGCCCCTTCTGATTTGGACACCATCACAAGTTGCCGTGTTGGGAGATCTTGCTGGTGGTCATGAGGACAAGCCACGGACTGGGAACCGCAGGTTTCCAAGTGGGAACGGCGAGTGGACAGGCACGACCCGTTTGATTCGTGCGCGAGGCCCGGAGTGAAAAGATGCGCAGTGAGGCCTAACCCGCATGAACGAGCACACTTTCCACCAAAGACTGAGACGATCTTTGGTGATTCCTGGCGAGACACACCAGCCGAGTTGAGCTAAGTCCCCACAATAAATCGCACACATTTATTTTCGTTCTTTTCTATTTCCCTTTGTCTGTGTGGAAGTCTGTATGGAGGGTCCTCAATTTAAGAATTTAGTTTTGTCATGCATTTCTTTGTTACTGGCATTTTCTTTAATAAACCTGTTTATTTTTGTACATTTTAAACTTGTGTTGTTTGAGTTAATTTATTGCAGGATCGAGGACATCGGGGGATCCGTGAAGGTAAGCTCTTCGGCATCCTCCCCCACCTTCCTCCTCCCCCCAACCCCCCGACCCCAACCCCACCTCCCCCGCGTGTATTAACTCCGACATTGAACTGAACGCCTCAGAGTATTAAGCTCGTTTGGCCTAAGGCCTATACGTACCGTGTCGTTGGAAGACCCGTAACGCCCATGCTTTCGATATTTCCTTGTCGTTTTAACAATCGGTTTGTTTGTGTTTCACACTGAATGAAAAATGTAAAGGTAGAGCATGGTGATTGTGTGATATATGACAGGTTCGACCGCTACGACAACGTGTTCGGCCTGAATGGCATATAAATTAAAAATGGTGGTTGGTGGAGTTAGCTGTCGTATGCCGTAATGACATCATAGACGTAATGGCATAGCGTGATGGACGGACAGAAAACTGCCACTACCTTCATATATATTATATAGATTAACAATTATTTCATTAAAACGAGAGAGTTCAGACAACACCTTACCCCTTGCAATCTTGATTAAAAAGGACAAGGGCGGAGTCTGCTAGCACCAAATTTTATCGGTCCAGATTATGTAAAATTCCGTAATATTTAGTCCAAGTACTACTAAACGAACGATTTTTGAAAATGCCAAGAAGGCGATTTATGTTCTTCAGGGTTCAGGTATATAATTTGATTCAAATAAAAGAAAGATTTTAAAGGCTGCAGATATTTTTTAGAAAGTTACCTCCTTAATGGACAAAGGGGTCCAAGAGGCCTGGTTGAGGAGGCTGATCGTCGCTGGCATTCCTCGTGATTGATCTTCATTGTGGTAGTTTTGGGTTTCAACATGTTGGGAGCTATTTCTCAAAATGGCTCTCGTCTCGCATTTGGTTTCCGGAGTGGTCTGCTTTGATTCTGGCTTCCACCCTGCGTATCAGAGAAAAAGGAAGTCCCGAAACTATTGAAAAGACCCAAAAAACCTACAGGACGAAAAAGCCCTCGAAAACCTAAAATACCCCAAAGATCCAAAGTACTATGAGGACCCAAAAGACCCAGTGGAACCAAACTACACCAATCACCCAAAAGACCCGCAAGACCCCAAAGACCCAAAATACCACAAAAATCTTTGAAGACCCAAAAGACTGAAAAGACAAAAGACCCCCAAGATCCATGAAGACCCAAAAGACCCCAGAAACCCAACAGACTCCAAAGACCAAAAATACCCTAAAGACCCAAAAGACTCTGAAGACCAAAAAGACTGAAAAGACCCTTAAAGGGAGTCCAAACGCAATTTTTTCAAATGAAAATCATTGAAAATCATTCATCACGGATTTATTTGAAGGGGGATCTTTTTATTTATTTATTTATTTATTTACCAATCACAAAGTTCTGAAAGAAGCCCTAAAATGTAGATTTTCGAGTTTTCCAGGGACTTCAGTCATTGTGATCTCAACGTGATCCTGACGGTGATGGTACATAGAGAAACAGTGCATTCCGAGCTCTGATTCCGATACTGATTGGGGATGTTGGAGGGGGCGGGGCGTGTAGGGTGGTCATGGATATTGTGAGCTAGGGTGACGGTTGATGGGGGATCGTGGGGGGAAGGTGGAGCACTGGTTCTGGTTTTTGAGCTCTTCAGATGTGTAGGGCAAGGTGCTGGCGATGTTAGCCAGCACATTGAGCGAGGTGAGATCGGTCGCAGCAGACCAACACAGGTGTTTGATTCACCACTCAAATGCTGATAGCTCGGCGGAGATGGTGTTACAGATTCGTGCGACATCCTCTCTCAATCGTGGCGGATAACCACAAGATCAAGCATCTCTGTTGTTTCATAACAGTGCCATACTAAATGTTCTGAACACAAAAGCGAACATTTTGTAGGCCCAATCATAGTCTATGGGCCCAATCCAATTTCTAGCAACCCTCGGATCTTTCGACCATTGGTGACTGCTGTAGTATGAAACCATCTCGGTTTGTATTACGACAATCACCAAGGACGCATCGACCCGGCATATTTGTAGAAATTAAAAAATTATTCGTCGTTTGAGTTAAATCGTACCACGATGTAACCTGCAAACAATACAGAAGTGGCGATCGCTTTCCTGATGCGACGTCATGGCTAATCGTGAGGAAGAAGAAGATTTTGGCTTTTATTTGAAAAATTACCTACGTTATAAATCAACAATCGGAAAAAGACACATCATATCTATGTTGTATGATATCAAGGGATAGATTAGCTTTGAGGTGGTCTTAGCGTTCCGGTACCCCTTTAAAGACCCCAAAGACCCTGAGGACCCAAAAGACACAGAGAACCCAAAAACGGGCAAGTCTGAGGTTTCAGTCTTTGGCACGCTCATGAGGCTGTGCCATCAAATAAACTGTTGCAACCCGTCATTTTGACTGGCTTTTCTACTAGTTAATTGAATGCAGTGCAATAAAAGATTGTCCGGTCCATCTGACGAGACAAAGGTCTTGGTGCTGAGGTTGCTGTCTTCGAGAGCCTCACACGTGACAATATATATATACATACAGACTTGGCATTTAATATGGAATATTTTTTTCTGGCGGTGAACTTACTTTTCAAGATGTCTTAGAACCAAAAGTTCATTGGAATTATGTTTAAATTATTCTAGATTTTGTTAATGTGACCTTTAAAAGAAAGAAAAACCACATTTGACATTTCGAAACAAATAAATTGATCCTTGAAAGTGATGTAAACTGATATCGAACTCAATTCATGGACAGTACTGTGTTAAACTTCTGTACGTTTTCCAGAAGTATGTCTTTATTTTGCACATTAGCCAAAATTTTTTTTAACAAAAACAAAAGTTAAATTACGACTGGGATTACAGACAGTAAAATTACAGTTCAGTACTTCGTGTAACCCCCACGTGCATTCAGGAGAGCACGTACACGTTGAGGCATGCTGTTCACGAGATTTGCCAAGGTTTGGACAGGAATCGCTTGCCATGCAGTGACAACGGCCTGCTGCAATTCACGCACAGAGGTCGGCTGCTGGTCCAAGTGGTCGATTTGACACGTTAATTCTGCCCACAAGTTCTCTATCGGATTCATATGCGGGGACATGGCAGGCCACTCCATATGCTCTACACCATGGTCAGCAAGAAAGTGTTGGATCATGCAAGCACGATGAGGCCATGCATTGTCATCTTGGAAGACAACGTTTCCTCGAAAGGCTGCACAAGCAAATGGAAGCAATGTTTCTTCCAGAATGGCCCTGTACTTGAACTGGTTCAGGTTTCCATTCAGAACAACCAGGTCAGTTTTGCCGCCTGCAAGAAAAGCAGCCCAAACGGTCACCCCACCACCTCCAGCGTGGACTCTTGGCACTATACAATATTTGTTGTAGGCTTCATGCACTTGTCTGTGCACTCGGACGCGGCCATCTTGACGATAGGCCAGAAATCTAGACTCGTCACTGAAGATCATGTGATTCCAGTGTCCTGCCTGCCATTTGACGGTGCTCTCTGGCCCACTGCAATCGGCGCTGGCGGTGTTGTCTGATCAGGCGTGGCTTTCTCAGGGGACGCCTGGCACGATAGCCTGCTTGAACCAGTCGTTGGTTGAATAGCCTTCTGGATACAGGCACATTTGCCAGTTGCTGCCACTCAGCCCCAAGCCGATTAGCTGACTTGGTACGGCCATTGCGGACTAACCGGTGCAGCTGGCGATCATCCCTCCTTGTGGTTCTGCGGGAACGTCCTGGCCTCCGTATTGGAGTAGGGACACCCCTCTGAGCATTTCGTTTCAGGATCTTTGACACCTGACCTTGAGTGATGCCATACTGCTGAGCAATAGCATGCTGTTTCATGCCGTAATTTCGTAAAGCCACCACTCCATGACAAACAGCATTGTCGAGTTGACGGACCATCTCCAGAGGAAGCGGCGATAACCTTTGGAGACGTGCAGCAGTTGTTTTCCACTAATACAGATCGCAACAACCCTTGTATACCCGACTGTGAAGCCAATCATCAAATGCACCTGTCCGTACATTTTGCCACGCCACCTGTGATATAATCCTGTTGTTGACTTCTTGCTGCGACAGACAATCAGTGACATGGTTCTTTTAACAAATAAATCACCAAAGTGTAAAAGAAACTCACTAGATTGATATACTGAGTTAAGAAAGTAAACCCAAGTCAAGAAAAAAAATAATTCCATATTAAATGCCAAGTCTGTACATAGTCTTTTTTTTTTCTTTTTTTTTGTATACAAGATCGAGGCTCGTGAAAGAGCGAACATTAATCACACAGAAAGACAAACCGACACATAAAACATATAACATCGGGAGCGGTAGACAAGATGGGGAGAGAGGGGGAAGGACACAAACACAACATTTGAGAGCAGGGACCGAGAGACATGGAGACATGGAGACATCGAGAGATCTGAGAGAGGGCGAGGGCTTTGGGGGGGGGCATGGGAAGGGGGCGGTGGGAGAGGTATAAAACATATGGACACTGCCAGGACTTCCAGGAAAGAAGTTGGAATTTCAAACAAGATGGATCTGGGGTGAATTAGCGGGGGTAGAAAATATCAAGGTTTTGGATGGGGGAAGATAAGAGATGGTGGTGAACAGCTGTTTTAAAGACCTGGAGGGAGGAGTGGGATTGAAGGGAGTGAGTGAGTTTGTTCCAGAGGTGGGAGAAAAGAGGAATGAAAGAGTGAAGGTGAGCAGAGAGCCGATATTTCGGCAGTTTAACCATCAGAGGGTTGCTGGCAGATCTTGTGCGACCTGTAGGAATATTTGGGGGACAGAGCACAGAGAGAGCTGTGGGTGCAAGGCCGGAGAGGAGTCGGTAGAAGACAGAAAGACCACCTACCTGCCTGCGGTGAGTGAGTGAAAGGCCCTCAGAGATAGCTTCATCGCGGGAGATTCCAATAATTCTGAAAGCTTTGGTTTCAACAGCGTGAAGCCGAGCTAGGTGTGAGGCAGGAGCAGCGGCCCATAGGGGAGAACAGTATTCCATTGAGCTGCGGATGAAAGCCTTGTATGTGGTGAGGAGCTCAGGTGTGCCGAGGAAGGACTTCGCACGACGGAGGATGCCTAGTCGGCGACTGGCTTTGGAGGCCAGCTTGGAAATGTGGTTTTCCCAAGAAAGATCATGGCAGATAGTGAGACCCAAAAGCTTGAGCGACAGAACTTCTTGGAGAGGATTGTTGAGAAAGTAGATGGGAGGGTTGTCCAGTCGATCTTTTCGGAGAGACATAGTAAGAGTGTGAGATTTGTCAGGATTGAAAGACATGTTCCACTTGTTTGACCAGTCTGTGATTTTGTCCAAGTCTTCAGAGAGTGAGGAGGCTGCAGACTGCCGATCTGAGGGAAGAGGAATGGAGCAGCAGAGAGTGCAGTCATCAGCAAAGAGATAGAGAGGATTTTCAAGAGTCAGAGAGATCATTGATGAAGACCAGAAAAAGCACGGGGCCCAGAACACTGCCTTGGGGAACTCCAGCCTGAACAGGAAGAGGAGATGAGAGAAACCCATTCAGGGCCACACGTTGACGATGACTAGAGAGGAAGTCCGCCAGCCATGCGTGGAGATTTCCATGGATACCAAAGGAGGAGAGTTTGGTGAGCAGAGCAGGGTGCCAGACCGTGTCGAAGGCACGTGATATGTCGAGGGAGACAGCTCTAATTTCCTGTTTGGCATTGAGGACCTCCATCCATTGTTGAGACAGCAGAAGCAGCATGTCCAGAGTAGAGTGACCTGGTCTGAAACCAAATTGATGATCAGAGACCAAGCCATTGGAGAAGAGGAAAGATTTCATATCCGAAGCAATGTTGGATTCCATGACTTTGCTGATAATTGGGAGAAGGCTGATTGGTCTGTAGTTGCTAGGATCTGTTTTTGCACCTTTTTTGTGCAAAGCGGTGATGTTGGCTGATTTCCAAGCAGATGGCAGTTGACCTTGAGCAAAAGAGAGGGTGAAGAGAACAGAGAGAGGGTGAGATAGAGCAGCAGAGCACGATTTTAGGACCCGTGGGCTGATGCCGTCGGGTCCAGTTGCAGAATCAGAGTCGAGGGTTGACAGAAACTTTTCCACCTTGTCAGAAGGAAAGGACACGGAGTCCAGGAGCAGCAGGGTACGACTGGGTATGGTGGGTACAGAGAGGGATGGGTTTGGGACACAAGATTTAGAGGCAAACACAGAGTTGAGGCATTCAGTCACGTGAAAAAGTAAGTACACCCCATGTAAAGTTTTGACTTTTTCTACATATTTCAACATACAGCTATTTGATCTTCATTTCAACAATATTGATAGATAAAGGTGATAAAATACAACAAATATCATGAAACATTTACATTTTGTAGTCCATTGTATAATTTAAATAAACATAAATGCAAATTTCGCATGTGGAAAAAGTAAGTCCACCCTTGACTCTAATAGGTGGTATTGCCCCCTTTGACAGAAACACCCTCAAGTCGGCGTTTCTTATGACTGTCTACCAGTCTCTGACATTGACTGGGAGAAATTTTTGCCCACTCCTCCATGCAGAATTCAATCAGCTGTGCGATGTTTGAGGGGTTTCTTGCATGCACAGCTCATTTCAAATCCCCCTACAACATCTCGATGGGATTTTGATCCGGGCTTTGACTTGACCATTCCAGAACCCTCCATTTCTTTCTTTTCAGCCATTCCTTGGTGGATTTACTGGTACGTTTAGGGTCATTGTCATGTTGCAAGGTCCACCTTTGGTTGAGCTTCAACTCTCCGACAGATGGCCTCACATTATCCTCCAGCACCTTCTGGTACAATGAAGAATTCATCGTGGATTCTATGATGGTGAGCTGCCCAGGCCCTGATGCAGCAAAGCTGCCCCAAACCATAATATTTCCACCACCATGCTTCACAGTTGATATCAGGTTCTTGTGGTCAAATGTTGTCTTTGGTTTTCGCCAAACATGTCTTCTGGTACTGTGGCCAAATAGCTCTACCTTTGACTCATCTGTCCAGAGCATATTGTTCCAGAAGTGCTGGTCTTTGCCTCGGTGTTCATTGGCAAACTTTAGTCTTGCCCTGATGTTCTTTCTGGACAGCAAAGGTTTCCTCCTGGCACACCTCCCATGTAGATCAAATTTGTGCAGCCTCTTTCTGATGGTAGACTCGTGCACTTTGACATCAACAGTGGCAAGAGCTACCTGTAGGTCCCGTGATGACATTCTGGCGTTCTTAGAGACTTCTTTCAGCATCTTGCGGTCTGCTCTCGGGCTGAACTTGCTGGGGCAGCCTGGCCTGAACAAGTTTGCAGTTGTTTGGAATCTTCTCCACTTGTAGATGATCTTCCGGACAGTCAAATGATTGATTTCATATTGTTTGGAGATCTTTTTAAAATCCCTTCCCAGACTCGTAGGCATCTTTAACCTTCTTTCTGAAGGCCTCAGAGAGCTCTTTTGATCGAGGCATGGTGACGCCGCACACTTCAACAACAAAGAGCAAACCAAACTAAATGTCTGAGGTTGAAATAAGACAGGTACCTCCAAGATCCTCTCCAACGATGTTCTAATCATTTGCACCTGAGCTGGTGCACCTGATTCTAATTTTAGGTATTTGAAGTAGTGATAAATGTAGGGGTGTACTTACTTTTTCCACATGCGAAATTTGCATTTATGATTATTTAAATTATATAATGGACTACAAACTGTAAATGTTTCATGATATTTGTTATATTATATCACCTTTATCTATCAATATTGTTGAAATGAAGATCAAATAGCTGTATGTTGGAATATGTTGAAAAAGTCAAAACTTTACACGGGGTGTACTTACTTTTTCACGTGACTGTATATATATATATATATATATATTCTAATCGGGGAATAACTGTTCGGTCGCGGTAATACACCACCGCTCGGTCAAAATAACATCTTAACCGCGTCCGCAACAATATATATATAAATAAATATATATATATATATATATATATATATATATATATATATATATATATATATATATATATGTATATATGTGTATATATATATATATATATATATATATATATATATATATATATATATAATATATATATATATATATATATATATATATATATATATATATATATATATATATTTATTTATTTATATATATATTGTTGCGGACGCGGTTAAGATGTTATTTTGACCGAGCGGTGGTGTATTACCGCGACCGAACAGTTATTCCCCGATTAGAACCCGATTCCACCCAAACGTTGGCCGGATCGCACCGCGGCTGCTCAATGAGGGAAAAGACTAAAACGACGAATGCAAAGAGGAAGACGAAGGCAAAGAAAGGTTTGGAAATACTACTAAATTTATTTACTATTTACACACATAAGCAAAAAGAAAGCAGTCACGTTTATTTACAAGCACATAAGACGCAGGTGACACAGTGAAAATACTAGCTTACCTACAGTCTTAATTAACCCAGGACAGAACAAACAAAAGACAGACTCACGCGGGGAATGACAGGAATGGCAGGAGGTGGATGGCTGGAGGTGAACACTTGGTGGAGCCAACGCGGAGCTTGGTGGAGCCTTGGTGGAGGTGAACGCTTGGTGGAGCCAACGCGGAGCTTGGTGGAGCCTTGGTGGAGGTGAACGCTTGGTGGAGCCAACGCGGAGCTTGGTGGAGCCTTGGTGGAGGTGAACGCTTGGTGGAGCCAACGCGGAGCTTGGTGGAGCCTTGGTGGAGGTGAACGCTTGGTGGAGCCAACGTGGATCTTGGTGGAGCCTTGGTGGAGGTGAACGCTTGGTGGAGCCAACGCGGCTGGTGGGGGGTTGGTGTGACGGGTTCTTTCTCCTTCCCTCACAAGCTTCAGGACTCTTTCTCTCTCTTTCTTAGTCCCACCCAGTCCAACAACTTCCTCTCTTGCTTAGTCCAACTCAAGGCCTTTCTGTCTTCTGATCTCCTCCCTCCTCGACTCTCTCTGGGGGCCTCTGCCTCGGGTTATATAAGCCCCACCCTTGACCCTTTGCGAACCTCCCCAAAACGTTCTCTCTCCGCCCTCTAAAGCCAACCCCTCGTTCTGGGTTGGTCGGCAAGGGCTGGTTCACTCCTCCCCTCTATGACGAGGTGGGGACCCGCCTTTCTTCCCCAACCCTGCCTCATGGTCAATGGCGGATGAAGGGAAAACCGCCCAAAATGCAGTTGGCAATTGGAAGGGAGGTAATTGGCAATGGCACTCGAGGCCTGGCAAAGACGAAAGGGGAAATGGAAGTTTTGGGAGTGGGAATGAAGGGAATCTATCTCTTTCACTGGTGCAATGGAGTATTTCAATTAATGGGAGACACAGCCTTACCCTAAAACACAGAATAAGATATAACTATCGAACAGGGGTATTCTATGATTGGCTGACGTGTATGCTTGTGGACTAATTATGGGACGCCCTTTTGACCTTTACACAGCTCCGGAGGCAGGAGGCGCAGACTCGAGCAATACTCATCACCAATTTACCACGATACAACACAATCAAAAAAAATACAGTCCTCATATCCGCAACACTGCACCCTCCTCCTCTTAGGCACGCCCCGGGCCTACAACTTTTTATTTAGTGTGACACGTAGGTGTAGTTCCCTCTACTTTTAACCTGACCCTGAGTGCGACAGTTTTTAAAACATAAATAAATGTGTCCCGCTGCTCCATTGCACCCTGCCTAACAGACTTACGCCCACAGTTAACCGAATTGCGGAATGGTCTTCAAACTACACACTGACGGTGGGGAACATTATTTACAATGACTCTGCTTTTATTTACAAGACTAACCCAGGACCTGTAATTGTTCTTTCTGGGGGGGAGACAGTCTGCTCTGCATCGACGCACCATGAAAGCACCCAAAAACGCACCAATACACACCCAAGCACCAATCAGTGCAGTCACCATTGTTCAAGAAAATAAAACCAACAACCCCTAACCCTGCAGGTGATCTCTTGCTCTTCGGATCCCTCTGCTGGCTATTATTATGTCTTCCAGTTGTTGTCATTCTCTCTCATTTTCTTACTGGCGGCCTATTTGCAATAAAGTGTGCCCAACGTGTCCATTTTATTTTCTTTATTTATGGCCCACAGGGAGGAGTGTCCATGTGTCCATTCTCCATGTCCATTCTCCAACGTGTCCATTCTCCTCCGGAGGCAGGAGGCGCAGACTCAAGCAATACTCATCACCAATTTACCACGATACAACACAATCAAAAAAAATACAGTCCTCATATCCGCAACAATATATATGTATATATGTTGCCACGTGTGAGGCTCCCGAAGATATCTCCCTTGATGTGTAGACGACATCAATATCTTCCTTTTCAACACTTTGAAAATAATTACTTTGATGAAGCAGTGATTGATATTTCTTGTATATTTTAACCAACAGACTTGATGGATGTTTTAAGAAACATTGTCACCTGGTGATAACAGGTATGTTGTGATATATAAACAAAAGGCACAGTGGAGGTGATTAAACTTCACCTCGCATGGTATTGACACACGCATACTTGTCCTATTAATTTGGTTGTGTCTTTACGTCATATGCTTTACACATCTTGAGGCATGTGTGCAGCCATTTCAGGATGTGCTTTGGTATCACCATTATTCGTAAACCTATTGCCAACGCTGCTTTCCAAGCTGGCAAAGTCTGAAAGCTATGGGGGATGATTTGGAATTTTCCAATGCATCTCTGCTGGAGTACCGAGGTCCTTTGAAAGATGGTACGGTTGAGGTGCTTTGGTACAGACCTTGCACTAAACTTGTTGAATTTGCAAGTGAGAATGAATTAATGTTTCAACACTTCCAGCACTGTCAGCAAATTCTTCTGCAATTTCACATGTGGTTATATCCTGTGAAATATTCGAAATGAGTTTTGAACATATTTAATGTTTGAGTGATTTCACTTGGTTGCATGTGAGGTTAAACTTGCGATATGTGTGCACACTTGCGGTGGAGTTCTTTATTAATATTAGTATAGAGATATCTTCCAGGTGTTTGGTCGAAATAACATTCCTCTCCAAGCTGACATTGTGAAATCTCACCGATATTAATTCTGAAAAGTTGATATCTCTGGGTTTGTTGCATTGAGAGAAATGTTGACATTTGCTGATTTTAAAATGTTAAAATTGAGAATTTTAAACGAAAATTATACGTTTACAGACAAGTATTTAGATTCTTGTGCACATGCTCATGAGTGTCCTGTATCTCAAATGAGGCCATTATTAAATTGTCAACTCAACGCAAAAAATGAATAAATATTTCAGACATATTGCATTTGCGTTATTACAAACACTTAAGCATTTATTTTTAGAGCTTCTTGGAGTTTCTGAAAACACTAAAATAGTTCTCATTATGAATGTAAGGCAGTTGAAATGTGATTTTTTAAATATATGTAGATTTAACATGGTTTTACACAGCAAAGCATTTATATTCAGACAGAACACTAATACTCAGTTATATTGACTAAATTGGAGCCCAAAAATTCACTTCAAAAATACATCATATCTAAAACCACTACATACAAGCAGTGAAACTGAATAATATGTTACATGAAAACACAAAATTATATATTGTTCTCTGAATAATAGCTTACATGAAAACACAAGTTGGGAACGAAAGCTTCACCAAGTTTTGCATAGTCGCGGTGATGGCAACCATCCGATAACAATAATTGAAGTGGTTGCTGACCACACTGGAAGTCACATTTAGTCAAGAATCTCCCCAAGCAGTCACATTTATTCAAGAATCTCCCCAAGCAGTCACATTTATTCAAGAATCTCCCCAAGCAGTCACATTTATTCAAGAATCTCTCCAAGCAGTCACATTTATTCAAGAATCTCCCCAAGCAGTCACATTTATTCAAGAATCTCCCCAAGCAGTCACATTTATTCAAGAATCTCCCCAAGCAGTCACATTTACTCGGGAATCAACAGCGAGCAGTGAATGTTGATCCATGCTTCAGCCCAACCTGGAACCACGCCGGTTATAAATCAGAATTCCTTTGCTTTTTATCCTCATGGGACGTCAATCAGACGCAAACAGCAGCGTGACAAAAATGGCAGGAACATGAGGCACACGTACACCATCTCTTGGAAATAATTAATTCAGTACAGGAGACGTAGAATGATAAACTGATAAACAAAAACAATAACAACATAATCTCTATAGCCCTTCGGTACCAAACTCATACACGCAAGCTAACACTCGCAAACAAAACCAGGCAAGATAGAAATGGGGAAGGTGGAAGGAGACGACAAAGGATGAACAAGAACAAAAAGACATAAAATCTCAAAACCCCCATGGCTTTAGTAATTTTGCTGTACAGAGTTAATGGCTGTCAGTCGGCCACCTTTGGTCAGATTACAAAACAAAATCTTCTGCATTCGTACAATCTCATGCGTTGTCTTTGTGCCAAATTTGAACAAAATTGGTCCATGCCTGTCGAGATATGGTTGCGGACACGTTTAAGTCACAAAATGGCCTCCAATCGGCCAACTTGGATCTAATGTCGAAAAAATTGGCGTGCATATGCAAACCATCATTCATTTTCTGTGTTCCAAGTTTGAATAAGATTGGTAAATGCATGTCTGAGAGAAGGTTGAGGACGTGTTCAATATTGGATTTTTACATCTAAAATAGCCGCCAGTCTACCAGTCGGCCATCTTTGATCAGATCGCAAAATAAAATGAGGTGTACATGTATGCTGTCAAGCGCTGTGCTTGTGCCAGGTTTGATAAAAATCGGACCATGTATGTTGAATAAATGGTTGGGGACATGTTTAAGCAACAAAATGGCTGCCAGTTGGTGATCTTGGATAAAACTCGAAAATAAATGATAGTGAATACTATTATGTTTGTGGGGTAGTGATATGTAGTGTCAGGTAGATTTGTATAGGTAGGTGCTCCGATGATCATGATAAGAACCATCACCATGTGATAAGTTTTGTTTTGCCGAATATCGGATTAAGGTGTACCTTCATCCCCATCACGAGGGGGCGGTGCATGTTATTTAGCTTAGGGAATAAGGATAAATTATCCCTTGTACGTCTTACCCTTGGTGATTTATCCTTTGTCCCTTTTGGCACCGCAAAGTAGACACTAGTAGGAATCGCCAATAGATTGCACTAAATAATAACAATAAAACCAACCGGAAGCCAGGCATCGGGCACTGGGGCTGACAATCCCACCTGGCAGGAACACATCACTCGGGCAGGCTGAGAGCCATGCCCAAAAGGACAGTGATTGGGCGGGGGTTTACCAACAGGAAGGCCGGGGTAAGAAGGGACTCACTGATTGGCCAGGGCAGAGCAAGAAGGCACTCACCGATTGGTGAAAGAAGGGTGAGCAAGAAGTGGCGCGCTGACTGGTAGAGAGCTGAGCAGGCAGTGGTGGCCTGCGGGCTGATTGGTGGGGAAGTGCCGATGACGTCACGACCCGATGTTAAAATAACTCTCGGACCAACATTTTCTCTCTTGCCTTCTCTCTTGCCTTCATTCTTGCCTTCGCTCTTGCCTTCGCTCTCTTGCCTTCACTCTTGCCTTCACTCTTGCCTTCACTCTTGCCTTCACTCTTGCCTTCACTCTTGCCTTCTCTTCTTGTCTCTCTTGTTTTTTGCCCTCGACAACCTCTGGCCCCCTTGTTCTTCTCCCTCACGCTCTTGTGGCTGTTCCCCTTCTGGACCTCAGGAACGATTGTGATTTGACCGACCATGTTCAGAGACGCCATTGGAGATGTGCAGAGGCTGCAGGAACAGCCGTTGACCGGGAACTGCGGTTCCCCTTGCGTGGACGAGTGTACAAGCGCTGCAGCATGAACGGGTGCAACGAGGTCTGCTTTCCGCCAACGTGCGCGCTTGGCGCGCAATGCCGGACCCATTCGCAGACCCTGACGAGACCTCACCAGTGATCAGAGCTGAGCACGCCCACACATATAATTTATTTTCCAGTTCTTCCATCCCTTTTGTCTGTGTTTGGTTCTGTGTGCGGGTGCACTCCATATAGAAAACTTAGTTTATCGTCGCGCTTTTCTTTGTCCCAGCATCCGTTTTAATAAACCCTTTTGTTATTTTACCTGTACATTTGTAAACCCTGTTTTTGTTTGAGTTATTTTGTGCAGATTGAAGACTGCCTGGTGGGATCGCTCAGGTAAGCGCTTCAGCTTCCTCCCCTTTTCCCTTTCTTTCCCCGCGTGTATCAAGCCCGCCATTGAACTGAATGCTTCGGAGTTAAAGTTCGCTATTGGCCATTCGTGATCGCTGTGGTGTTCACCTGGGGAATCACACGACAATACTATACATACTAATCCCTCAATAATAATCATCAATAAACTCCAATACATTCAGAACTCCGCTGCCCGTCTACTCACGCATTCCCGGACCCGTGACCACATCACCCCCATCCTTTATAAGCTTCACTGGCTCCCCATCCCCCAGAGAATCCAGTACAAAATCCTCCTCTTGACCTACAAAGCCCTCCATAACCTGGCCCCATCCTACCTGACTGACCTCCTCTCCAGACACACTCCCACCCGCAACCTCTGCTCTGCTGGCGCCAACCTCCTGTCCCCCCCCCCCCCCCCATCCAGATCAAATTCAGATCCTGGGGGGACAGGACCTTCTCCATCGCTGCTCCCACCCTCTGGAACTCACTACCTCACACCATCAGAGACTCCTCCTCACTCACCACATTCAAAACATCACTAAAGACCCACCTGTTCAACACTGCATTTAACATTTAACCCACAGCATTTAACCCCTGACTATCTGTTCTTCTTCTCCTTCATTTTGCTTTGATTATTTACCTATTTATTTTTGTCTTTTTGCACTTGTTTTTTGTACTCTGTCAAAGCGTCTTTAGGCTTCTTGAAAAGCGCTATATAAAATAAATGTATTATTATTATTATTACTATAAGAGAGATGTTTCATGTCATTTGTGTGTGTGTTGTGTGTGTGTTGCCATTTTTTTCAGGGATGGGTGAACGGATCTTATCTTTGTCAAACTTTCAGAGGTTCACACCGTTAGTATTCTGAAAACAGGAATACCACAGCAAGATGTTCCAAGACATTTCAAATGTAACAGGAATACCATTCAATTATTGAAGTATTTACCATAACATTCATGTAACTCCCAATACCACAACATTATTAGCTTGTTTTGACAGATCCAAGTGAGGATGTTCTTTAGGATAACTTCAAGCAAAAGCCTCTAATGATGATGATGATTATTATTATGTCGAGTCTCCTCGGGCAATGATGGCATTGCCTTTCTATGGTTGGTACACACGGGTAAGTGTGTGGTACAGACGGGGGTCGCCGCTCTTCTCCGTCTCTCTGCTGGCCGTTGGGAAATTCACCCTCTTCCCCCCGTGCTGTTGGAGTCGACTGGACTCTCATCCACCAGATGTGCAGAGCCATCTGCCATTTAAACCGCATGGCTGCGGACCGTTACCATGGTAAGGGGGGCTGACAGATACTACCCCTTGCCCACAGGTGACTGGTCTGGGGTTATGCAAGGCAGGGGGAACCATCTCACTGAGGTATCAGAAGATACCCGCATACCTATAAAAGGCCTCTAAAAATACACTCCATTCTATATTTCTACTGACAGTAAAGCAGATGTGATGTTGTAGCTAATGCAGTAATGATTTACACCCCATTTCCAGTCAGATGAGGCCCAGGAAAAATCCATGTATAACCCATGCAAATCCCATGTCCAGCCTATGTGGGCTAGCCCACAAAAAGCCCATGCCCAGCCAACATGGAGTAGCCCACAAAAAGCCCATTCTCTGTCCACGTGGCCCAGCCCAGTTAGGCCACGGTGGAGCCAATGGACAAATCCAGCTGGGGCCAACGTGCAGGACACATATGGGATCCACAAGTTAGCCCACATAGGACCCATATGGGCCCCAGCTGGACATGCTGGCTGGGATCAAGCCCGCAGCACGGAGATAGCCAATCGATCTTGCAGGAGCGACCCAGAGATCCCCCACATCCAGGATGGTGTACCCCTGCCTTCACAACGTCAGAACCATGACAGAGTTAGAGAAAGAAGAGACAGAAACAAGAGGGAAAGGGCCGGTCCATGTGGACTAATCGGCACTCTGACCGTGACTGCGCTGCCCTGATGAATCCGGGCAGCAGAGAAGAATGGGGAAGAGTTAGCCCCCGACTTACGTTGGGGGTTACAACCACCGCAAAGAGCCATCCCCGATTGTTGTTCTGCATATTGTTGTCAAGGTCAGTAGCAGATTATAGCGGGGGGTTGGTGGGGTGGCAAATTGGCCATTTGCTCTCGGCCCTTGATCTTGACCACCCCAAGATAATTGAGTTGATAGGATGTTTTTTGTCGCCCTTTGCAATTCGATCCCCCAATGTCGTCAACATGCCGTCCATCTTCCTTTCGCTGATGATGACAAACTGTAGCGGGTGAACGGTCATTCAGCGTCCTCAAGCGTGTCAAATACTATCTGCATTCAACCATGGGACAGCAACGAATGTCAAACTCTCACTTCTCGGCATTGAACACGGAATGCTGGACTCGCTGCCAATGGACGAAACTATATCTAACTTTGCATCATTCGAAGCTTGCAAAAAGTAGAAGGTGTGAAACAAAAAGTACAAGGTATAAAACAAATGTACACTACTAGGATTTTCAGGAAAGAAAATGGAATTTGAAAAAGGTGGATTTGGAGTGTATTAATGGGGGTAGAAAAGATCAAGGTTTTGGATGTTGGAAGATAAGAGATGGTGGTGAACAGCCGTTTTAAAGACCTGGAGGGAGCAGTGGGATTGAAGAGAGTGAGGGAGTTTGTTCCAGAGGCGGGAGAAAAGAGGAATGAAGGAGTGAAGGTGAGCAGAGAGTCTTGATTTTGGCAATTTCACCAGAAGAGGGTTGATGGTGGACTGCGTGCGCCCTGCAGAAACCTGGGGAAGATAAAGCTCTGAGAGGGCAGAGGGTGCAAGACGAGAAAGGAGGCGGTAGAAGACAGAGAGACCACTGGACTGTTTGTGATGGCAAAGTGGGAGGCCCATGGACTCAATTTCATTGCGGGAGATTCCAATAATCTTGAAGGCCTTTGTTTCCACAGTGTAAAGTTGAACAAAGGGGAGGCAGTATTTCAAAAGCTGCAGATGAAGGCCTTGTAGGCGGATAAGAGTTCAGGTGTGCCAAGGAAGGACTTCATACAAGGGAGAATGCCCAGTCATTGAATGGCTTTGGAGGCCAACCTGGAAATATGATTTTCCAAAGGAAGATCATGGCTGATTGTGAGATCGAGGAGTTTGAATGACTGAATTTCCTCATGAGGATTGTTAGGAGAGTATTTGGGAGGGTTTCAAGATGGTCCTTTCAGAGAGAGAGATGGAGAGTGTGAGGTTTGTAAGGACTGATGGACATATTTCAAGTGTTTGACTAGTTTGTGATATTGTCAATGTCTGAAGAAATGAAGAGGCTGTTGCGGCACTTTTATTTTAATTTAATTATAAAATTGAATGCTGTAGAACACAAATCATCTTCTTTCCACTTCCAAAAACCTCCAGTTTAGCAGTACTTCAACAAAATATTACGCCATTTTGCGCCACCTCGACCAATCAAATGTTTCGCTCTCACTCTCAGTATTGGGGAATATTGAGATTCAGACAAAATGGCGGGGGTCATAAGAAATATAGATTGTGTTCGGAAACACGAGGCAAGAGTTTAAAACACCCCGCCAATGTCCTTGGTCTCAAGACTGCACATGGTAAGGTGTTCTATGAACTCTCTCATATCAGTTGTCACCATGCCAATTGGCTGGGTGTTGGTACCACTCCTTACCAACCATGCCACTTCAGCAAAGGAGTTCTGTGACTCCATGGGACCGACTGAACATGTAAACTTTCCTACCGAAACTGACTCAATCTGTAAACTGTAAATCTAAACTATCTATCAAAAGACCTTCTGGATTTGGTAATGACCAACATCGCAGCCGATGTCTCCTGCTTTTCTACTGCTCTTCCTCTGCTCC
This sequence comes from Myxine glutinosa, assembly GCF_964187855.1. Classification (NCBI taxonomy): domain Eukaryota; kingdom Metazoa; phylum Chordata; class Myxini; order Myxiniformes; family Myxinidae; genus Myxine; species Myxine glutinosa. The sequence continues at coordinate 85,239,020 of NC_136261.1, read as the reverse complement.
AATTGGTTCATCTGATCATGTGCTTGTCAAGGTCAACATCTCTCTGGCTATTCTCAGAGACCTGCCTCAACGCCGGCAAGTTTAAATCTTCATGGGTGACTTTTCCCAAGACGTTTGGAAATTTAAACTATAATTTATGCCATACATGGTCTTATCTAGACGCTGCAAGTACACAGTTTACTTTACTTATGCATCTTTTTATCCTTTATCTGAATACTTATTTTAGTTTCATTATTATCGTGCATACTACAGGGGAGGGTCTGGTTGCTGTCAGTGGTAAAGGACGACATGTGCATGTCACTCTCCATTGTGAAAATTTTGTACACCGCTCCTTTCCTATACCATCTCCAGGCACTGCATGACGTCGTTGCCGGGCACCGAAGGGGGGGGGGGGGGGGGGGGGCGGCGATGATGCTCGATGAAAGGGAGTACTCAGTTTTCACTCCCATTTCTTTCTTTCTTTCTTTCTTGTTTGTTTTCTTGATTGTTAGTTTGTCCGGGCTATACCTCAGCCATCCTTTGAGCTAGGAAGCTGAAATTTGGGCACAATAGTGAGCAAGTACTTTGGCAAGAAGAATATATTTTTCTTTTTTGATTAATCAATTAATTGATTAATTATTTAATTATTATCCATTTATTAAGTACTTGTTTTCTTTCTCATCTGGGCAATATCTCAGGCACCTTTTGAGCTAGGTAGCTGATATTTGGACACGACAATGACCAAGTGATTTGGCTGTAAAGGGTATTTTTTATTAATCAATTAATTAGTTAATTAAGTAGTTTTTTTAAAGTTCCAGATTCAGATGAAACGGTAGTGGTTTAGGTATTCTGTTAGCCAATTGATTAATAATTTAATTATTTTGCCATTATTATTTCTTTATTTTCATTATTAGTCACTTATTTATTTTCGTTCTCATCTGGCCAATATCCAGACATCTTTTGAGCTAGGAAGCTTGTATTTGGACATGACAGTGACCAAGTTATTTGGCTATAAAGTATATTTTTGATTTATTAATGAATCAATTAATTGATTAATTATTTATTGATTTATCAAGTAATCAAATAATTATTTAATTTTTTGATTAATTATTTAATTTAATTAATTTTTCTAAAAGTTACAGCCTTGGATGAAACTGGTGATTTAGGTATGCTATTGGCCAATTGATAAATTAATTAATTATTTAACGATTATTATTTATTTTAATTACGCAATTAATCAATCAATTGAGGTACACCTCTCCCTCCCAATACCGTCTCTATGTGCTGCATGGCGGCATCCCCGGAAATGGCATGCTGGAGGACATTTATTTATTTACTAGCAGAAGTACCCGGCATTGCCGGGCGGGGAAGTGGAGGGGAACGGGGGGGGGGGGGGGAGCGAGCCCCTTGGCAAAGCGAGCGATTTTTTTTTTCATAGCGTCATAGCGTCATATCGTCATATCGTCATAGCGTCATAGCGTCATAGCGTTCATAGTGTCATAGTGTCATAGCGTTCATAGCGTTTCATAGCGTCATAGCGATTTTTTTTTTCATAGCGTCATAGTGGTCATAGCGTCATATCGTTCATAGCGTCATAACGTTCATAGCGTCATAGCGGTCATAGCGTTTCATAGCGTCATAGCGATTTTTTTTTTCATAGCGTCATAGTGGTCATAGCGTCATATCGTTCATAGCGTCATAACGTTCATAGCGTCATAGCGGTCATAGCGTTTCATAGCGTCATAGCGATTTTTTTTTTCATAGCGTCATAGTGTTCATAGCGTCATATCGTTCATAGCGTCATAGCGTTTCATAGCGTCATAGCGATTTTTTTTTTCATAGCGTCATAGCGTCATAGCGTCATAGCGTTCAAAGCGTCATAGCGTCATAGCGTCATCACGTGATCGCTCTGAGCGAATCAGCGCCCACCTGCTCTGATTCCGTTGATTCCGTGCGCTGAAATGCGCTGAGGTAAATATGAATAAAAACATATGGATCGTCAAATATTTTGAGTTCGGCCATGTTCGTCCCAGGCTCAATGGGCATGTCTATGCCAAATATCAAGCACGTAAGCCTCTCCGTTTAGGAGTCTATCGGTAACATCACACACACACACACACACACACACACACACACACACACACACACACACACACACACACACACACACACAAACTGTGTTTTATATATATAGATTTGGCATAGAAGCGGTGTACTTTGAATATATCTGTACCTGTTTTTTTTTCTTTCTCTATTTGCCCTATACACAACCCCCTAAATATCTCTGAGCACTATCTCAACTCTGAACGTCCTCTATAGGACAGGGGGAGGCTTATACCTGTTGTAGGGTTTGTTTCTACAATTAATGGTCCCCTTTAGACCCCTTGGAGTACTAAACCACCTGTGTATTTATTTTTTCCCTGTGTACTAAACTGCCAAAATAGAGATCTAAACCACAATTTAATATTGTCTTGTTCAAGTTAGATTATTTTCTCTCTCCTCTCTAAATATGGCATGCAGGAAATAGAGAATGTAAAGTTTGCTTTGCCTGGTTCTGGGTGTCTCAAAATTTTAGAAAACATCTCAAGGAAAAGAGAACACGCAGCTTGATCAGTTAATGAGATAGCATGGAGAGCAGCTACCATATAGCATTCGACTCTGCCAGCCCGTGAAGTTTACTCAAGTGGTCACTTAATTAGCTTAGCACTAATTCAGCCTTTGTTCCATTTGTAGACCCTCCCCACTGATTCCACCAGATCTTTAGTTCTGCCACTTTTAATTCCATGGGATTTGTTCCATTTAAGCTCATGATTAACTCACATGACTGAAAATAAAAGGTGATTTTTTTATCTATAGTGGCTTAACTCCCAGGTTCCCAAACCTGCTTTGCATGTGTGATATAAAATGGTTATCCCCTATTAGAAACCTTGATGACTGATCTTTTATCTCATCTGTTTAAAGGATCTAATTTGACTACATTGACTCTGGCTCATGGAAGAGTTTTTCCATCGATCACATCTTGGAAAAGGGCCGGAGGAACTAATCAATACTGCATGTACAAGGTAGGATTTGAAACTGCTTTCCGAACATCGTGAGCTAAGTGTTCAGTTGGGAATGAAAAAATAATTGTTTCAAAGCTGTATTTTTTTTAATGATAAGAATGATGGCCGAGAAGCATGCACTACTCACCTCTTCGCAGTCCAGCCTGGGTTTGAATTTCGGTCCAACTGTAAACTGTCATCCTGGTGTTTCGCAGGCAGGGCGATTCATCTATATGTGACGTACTTCGGATAGACGTTAAACTTGGCGGTCCGTCTACTGGTATTAGTTGGTGGATGCTAAACATCCCACGGTGTCATTCGCAAAGAGTAGGCAAGCTATCAAAATTAGGCAAGCACCATGGTCAAATTCAAAATTCCTACCCTAAATAATTCATCGAACAGCAAGCATGGCCAGCCAGTTCGTGAAAGACTTTGGCCAAAAAACTTACCCCGGCCAACCCCACAAGAGCGTGGGAATCATTTTGGGCGTAAAAGAAGATTGATATTCTACACTATTTTATTTATTACAAACTAGCAGAAGTACCCGGCGTTGCCGGGCGGGGGAGGAAGGGAGGTGGGTTGTGGGTTGGGGGGCATCGGGGGGAAGGGGTTCATATATAGGCTGGTGGGTGAATGTGGTAGAGTTAGGAAGAAGAAGAAGCCGTACTACCAACTTCGTACACTTCCGGAATTGTTTGATTTATTTGTATTCAAATGTCTGGTAATTGTTTTGTATTTATTCATGCGAATGTGTACTTGTGTATAACTGTCATTAACTTAAAAAGGCCAAGGCTCTATTGAGCGATTGTTTTTTTTGTTAAACTCCAAAAAAACTATTTCATTTTTTTCTCATAATTTTTTTTTCATTTTTGCCTAAACAACTCCCAGACATTCACTGATGACCCTCTGAAAGTTTGACAAAGATCCGTTCAGCCATCTCTGAGAAAAATGGCGACAGAGACACACACACACAGGCATCTTTCTTATTAGTGCAGCGGCATAGCAAAAATTTAAGAAGAATTGTGCATTTTGTGATGGAAGCACCAAATTTGGCACAATGATAGAATGTTATATTTAGAACATTTTCAGATATGGAACCACTTTGAAATTCACCCAAGGTCGCCGCCATATTGGATTTCAAAATGGCGGCTTTAAAAATCTGTAACCCTTAGGGGGGGTGGCGGAAACAAATCCTACAGGCACAATTATTGTCCCATTCACCCTATATCTTTTCTAACATCAGTAGACACATTACAGCGGCGATTCTGAGCTCAAGGGAACATCTAGGGGTCTGGGGAGTGAAAAATTTGAAAATTTCGGCCAAAAATACCCCTAAAAGAGGTCATTTGGTGTCAAATTTCAGGGGGGGTCGTGTATTGTCCTGTAGATAAAACATGCTGGTCCATTGATTAACCCCTAATTAAACGACTTTTTTGTTTGTTTGCTCCATCCAGGTTTCAATCATGTCGAAGCAGTTCAAGTTAGTTCATGTTACCAAGCATGTAACTTCAACGCCAAAGACGCCACTGGACTGGGAACTCTGTGTTCTGTGTCAAGTTGATATAGGAGAGTCCCTACAGTGTCCTGCTGTCACGAAAAGAACTGATGCAGGTGCTGGATACAAGACACTTGAAGACAATCTATCAGCATTCAATAAACTAGGCAAGCTGCCACAAGACGTGGACTTGCAACGACTGGATGAAGGCCAAGGGATAGCTGCCACTCTAGCTGCCCACCAAGCCAAGTGGCACAAGTCATGCAGGGTGAAATATAACACTACCAAGCTACAGCGGGTACAGAAGAGAAGTCATCCAGAGGGAAGCCCTATCCCCAGTACAATCACAGATAAGTACAAGCTTACTAGGTCTCAGGCAGCTTGTGTTGATAGCATATGCGACAATTTGTGCTTCTTCTGCCAGCAAGAGCTTGGTTTGGAGTTTCATCAAGCAGCGACATTGGAACTAGATAAACACGTTCGCAAGGCTGCAGAGTTTCTTCAGGATACCACTTTGTTAGCCCAACTGAGTGCTGGGGACATGGTCGCAAGAGAGGCCAAGTACCATAAGAAATGTTTGACATCCCTATACAACCGCGTGAGGGCAGCAAAAAAGCTTGCTGAGCAAAGCCAGAGCACGGTAGATGTCATTTCAGCAATAGTCCTTGCTGAACTGGTAACGTACATAGAGGAAACTGCTAACGAAGAAGACACTGCTCCTGTATTCAAGATGGCAGACCTCACCAAGCTCTACACAATGAGAATGGAACAGTTCGGAGTTGTGCTGGAAACACGAGTCCATACAACCAGACTCAAGGAGCGTATCCTGGCACACTTCCCTGATCTGCAGGAGCACAGGCAGGGAAGAGATGTCCTGCTGGTGTTTCAGGAAGACATTGGCAGTGCATTAGCCAAGGCATGTCAACATGATATTGACAGTGATGTTGTGCACCTGGCACGAGCTGCAGGGATTATAAGGAAGGATATGTTCCAGTCATCTCAGCCTTTCAATGGGTCCTTCTCAAACAAATGTCAAGAAGAGTCTGTGCCACAACTGCTGCTGACAATGGTCTCCATGATTTTAGAGGGCGCAGGCATCAAAGATCAGGCATGTCAGTCATCGGCATCGGCGTCTGTGACAATAGCTCAACTTCTCAAATACAACAGTGTGAAGCATGAGAGGAGAGGTGCAGGCACAGACGTACGACACGGCATTAGTCAAGAGACTCCTTTGCCAATATATCTTGGCTTGATGCTTCAAGCCCATACGAGAAAGAGGGAACTAGTTGACACATTATCTGGACTAGGGATCAGCATTGCCTATGATAGAGTGCTACGGATCTCTGCAGAGCTGGGGAACGGGGTCTGTCAGCGCTTTCGGGCGGAGAAGGTGGTCTGTCCCCCAAAGCTCCGCGGTGGAGTGTTCACCACATCAGCTGTGGATAATATAGACCACCATCCCAGTTCCACGACAGCACACGACTCCTTCCACGGAACTGGTATTTCATTGATACAACATCCAGACTATGACAATCAAGGCACAGACCGAGGTATTGTCATCATCGGGGGTGTCTCAAATGTCAAGACTGTGGAGAACCTTCCACGGTATTACACAGATGTACAACCAGTTAGTTCACTTGCCAAAAGCCACCCTGTACCAGCTGGAACCCAGGCGTCGCTGCAGAGGAATCCTGCACAAGCTGAACTGGATAAAGAGAAGAGGTGGCTCCAGACTGTGAAGGATGCATGTGACAGTGGTGACACACAGAATCCAGGAAACATTTCTTGGGCTGCACATCATGCAGAGAACCAATCGGCCAAGGATACTAGTATCACAGTCACACCCACTGCCTTGCTTCCCCTCTTCCATGACCAAGCCCACTCAGTGCCAGTGATCCGCCATGCCATGGATGTCGTTAAAGCAGCGATCAATGAGCTAAACCCTGGACAGATACCCGTCGTCACACTGGACCAACCACTTTATGCGATCGCCAAGCAGGTGCAATGGAACTGGCCAGACACACATGGTGAAGATCTCTTTGTGGTCATGCTGAGTGGTCTACACACAGAGATGGCAGCTTTGAAGACAGCAGGAGACTGGCTGCAAGACAGCGGTTGGACACAGGCATTGGTTCAGGCAGAGATAGCAACAGCTGGCACAGCAGACTCCTTCTTGCGTGCAGCTCACGTCAGCCGTACAAGACGCGCCCACCAAGTAACTGTTGCTGCCCTACACATACTGCAGCATCGTGCATATGACATATACAACGAAAGAGCAACTGCAAGAGATGAGGAACCATTGGAGTTCGAGGCATGGTGTGACCAGAGAGCAGCGGCATGTCCACAGTTTCAGTACTGGGCCACTGTACTTAACCTGGAGCTCTGTATACTCCTCTACATACGTTCACTGAGAGAGTCCAACTTCACGCTGTACATGGACACCCTACCAGAGCTAGCTGCATGGTTCGCTGCATTGGACCATATCCACTATGCTCGCTGGTTACCAGTCCACATCAGGGACATGGTTGGCATTGCAGAGAAACACCCAGATGTTGCTGCCAAGTTCCATGCGGGGCACTTCACATCCAAGAAGACTAGGCATGCTTTCTCCGCCATCTCCCTAGACCAGGCTCATGAACAAAACAATGCCACGGTCAAAGGCGATGGCGGGGCAGTGGGCCTAACTGAAAATCCAAGTGCCCTTCGACGGTGGATGGTGGCTGGCCCCAAAGTTGCTCGGGTCATCACAGAATTTGAGACCTCACAGCAACTGCGCCAAAGGGGAGAGCACACCCACCACCATGAGCAAACCGACAGTGTGCAGAAGAAGTTCGTCCAAGATGTCCATGCACTGACAACAGTCATCGAAGAGATGGGCAGCCCCTTTGAAGAAGAAAGCACAGATTTGCTGGTCCTGGGCACACTGGAGATCTTGGGCCCAGCTGTTGTAGATACTGTGCGTACAGCTGTACAGATTGGGAGAGATCAGTTCCATTCATTTGAGAAGGAACGTCTGGCAGACAGATCCAAGCCACTCAATGATGTCATCAAACGCAACAAACTCCCGTTGTTTTCATCCATCAAGGTCAAAGCTGCCCAGAAGAGCAAACAACAAGTAGCCTCTGCAAAGAGTGATTCAGAGCTCTTCTCCAGACTATACATCGCATGCCAAACCAGAGATGGGGGTCTCGAGCAGTTCTTCAAACATGAGAACAGCGCACATCCGCCAGCACTCTCGCAAAATGGACAGCTCCGCTTTGGTTCCAAAGCTGACTTGTTGCAGCCCTTAGAACAGCTTGTCGAAACAAAGTCGGACCCACCACAAGTATCTTCTGTGATCCTCGATGGAGCTGTAATAGTTCAAATGCTGAGCCCAGGCCAGACCAAAACATTTCTTGACTATGCCACAAAAGTATTCGTTCCATACATTATGTCACAGCTTCAACATCGATCTCGTCTCGATCTAGTGTGGGACCGCTATGCAAAGTCAGGCAGCCTGAAGGCAACTGCAAGGACCAACAGAGGCAAGGGAATACGCAGACGTGTCACTGGCTCTGCCCTCCTACCAGGCAACTGGCACAGTTTCCTCCGTGTCGACGAGAACAAGGAGGAACTCTTCAGCTTTCTAAGCAGGTCACGGAGTCCATCGATGTGCCAGACAAACAGCTGATTGCTACTGACGGTGAACAGGTAATGTGCATGATGTATGTTAGTGTGTGTTAGTGAAAGTGTGTGTATGTGTCTGGGTGGTGAGAGTGGGTGCGTGCCTGCTTGTGTGTTTGAGAGTGTGTGTACAATCTTCTGTGGTTTCAGTACATATTATACAATGTATTATTGATTTATGCTGTTGTAGAGTAAATTCTTACCCACATATGTGTATTCTTTTCATCTATCTATAATTCCAGTAATCTCTGTCTGTCTGTACGTTTGTTTGTCTGTGACCGCTGTTTCTCGACAACCACGGGTCCGATATACTTTTAACTTGCCAGGTATATTGCTGGGGACCCGAGGATGTGCCTTTTCAAGGTTTCATATTAATCGGACAATTACTTACCGAGCTATGTCCAAAAAACGATTCAACCAATCAGAGAGCAGCGAACGATCGCGTGTGCCGAACGTGGCGGACACACTCTGCCTCGGATGGCACATTTGAGAGCGTATTCATTTATTTCACGTTTGCAAACTATGTTGGCGTTAAACTATGTTTTACAACTAATAAAAACGAATTTGCGATTCATTCGCTTTCCTGCGCGTTTGTGTACGCGATGGCGATTTCTTTACCAAACTCCGGAAGCCGTTCGCTTTGGACCGAACCATTTCATGTAAATAGAGGGGGGGGATTGTCACCACTCGCAAGCCGTTCGCTTTGGACCAAACCATTTCATGTAAATAGAGGGGGGGGATATAATTTTAGATATATATATATAGTACGGGCATGCCCTAGTATAATTTAATTTTGATTATATAATCCCGATTTGTATTATCTATTCGGAATAATATTTTGTATTGTATATATAATCTTTAGCTGTCCACGGTACACTCCCTCAAATTGTTAAGAAAGGCCTATTGGCCATAGTGTTCTTGAATTGCTTTTTTCTTTCCTGGCATCTTGGGGGAGTGTACATGAACAGGCTACTGTTATATGTGCAATGTCATATTGTATGATTTCATGTGTTTGATGCCAAGTAAATAACAATAATAATAATAATAATAATAATAATAATTGCCCTGTATTTATGTACTTGAAATAATGTACTGAAATTAATTAATAAATGTTATGCAGATTCATGGCAGGTTTTATTCGTGACCACCTACACCAAAGGAATTCACATTTAATTTACATCACGGTATTGTTCATGCTTACACCAACAGGTCATTGCTGTACCACCATGTGCAGACACAGCCGCTTTGGCCCCGTGCAATCACGAGGAAGCAGACACGCGCATGATGCTCCACGCAGCAGCTGCTATGAAATCTGGACACCGCAGAGTACTCATCCGCACCGTGGACACAGATGTGGTGGTTCTCGCTGTGTGGATGGCCCAGGAGCGTAATGAGGTAGTGGACGAACTCTGGTTAGCGCTTGGAACCGGAAAGAACTTCCGCTACATAGCAGCACACGAGCTGTCTGCTACCCTGGGACCAGACAAAGCCAAGGCACTGCCAATCTTCCATGCAATCACAGGGTGTGATACCGTCTCGAGCTTTGCAGGTCGTGGCAAGAAAACAGCATGGGCAGTATGGGAAACTTTTCCAGAAGTGACCAATGCATTCCTGGACCTGGCATCTGCACCAAGTGAGATCTCTGAGGATACACTGGCAACCCTGGAGAGATACGTAGTGCTTCTGTACGACCGCACATGCACATGTTCTGAGGTGAATCTGGCAAGAAAGAAACTCTTTGCAAAGAAATCTCGATCCATTGAAGCAATACCTCCAACACAGGCCGCCCTAGTACAACACGTGAAGAGAGCAACTTACCAGGGTGGACATTGTTGGGGACAGTCTCTTGTCCCACACTGCTATCTCCCATCACCATGCGACTGGGGGTGGGTGGACAATGACGGACAGTTCGATCCTCTGTGGACAACACTACCAGAAGCTGCCAAATCCTGCTATGAACTCATCTGTTGTGGGTGCGAAAACGGTTGCAGTGGGAGATGCAAGTGCAAGAAAGCGGCTCTGAAATGCACAGCACTGTGTGCCTGTGATGGTGACTGCTCACATTGAGTTGGAACTGTGACACTTGGCATGACTTGATGCAATACGCTCGCTAGTTCTCTTGCTGAACGTGTGTATACAATGTACGTAATATGGGATTATCAGTTGCTTATGTGCATTAAAACATATTTCAATACAACCATTCAATTCATTGACCTCATAAATGTACATCTAGACACCAGAATCAAGTATCTAGCTGGCATAGAACCAGAGATATCGGTCAGCAGATTTTCGGAAGCCGCCATCTTGGAATCCAATATGGCGTCAGTAAATCAACTTCTAAGTAGAACCATTCAATTCCTTGACCTCAAGTTTGTACATCCAGACACTAAAATCAAGGCTGTAGCTGGTATAGAACCAGAAATATTTGTAATTAAAGATTTTTAAGCCGCCATTTTGAAATCCAATATGGCGGCCACATTGGGGTGAATTCCAAAGTGGTTCCATATCTGAAAATGTTCTCCATATAATATTCTATCATTCTGCCAAATTTGGTGCTTCCATCACAAAATGCACAATTGGTTTGCTATGCCGCTGCACTATATATAGTAGAGAGAAGATAAAAATATAAATTAACAATAAATATTATTTTACTAATTTCTGCTAAATGATACGCATCCATCTCTGGAAGTGTATAGGTATATTTTAGTTTTACACTGATCACAAGCAAGCAATGCTGCCCTTAAGAATAGATGGATTGAAATCACAAAAGGCTGAATATGAGGCTCGGCCTTCTCATGGTGGTTATTATTAGCCTTTGTATAAACCTTTTCAACAAAAGCAGCAGCAGCAGAAGGTTTTTTGCTATATTGGGCTGGGTTTGATTACGTTCCAGCCCAGTCTCAAACTATCCTGCTATATTAAATAAATACACAGTGAGAACTGCTTTGCAATAATGTCCCCTACTGGTTCCAATGAATGTTCTCGTTCCAAACAAAAAGGGCATAACTCCGTGAAAAAATGGTGGAACGTCCCAATACTCGAACTTGTTCTGTAACTTATCATAATAGATCCATGCATGAAGTTTCAGTTGAATATGTCAAAGGGTAAGGGGTAAAAGTGTAGAAAACCACAGGTGGGACTGACGGACGGACAGACGGAGAGCAAACCTATATTCCCCTCTGGGTAGAGAACGAATAAGGCAATTCTCTGTATGTACGCATGTACATCTGGAAATCATAGGAAAAAAACAGGGCTGCCCCAATCTTATATCAACAAAACATTAAGTGACATCTGGTGATATTTTGTGCAGTTGCAAAGAGGGTGCCAGATGTGGTCTACAAAATCCTAAGGGTTTTCCAAGGTTTTCCAAGGTTTTTTACGCAGGTTAGAAAAGTGAATGACACATTGATGCAATACTTTATGCACACCTACCAACAATTTAGTGATGTGGAACATCACAGGTACACATATCGTGAGTCACAAAGAACTCTTTGACGTGATGGTGAATCCATTGGGAAACACTTTGCTACCTGTATGACGTACCTTGTGCCAAGGCTTGCGTAGGGAAGGGAGCTCTCAATATAGCACATTGCTCCCTGTCCGCATAATACCCATAATTTTTCTCACATATTTGTCCCACGATGTTTCTATTTCAAGAACCATATTTATGTGTCGAGATGAAAATTGGTAGAATTAGAGACATTTGCGTGTCTCATTGGTGCGCGTTTCTGTGCCATCATAACTTATCTTAACTCGTTAACGAATCATACACAACTTTAACGACTATTTATGAGAGTTAAGCAACAGCTTGTTCACCTTTTCCAATCATGTACAAAATTGCAACCTCCAAATCTCATCTTCCTGTTTACCACATCGAATATGCTTGTTCGTGTAACACCTATCCAACTCTTCCACAAAATGTTGTCATCAGCCGTTCACAACTTTTTGAAATATCATGTTATTTATCGGTTTTGGCCATATCACTCAATGGTGAAGAATCACTTAATTATTATTTTTAATTATCGTATTGGGTGGTAAGATAAAGTGCTGAAGGACATTTATGGAGCACACATGATAAAGGGTGGGGAGGAGAGGATGGGGGGATGAGGAAGGTGAGTGGTCGGGGGGATGAGGATAATTGGGAGAATGGAGTCATCAGAAATTCCACTATATTTGCATATGTAATAGGTAAATGTCCCTTAATGCACGCCAACGAGTTAGGTTTCCAAGCGCAGAAAGAAAAATCAAGTCTTCAAGTAGCGTTTTCAAAATACTCTCAATATAGACCTTCACCATGTTTCCGAGTGGCTATGGGCAAATAGATAGATTGTCAATAAAGATAGAGAAAACTATTTTATGTTTTTCAGCAATTCCCTCTCAGTGCTTCCTGTGCCTATTTTATTTGATGAAATAAGTATATTGAGGGTTCATTCAAAAAATTATTGGACTCGTGATTGATGGAGAATGAACATGGAAAATGCACATACAGTCCTGTATTTACTTTATGCAAATCCATTTCTCCAAGTATTGGTTTCATAAATAAATTATTACTTCTGCCACCGAAGGTTGATGGAGGTTATGTTTTCACCTCTGTCTGCTTGTCTATTCGTTTGTTTGTTTGTGAACAAGATACACTACATGACCAAAAGTATGTGGACACCCGAACATCGAACATCTCATTCCAAAATCATGGGCATTAATATGAAGTTGGTCCCCCTTTTGCTGCTATAACAGCCTCCACTCTTCTGGGAAGGCTTTCCACTAGATTTCGGAACATTCCTGCAGGGATTTGCTTCCATTCAGCCACAAGAGCATTAGTGAGGTCGGGCACTGATGTTGGGCAATTAGGCCTGGCTCACAGTCGGCGTTCCAATTGATCCCAAAGGTGTTCGATGGGGTTGAGGTCAGGGCTCTGTGCAGGCCAGTCAAGTTCTTCCATACCGATCTCAACAAACCATTTCTGTATGGACCTCACTTTGTGCAGGAGGCCATTGTCATGCTGAAACAGGAAAGGGCCTTCCCCAAACTGTTGCCACAACATTGGAAGCACACAATTGTCTAGAATGTCATTGTATGCTGTGGCCTTAAGATTTCCATTCAATGGAACTAAGGGGCCCAGCCCAAACAATGAAAAACAGCCCAGACCATTATTCCTCCTCCACCAAACTTTAGAGTTTTGTATACTGAATCGAGGCTCGTGAAAGAGCTAACATTTATTTCTGGCACTATGCATTCGGGCAGGTAGCGTTCTCCTGGCATCCGCCAAACCCAGATTCATCCGTCAGACTGCCAGATGGTGCAGCGTGATTCATCACTCCAGAGAACACATTTCCACTGCTCCAGAGTCCAATGGCGGCGAGCTTTACACCACTCCAGCTGATGCCTGGCATTGCGCATGGTGATCTTAGGCTTGCGTGCGGCTGCTCGGCCATGGAAACCCATTTCATGAAGCTCCCGACGAACAGTTGTTGTGCTGACGTTGCTTCCAGAGGCAGTGTGGAACTCGGTAATGAGTGTTGCAACCAGGGACAGACGATTTACGATTTTTATGCACTACGTGCTTCAGCATTCGGCGGTCCCATTATGTGAGCTTGTGTGGCCTACCACTTCACGGCTGAGCTGTTGTTGCTCCTAGATGTTTCCACTTCACAGTATCAGCACTTACAGTTGACCGGGGCAGCTCTAGCAGGGCAGAAATTTGAGGAACTGTCTTGTTGGAAAGGTGCCACGTTGAAAGTCACTGAGCTCTTCAGTTCGGCCCATTCTACTGCCAATGTTTGTCTATGGAGATTGCATGGCTGCGTGCTTGATTATATATATACCTGTCAGCAATGGGTGTGGTTGAAACAGCCGAATCCACTAATTAGAAGTGGTGTCCACATACTTTTGGTCATGTAGTGTATCTCATAAAGTTGTGGACAGATTCAGACTAAATTTGGCGGAGAGATAGCATATGTGACAAGGACGAAATGATTCGATTTTGGTTCAGGTCCGAATCCAGATCCGGCCTATCAGTGGGATACGAAACATAAACTGTTCAGCCTGGCGGGAGAATGCTCTCTACTGAGTGCCGTTCTAGTTCTTATATTATATTCCACCTTGATATTGTCTCGACTGAATTATAGCACAGTTGTTTGGGGCAACTCCTTAAAATTACAGCTGGAAAAATATTGACAATACAAAAAAGACTTATGAGAATTATTTGCAGTGAAAGTTCACAAGCACATTAAAATATTCTTTTTAATGATAATAAAGTTTGAAAATAATATAACTATACATTTTAAAATTGGAATTATTTATGCTCCAGATGAATCGAAATGAGATGCCCCAAATACTTGTTCAAAATTTTATTCAAAATGAAGTCATTCATAATTACCCAATAAGATAAGCTGATATGTACCATTTATAACAAACATGAACTTGCTTTGCAAAGAAAACTATTATATATATAATGGACCCAAATGATGGAATTGGTTTAAAGTGAGCCTTAGGCAAACTATTGGTGTTCATGTAACTTTTCTCCAAGTATTGGTGTCATAAATAAGAAGAGTGATGGCTTTAAACACAATCTCAAAAGATTATTATTAGAGAAGTACACAACAAATTGCATTCCTTTCTGTTTAGCTTATATCTGTCCACCTCCTTATTGTTCTCATTATAGGAATATTGTTTCACAATATTTATTTATTTCTGTCTCTTCATATTTATCCATTGTCATAGAAACCTGAAATTTTACAAGGTACACTTTTATTTCGGTTCCTCCACTGTTCTCATAATATGATGTTTCTTATACTTGGTGTTTGATGAATTCAAGAGTGGAAAAAACTGAACTGAAAATGTTGAATCATCTTTACAAGAGTCGTGCTATTGGCGATGTATTTTTAAAATTACATTTGCAATCCCAAATGAATCCGTTTTTAGACATCTCAGCAGCTCTCATATCTCGCTGCCCTGGGCGATTGTCCAGCTCGCCCACCTTGTCCATCTCGCCCACCTCTAAGCAACGCTGGTGCTCGGCTGCTCGGAGGATGGGTAGCAAGTACCGACTGATCAGGAATTAAAATGAGGAAGACTCTCCACTTTCTGCCTCCTCTCAATCATCAACTTGTCTCTATTGTTAGCGCTTTGGCCTTGGTATAAATATACTCACAGCACCATAAAGCAAAAGCGACCCAGCCCACTCGGCAAAAACCAAGCACCTTAGTCTCTTTAGCCATGAAAACCCTGATGAAATTGGGGCCAAGTGATCAATGGCTTCTGAAATAATCACGTGTTTTCGAGTCGCTATCAGGAATAGGGTGCGGAAGGGGGGGGGGGGGAGTGGAGGGCACAACTTGCATAATACGGAAACCTTAATCATAAAACCCCGAGCATAATAAAAGGAAACAAATCCAAATCTTGCAAGTTCCCAAGTGGTGCCTTTGATTTACAACACCCGTTGTACTATTTGCAATGAAACGTACAAAAGGCCGTTCATTGTCCTTTGTGTAGCACGTGATTTGTGGGTTAGATCCAATTAATTGGCACCTACAATACGTGACTTTAAAAATGATGTATGAATGCTAAGAGCCATTTTGGGGCATGTGCTGTGTGCGTATTTTCAATGACTCAATTCTGCTAGAGCAGGCACTTTAAACTTGCCATTGCTAGGACAAAATTGTAAGTCAAATCGTCTCTTTAACATTATTTTCAGCATTTAAATGAAAGAGTGGTAATTTCAAAATGGTGACCCATAATTGTGTTCCAAGATGCAAATCGGACTCACGGAAATATGGGAAATATCTGTGAATGAGACTGAGAGGTGCTGACTTTCTATCATTTCCTGTTAATACATGCAAGCGGCCACAGTGGATATACATAAAAGACACACAAACACACACATGGACACTTCTCCTTTTAGAAATAAATGCAAAAATCTAGTATAATCTCTCTTGTGGCCCCAAACAATATACAGACTTGGCATTTAATATGGAATTTTTTTTTTTGACTTGGGTTTACTTTCTGAACACAGTATACCAATCTGGTGAGTTTATTTTACACTTCGGTGATTTATTTGTTAAAAGAACCATGTCACTGATTGTCGCAGCAAGAAGTCAATAACAGGATTATATCACAGGTGGCGTGACAAAATGTATGGACAGGTACATTTGACGATTGGCTTCACAATCGGGTATATAAGGGTTGTTGCGTTCTGTATTAGTGGAAAACAACTGCTGCACGTCTACAAAAGTTATTGCCGCTTCCTCTGGAGATGGTCCGTTATCTCGACAATGATTTTATCATGGAGTGGTGGCTTTACGAAATTCTGCCATGAAACAGTGTGCTATTGCTTGGCAGTATGGCATCACTCAAGGTCAGGTGTCAAAGATCCTGAAACGAAATGCTCAGAGGGGTGTCCCTACTCCAATACCGAGGCCAAGACGTCCCCGCAGAACCACAAGGAGGGATGATCGCCACCTGCACCGGTTAGTCCGCAATGGCCGTACCAAGTCAGCTAATCGGCTTAGGGCTGAGTGGCAGCAACTGCAAAATGTGCCTGTATCCAGAAGGCTAGTCAACCAACGACTGGTTCAAGCAGGCTATCGTGCCAGGCGTCCCCTGAGAAAGCCATGCGTGACCAGACAACACCACCAGCGCCGATTGCAGTGGGCCAGAGAGCACCGTCAATGGCAGCCAGGACACTGGAATCACATGATCTTCAGTGACGAGTCGAGATTTCTGGTCTATCGTCAAGATGGCCGCGTCCGAGTGCGCAGACAAGTGCATGAAGCCTACAACGAAGATTGTATAGTGCCAAGAGTCCAAGCTGGAGGTGGTGGGCTGACCGTCTGGGCTGCTTTTCATGCAGGGGGCAAAACTGACCTGGTTGTTTTGAATGGAAACCTGAACCAGTTCAAGTACAGGGCCATTCTGGAAGAAACATTGCTTCCATTTGCTCGTGCAGCCTTTCGTGGAAACTTTGTCTTCCAAGATGACAATGCACAGCCTCATTGTGCTCGCATGATCCAACACTTTCTTCCTGACCGTGGTGTAGACCATATGGAGTGGCCTGCCATGTCCCCGGATATGAATCCGATAGAGAACTTGTGGGCAGAATTAACGCGTCAAATCGACAACTTGGACCAGCAGCCGACCTCTGTGCGTGAATTGCAGCAGGCTATTGTCACTGCATGGCAAGCGATTCCTGTCCAAACCTTGGCAAATCTCGTGAACAGCATGCCTCAACATGTACATGCTCTCCTGAATGCTCGTGGGGGTTACACGAAGTACTGAAATGTAATTTTACTGTCCGTAATCCCAGTCGTAATTTAACTTTTGTTTTTGTTTAAAAAAAATTATGGCTAATGTGCAAAATAAAGAGATACTTCTGGAAACCGTACAGAAGTTTAACACAGTACTGTCCATGAATTGAGTTCGATATCAGTTTACATCACTTTCAAGGATCAATTTATTTGTTTCGAAATGTCAAATGTGGTTTTTGTTTCTTTTAAAGGTCACATTAACAAAATCTAAAATAATTTCAACATAATTCCAATGAACTTTTGGTTCTAAGACATCTTGAAAAGTAAGTTCACCCCCACAAAAAATATATGCCATATTAAATGCCAAGTCTTTATTTATAACAGCCCTCACAGCTTCCATAGCTACCACCTCCACTCCTCCTCCCAACATGATTAATAGTAATATAATCATTTTAAACTTACCTTGTACATTCACAAGCCCAGATGTGTTCTTTCCATCGATGTTCAGAAGCACCCAAACCAGATACAGTGTCTTCATCAGGCATGTATGTCGGTACTTCTCGTTCCCACATGAATATAATAGCTGGCACAAGCATTGTGTATTTTTACATTGCGAAGATGTCCTTTGCCGAAGAGTTGGTTCCCATTACTTGATAATGATCCACAGCATCGTCTTTCCAATTGCAAACGTCCATTAAATAAATCACTAAGCCTGCTATGTTCAAAGGAACCACTCCCACAAAGCTCAAAGTCCATTTATTTGTAACGATATTTGTAGCAAAGTCCAGATTTATCATCAGAATTGCATGTGTAGTTTGTTAGAAGAAAGCATACACCGATTTTGGGTGAAACTCCCCTCCCACCCCTCCCCCCCCCCCCCCCCCGGAGATCCCCACAGGAGCAGAATTTTTCTAATGCTGTGAGCAAACTTTGGTACATCACGTGTGGTGAAGGTTGTGGTAAAGTTTCACCAAAATAGTGTGTGTAGTTTCAGAGGAAAAAGCAAATATCTATTTTGGGGGGTCAAACCTGGATCTACTTTGACCCTGGTAAACCCCCTTAGGCCCAGATTTTTTAATGCCGTGAACAAACTTTAGTCACACCGCAACAAATATCAATTGTGACAAATTTGGTCGCAATCCCATCATCGGTTTTAGAGAAGATGTTTCAAGTGTTTACGGACGGACTGACGGACAGACAGACGGAAGATGCACCATTGCATAAGCTCCCCTGAACTTCATTCCAGGTGAGCTAAAAATCACTCATTCAACCAGTTTGAATAGAGAAAATTAGTCATTCTGCTGTTTTGCGTCACTGTGCATGAGGTCAGCTTGAATCTGTTTGGCAGTTTTGCATGGCCTTGTAAGCTGGAGGTGGTGTTATAAAAGGGCGGCAATGAGCATGGAGAAAAGAAAAGAAAAACCAGAGAATTGTCTGTGGAGGTCAGACACAAGATTGTAGCCAAACATGGACAACCTCAAGGCTACAAGTCCATCTCCTGAGACCTTGATGTTCCTGTGTCCACCGCACACAATGCTATCAGGAAGTTTAACGCCCATGGCACTGTAGCCAACCTCCCTGGACATGGCCGCAAGAGGGAGCTTGATCGAAGATTGCAGTGAAGGATTGTTCGAATGGTGGAGAAAGCACCTCGATAAACTGCCAAACAGATTCAAGCTGACCTTCAGACACAAGGTACGACAGTTTCAACTCGCACAATCCGTCGCCAACTCAATGAAAGGGAGTTCTATGATAGAAGACCCAGGACTGAGAGAGAGACATAAGAAAGCCCGACTGGAGTTTTCCGAAACACACCTGAACAAACCAAAATCCTTCTGTGAGAATGTTCTGTGCATAGATGAGACCAAATTAGAGCTTTTTGGTAAAGCACATTATCTCTATGTTTATAGAAAACAAAATGAATCTTTCAAAGAAAAGAACACCTTCCCTACAGTCAAACATGGAGGAGGTTCAGTGATGTTTTGGGGTTGCTATGCTGCCTCTGGCACTGGGTGCCTTGAATGTATGCATGACATCATGAAATCAGGAGATTACCCTGGCATTTTGAAGCGCAATGTTGAACCCAGTGTCAGAAAGCTGTGTCTCTGTCGAAGGTCATGGGTCTTGCAGCATTTCAATGACCTTAAATACACTTCAAAAGCACCTGGGAATGGTTCAAGACAAAAAAGTTGGACTGTTCAGAAGTGGCCAGCAATGAGTCCAGATCTAAATCCCATTGAACACCTGTGGGGAGATCTGAAAACAGCAGTTTGGAGAAGGCACCCTTCAAATCTGGGAGAACTGGAGCAGTTTGCAGAAGAAGAGTGGATCAAACTGCCAGTAGTGAGGTGCAGGAAGCTCATTCATGGCTATAGGAAGTGCTTAACTGCAGTTATTTTGTCCAAAGGCTGTGTGTGCTACCAAATATTAAGTCGAGGGTGTCAATAATTTTGTCAATGCCGTTTCTTTTTATTTCCTGATTTAAAAGGATATATTAAGTTCTGAATCAAAAACAAAGGTTCTGTAATATTAACAGTGAAATAAAGAATTGTGAAGCCCAAATACTTTTGTCAATTTAACTTATTTTTCGAGAAAATTGTGAGTTATTTGAAAAAAGTGCAAGGGTGCCAATAGTTTTTACCACGACTGTACACCTTCGAGTTTTGCTTTCTAAGTTTTATAAACCACCATCTTTACTTGTGTAGATAAAAACAATTGGCTAAAAGCACTTCCCTTCTACAAAGTCAAAAAATCAACATCAAGAATAAAAACCTTTGAAATTGAAACAAAATGATCGTTTCTTAAACATTTCATTTAACAACTGAAATAATGAAGTTAAATGCCCACACTCAACAAAAGCATGAAAAAGAGTTTCGGATGCAGCGCAAAAAGGACATTCATCAGGTATTAATTCAGGAAAAGTGTGTGGCAGGAGATTTGTGGGTAATATCCAATGAGCCAGCCTCCACTGGAGGTCGATCCCCAGCTCTTTTTGGAGTAAGCTTTTCCCATTGAGGTTGAAAGGGGGATTCATCCAGTGACAAGCAAGCCCACTTCCTGTCTTTCAATTTTGGAATGACGCACATTAAACATACACAAACCTAATACCAGTTATGCTTCTTGGCAGGAGATACCAGGAGGGAGGTCTTCCAAAAAAGAGGATTTGAGATTTTACCAGATGAGTTAATTATGCAATTATTCGGGGTAAGTCGAAGAGATCCGGAAAGGGAGAGGTAGTTAACACCGGTACAGAGGAAAGTTGCACCCCGTGTAGGTTCTTGTCACGGTAATTGCTTTGAAGACACCACATAACAAAGTGAAACATGCCTAACTGGCTTGATGGTTACGGCCTCAGCCAGCACAGCAGCACTCAACACTTCCCTGTCCCATTCATCAAGTCAAACACTCTCTAAATGTTATTTTCAGCAAAACGTCAGACAAAACTTCGATCCTTGGTAACACAGTACTTTCAAATAGTGAATTGTAAAAGAGGGGTTCACACAAGAACATTGCTTTTGAGTACGTGGTGTTCCAGCGGCATTCAACGGCTTGGAGTAAAAGGGTGGGAGTTGTTTGAGGTCCATATGTTGCATATTCACCTGAAAAACTTCCTGAGAGTTAGCCCAGACCGCCAGCTCGACACAAGAGAGAGTTGCCCAGATTCCTCCAAGTCAGAAAGGAAGGTCTATAGAGCAGGTGCAGTTAGGTGAAAAACCATAATCTGCTGATCAAGTCAGCTAAGCCTTAACCTCCTTTATCCAAAGGAAGACTCAGCACTCCAGGATGACTCTTTAGTTGGGCAGAAGAGCAGAGGCACACCCTCGCTTTTTCTCTGGAACTTCTATAAGGTTGTACAGTGGCCTGCAAAAGTATTCCCTCCCCCCCGCCCCCCCCCCCCTCCACCCACTTCCAAAGTTTCCACATTATGGTGCCACTTAAGCCTATTTAATGATGCTTTCAAATCAAACTTAATACATAAGAGTATTCACAAACTACTCCAAAGTGATAAAGATAAAAAGATAAAATGTGAATAATTTAGATGAAAAGCGAAAATCAAATGATGCTCTGTTGCAAAAGTATTCAAACCTTTTGCCGAATTAACCGTAAACCACTTCCAGAGCAAATTAATGTTTTGAGAGGTGACAAAATAAATGTAATATTGTCGTGTGTCTACTCTGTAGTGAACATCACAGGGTGACGGATTGCCAACCGGGCTTTACCTCTGAGGCGTATGACCAACTATGGCGGCAATGACACGCATGGGGTGGGGGGGGGGGGGAGGGTAGTGGAGGACAGCGAGGTCCTTAACTGAAGGGGCGGATGAGACGAGGGTTTTCCAAACTACAAAAAAATAAACGAACAAGACACAGGAATTGAAAGTCAACAAATAAGGGTTTAATGAAAATAATGCAATACAATAAAAAGGTAACGCTAAATTCCTAATTGAGGCGCCCCCACACAGACTCATATACAACACAAGAGGATGATACAATAACGAAAGTAAAAATGTCATGTGGTGCGTTTGCCTGGTACTTCGCCTGTCGTTCTTGACCATCCGGTGCCATCTAGGTCCTGCGTCCCTGCACAGGAAAACATGCCTTGGCACGAAGTCGCGTTCCCCGCCAGCCACCGACGCAAAGCGAACAGTCCCGATCTCCTTCCTCGTCCTTCCTGCGCGGCTGCACCGAGCCCCAATGCTCCTTTCAGGCGCACACGGCACCAAGTGCAGCTGTCATGAAGCCAGCACCAAGGAGAGAGAGCAGAAGAGAAGGATGCATCCGCCCTTCCCGCAGCCCAGAACAGAGGGAGAGAAAATGCGACTGCTCGCAGTGAAGGCCAGCACGTAGAGAGCACAAACTGCGACCACCTGTGACCACCTCGGGACAGAAAGATACCAAGATGGCAGTTGCTTCCCTTTTTTGCACCTCGTGCTCGAATGTTCTCTGTGACGTCACCCGCGCTCCAATCACTGAGCGCCGTCGCTTAATTCCATGGCCATGATCAATCATTCCTTTCGGGGAACATCCTGCCGCCTCACGGCCCTTCTTGAGATGCCCCTTGAGATGACTCGGCTGGGTGGCGGCAGTGGCAGTGTTCGGATCCGGTCGGCGATGGCTTTATTAATTGTAGGTGCTGATCGCATGGCTGGTGGAGTAAGTGTCATAAGGAATGAAGGAAAAAAATACAAAGGTGACTACACACAGGGAATTTACCCTTATACCCTAACTAATTAGCATAGCTCCACCCCGCGCATGGAGACAAATATACATTTACACGACATCCGGGCCTACTTAATTACAGGAAGGTTTCCTCTTCTTCACGACAGTCGGAGCCCACTACCCTATACAACCCTACATTGACTAAGGTATTTCATTACCTACGCCCCCCCCCCCGCCCCCAAACATAACTATGTATTTCACCTGCATGTAATCAGTGGGATAATTTAAAAATTAAGTTCACACACATTATCGAAAGAGCTTTAAGGTGCAACGAATTTGGTCAACCAACAAGGCAACCATGGAGCTTTCCAAAGAAGTCAGACATAAAGTGGTGGAGAAGCACCGTGAAGGAGAGGGTAATAAAGAGATTTCAAAGTCACTCATTATTCCTTTGAGTCAGGTGAAATCCATCTTTAAGAAGTGGAAGACGTATTATACCATAGTCAGGTTTGTTATGTAATTTCGTTCTTTTTTTGTGGAGATTAGCAAAACTATACATTTTTGGAAAGCTGATAGCACCAGGAATCCGAAAAACCATGTTTCCATTTGCGCAAATTTTTCTTTGGCGGCCATATTGGATTTTCAAAATGGCCACCATCGGAAACCTATTTTTCGCGATATCTCAACATCCGAACCACCTAGAGTGCTGATTCCAACACCTATACCCACATTTTTGGGGATGAGGAATCACATGAAGCCATCTAAAATAATCTACACCTACCCTGGGATACCAGGTGGCAGCCTACAGCGGATTTTCAAGATGGCCACTTTCAGGAAACATGTTTTTTTCTGAATATGTATACCACATTGAGTGATGTTTCGCTACATTGTGGCACACGGATCATAATTATGAAACCACATCCCTCATATATCCTAAACAGGTGATTTATGTATTCAAGAGGTAAGTATATAGAGATGAGGCTATACAATCCATAATTATACATGTAATAATTACTTTTATTTGAACATAGAATATTTCCCATAGATGAAATTTTATCTTTGTCAACATTCATCAACATTTTGTCCTCATAGGTTTTCAAATGTCCTCATCACTGTCGTCAGAGCAGAGAACAGGTTGACAGTCATCGTCGTTTTCACATTCGGAGCTGCACAAACACAAGTCTGTGCATGCCAAGTCATTGGCACGGCACGAACACCGTCTCGATGAGCAGTCTCCTTTGCACTGACATCTGACCATCTCAAGTATTGCTTTCGGTGCTGGTGGTACATCTGTCATTAGTGGTTTCAATTCCCCATCGTTGTCCTTGAAGTAGCCATGTTGCTGTGGATCCAGGAACACTTGATGTGCGATAGTAGCCTGAGCCCATACCCTTGCCTGAAGATGTACACGATCAACATGCTGATTTAGAGCCCCTAGCGTTGGAGGTAACTTGTGACTTTCAGTCATGTGTTTACAGAAGAGGTACCAGCGCAACTCCGGAATGCTGTTGATACATATTCCCTTTGGTACGTACACTGCACATACAAATCTTGCCAAGTTGGACATCTGATCTGCGGTCACATCTGCAGCATCACCGAGCATTCTCATGGCCTGTATCACATCACTATCGGCTCTGACGAAAGCTTCAAACCATGTTGTTTTGCCTATTCGCGAAAACCGTCCAGTATTGTCTGCTCCTGTGAATGTGTGGAATGCTGGCAATGCCTTGGCCTTTTCGACGCCAAGATTGTTCCAGATTGGTTGTACTTGCACAAGGCCCGACACAAGGGAGACAGCAGTGTTTTTGAGCAGAACATCATAGTTAGCTATGACCAAGACCAGGACATCCGTATCAGGAGAGAAGAAGGTAAGCTGTTCTGCGTTGGGATTGCGGCGAGTTGCCAGCACTGCTTGGTGAATCATCAGAGTGTCTGCCTCCTCATGATTATTGTCTTCAAAATGCACGCCTTTGTTACTCTTGGCCTTTCCTGCTGCACATATAATTATCAGCTTGGAGGCATCTCTGTTGTACTCCAACGTTTTCTCAGCCAGATATTCTGCCAAATCTGACTTTGTCTGAGCGTGTGACAAGAACCGCTTCATGGTGATGTGTTGGATCTTGGTATTGTCCTTCACTTGGTACTGGACTGGATTGTGCCCCCCTCGTCTTTTTTGTCTTGTGCTTTGCTTCAACGAATCGGCCTTGTAAGTATCAAACACGAGGATAACTTCGTCAAAATGTCTTGTCAGTGACATCAATCTGGTATTAAAGCTGACACTGAGATCTTCAACGGTTACTGTTACAGCTGGTTTTGTCGACAATTTCTGTACAAGAACCATGGCGTCGACTACTGCTATTTTCATAGCTGCAGAGTTATGGACTTGAGCTTGAGGACTTGAGGTCGGAGCTAAGTCACCCGGAGCTAAGTCTCCATGTTTCACAAGGAGATGGATTAACTTTGACTTGTCAAGGCAAGGAAGCAGGTCACCGTTTGGTGCGAACAAGGCGCGAGGTGTAAGGGTGAATTCGTAGTTGCCTATTGCGTCTTTCTGGTCAACATCACGGCTTGATTTTGTCAATATCATCAGCCTTCCATACAAGTCTTTTGTTTCCTTCAAGTCGACTGACTTGTCCCTGAGCATGATCTTGGTCTTCTTCACACCAGACAAGTACATCGTGTTGTTTTCTTTTTTCACGGGTGCAAATAAGCTGACTGTTCCGTTGATTCTTTCGTCAACATACTCTTCGTACAAGTGTTGACCAATGTTGTCGATATTCAGGATTTGTGACGTGTGCTCCTCTGGGACATAGGCATGTGTGATCAAGTTGTATATGCTATTTCCTTCTGTGGTAAATGGATTGCCATGACTCATGATAGCAGCCTTGATCTTTTCAACCGCTGTATTGTTCAGATTCACTGCCCTCGGACTAAGTTCGTGGTGTTCTGTCACTTTGTCTGTTTTGGTGTCGAACTGATCTTTGAATTCTCTGGTCAGCCGTGACAATTCTGGAGAGGCCATAAAGAATCTCTGCCTTGCATTGGCATTATTGGAGATGCCTGGAAGTCCAGAATGAACCTTCATTGCTCTGTTTTCCTGTTCACAAGCGTGGACTGCACCGATTGATACAAAGGGGATGCTAGATTTCGTTACTGAGATATTTCCATTCTCGAGTTCCCTGTATGTGGCCGGATGCGTCTTCCTCAGGTCATACATATCTGCTATGTATCGCGGCCAAAGACGTTTGTATTTGATACGATCCATGGAGAAAAATAGCTTGCTGAGTGCCTCACCAGATTCGAGGTGGAGTTTGAGATCTGCGTCCCGAGAAGCTTCCACAAAGAACAGAATTGTCTCCACTCGATGCAGGTAATTCATCAAGGACTTGAACATGGCTTTTTTGGATTGTTCTGTTTCCCAAGTCTTGAATATGTTCACAACATCAGCTGTAGTGATGACATTCAACAGTTTTGTGTTGGCTTCTTTCACACTTGTGGCTTTGGTGAACTTGTCCTTTTCTGAACATGCCTCGTCTATTTCTTCTGACATATCTGAGCAAACGGCTTTCAACTGTGGATAATCTTTGAAAAACAGGTCCAGCGCCATTTCATAAAGTGCTATATATGAATAAATATGAGCACGGAGAGTGCGTTTGTAATGCGAACATCTCAGGATCTGCCTTGTTGTTGAAGGTCCGTAGAGGTCGGCCTCTATCCACGCGTCATCAATACCTGAGTTCTCAATGGAAGTACCCAGGGCTCTCAAAGCAGCCATGACCACATGCAGCTCGCCAAGCGGAGGTACAACGGTACCTTTCAGGTCTGGCCTTGCATCCAGCAGCCTTATCACCTTTTCATAGAGGGCAATATCCCAGGAAATGACTGTAGGGTGGCTTGTACCAACAACTAAGTTCTTTAGCTGAGTTGTCTGAGAGATGACGGTCAGAAGAGTCGACCACTCGTGTGCTACTTCAGGTAGAAGGGGTAAGACTCCGACTTGTGTCAAACTGTGACTACCCGACAGCAATGAGTGGTATCCTGCCCAACCAGGTATATATGTGCTGTTTGATTTCTGCATTCTGGTGATCATAGAAGCAACCAACCATCCTAGATGTGTAAGGTGATACGCTGGTGATATACCATCCTTGCTGATGTGGAATGTGTCTGTTCTCTTTATGGTTTTCGGCACCGGCTTGTCACAATGAAGCATAGGAACCTGGTACGGGGTCACTGACAAACTGGTAGTGTCAGCTATGCTCAGTTGTGGCGCCAATGTTTCTCCTTGAGTGTCACGTTTTTGATAAACAGCAATGATTGTTCCATGGGTTGTCCCTTTGCCATCCACGCTGTCTTCAGCAAAGTCTGTGTTATCAGCTGCAAAAAACACAAAAGTTCCCTTCTTCAAAAATGGAGGAACATAAAGTCCTTGGAACTTCAGGGTGTTTTCCACAATGGCATTTGCTAGGGCTGTTTCGAGGTGCATAACACGACTGTACGAGACACAGTAACCTTGAGAGCAGAGACTTTCCAGGAGTTTCTTGTTTCTTGTGTCATGGTGAACTGCCAAGGCTAATCCTAGAGACTGTGGAGTTTCTTGTGATTTGGTTGATCGGAAGGTCGCAGAATCAGTTTTGGGCCTATAGTTCACTTGCTTGTCAGATTTGAATCCACCCAATAGCATCTGACTAACAGTGAGTACTTCTCTGTTAACGTGAGTGGTTCGTTTTTCAGTTTCTAGTGTTTCTGTTGGCCCCACCATAACCCATCTGATCATTGCGTGGAGTGCTGCTGGAACATCATCTGTGCTGCTAGTGACCTGTATAGCATCGGATGAGTTTTCCTGTTGGTGGAAGTTCTTGATAATTCTGCGCAATGCCTTTGCTGCTTTATAGATAATATTCAGATCGTCTACTTCACTTTCTATCATGGCAGACTGAACCATATCGGATTCGCATGCATCTGGGGAGTAAAGAACAGAAGGTTTTCTCCTGTCCTTTTGCCTAACAGACGTTACGTGTGGTACTTCTAGAAGAATTCTCTCCTTGAGCCAGTGTCTACTATATGCAGGGAAGTGGTGCGCCAATGCATCTGTGCCACCAAGCAAGTTGATGTATGTTGTTTCAATATGTGCCATGGATAAGTATTGTTTATTCTGAGTTTGACAGTCGACAAGGCTAATCAACTCAATCAAACATGATGTTTGAAACGGATGACCTCTCTCTGTTGTTCCCTTGTTATCCTTGGTACGTAACACATGGAATACATTTGTTGTCCAACATGACTTGTGGTATTGAACATCGATTACATGTGCATCAGTGGGTGAGATGGATGTGTTTAACCTAGTTTGTAGGGTGAGATTTCCAGACAGCTCCACAGCATCGTGTAATGCTTTCCCACCGTTTTCTGTTCTCAATGTGTACAATTTTTGCTCGTTATCTTCCTGGCAGAAAAAGCAATGTTCCTTAATGAATGGAGCTGTTGCAGAACGTGTAAACGGACTGGTGGTGGAAGTTGATGGTTCGTCCAGTTCTGTGCTTTTTCGCTTTTGTCCACGTTTTTTCTCTGTGTAGGAGCCGGCTGAAATGTGATATTGATGGCGGTCTTTGGCACGTTGTACCTTCTCTTTGTTGGTTGCATTTGAATAACAGATACGATGCCAAACTGCATTATTGAATTGCAGACTTTCACTTGTTTCATCCTTTAAGCGACTGTGAATTTTAACATATTTTCCATCATGGTAGGCTGCTCTATCATTAAGGGTTTGTAGCAAGTGTTCAAACGAGTCCGGTTTGGGCTGCTGGACAAGCGTTCCATATTTTGCTGAAGCGGTTTGACAAATTATGCAGTGCTGCCACTGTGTGGGCTGAGTCGT
Source organism: Myxine glutinosa (assembly GCF_964187855.1). Taxonomy (NCBI): domain Eukaryota; kingdom Metazoa; phylum Chordata; class Myxini; order Myxiniformes; family Myxinidae; genus Myxine; species Myxine glutinosa. Next base: position 85,210,569 of record NC_136261.1, on the reverse strand, counting down.
AACTTCACTCATCTTCTCTCAAGACCTGCAAATATATAAAACGACAACAGGTAAGTAATTGTGAGCTTCATGAGGTTTATTTTAAATGAACTATTAGGTCTGATATAATGACTTTCCATGTACATGAACTGAACATGTTGAAATGATTATTTTCATGTACATGAATTATGAAATGAAATGAAATGAGTAGATTATTTTAGATGGCTTCATGTGATTCCTCATCCCCAAAAATGTGGGTATAGGTGTTGGAATCAGCCCTCTAGGTGGTTCGGATGTTGAGATATCGCGAAAAATAGGTTTCCGATGGTGGCCATTTTGAAAATCCAATATGGCCGCCAAAGAAAAATTTGCGCAAATGGAAACATGGTTTTTCGGATTCCTGGTGCTATAAGCTTTCCAAAAATGTATAGGTTTGCTAATCTCCACAAAAAAAGAACGAAATTATAAATCTGAACATAATGAACCTGACTACCACCCAGACTCTACCCAGATCAGGTTACCCATCCAAACTCAGCAGTTGTGGGCAAGCAGGAAACTGGTTCATGTTGTCATTGTAAATCCAACAATAACTCTGATTGATCTGCAAGGCTTATGTCCAAGATAGGGGTCAGTGTTCATCAATCAACAACAACATGTTCCCTTCACAAAGCTGGCCTATATGAGCAGGTGGCAAGAAAGAAGACATAGAAAGAAGGCACTGAAAAAGACTCATCTAAAAGCTCATATGGAGTTTGCAAAAAAGCAACTTAATTATACCACAGGTAAGTGGAGAAATATTTTCTGGTCATACGGGACAAAAATTTAACTATTGGTTCACTGGTTATTAAGTGACCACTATATTCGTCATGTGTGTGCGTCTGTCTGTGTGTCTGTCTGCCCGCAGCATAACTACCCAATTATATCATCCGATCTTGATGAAACTTGGGTGGGAGGTTGATATTGTCGCGCGGCCGTCTTTGATTAACATCAGACGGTCACGGAAGCCGATCGCGAAGGCCTTAACCCCTGAGGCGAAAACTCAATGGCGGACTCCGGAACCAAAAAGATACACCAAAGCACGCGGGATGGAGAGGCGCGCGAGAGCCCTGCAGCCGTATTTATTGAATCAATCACATGGAAAACTGCGTTCAAGTATGTACAGCAAAATAATACAAGGATTTATTCAAGTAAAAATGCAAGGGCAGGAAAAAGCACGTGCCGGTAATAAATATCCTAATCGGGACGTCCGCACACACAGATTTCAGAAACAAGACACAGGAATATGAATTAATAAAAAGAAAAACGTCCGTTATGTAATTGTAAAATGTTCTGCAGATGCGGCCTTATCTCATCTGTCGTCTTGCGTCCCCAAGCTCCGCCGCACACCACGAGCCCCCTCGCTCCAGCACCACAGCACCGCAAAGGCCCGAGCCAATGCCCACTCCGTTCGCACACGAGGCCCCAAAGCAGAAAAAGCACCGCGCGTCCAACGCAGGCTAGCGGCTCCAAGCGAGGTCAATCTTCCCACACGATCGGCCTGCCACGTCCCAGTCAGCTCTCCCGAAGCAAACGTGCAAGACGCAAGTGAACTCCACTCGGGCTATATCTCAACTCAACTCGGGCTGCGCAAGCCGAAGAAGAGCTGCAATAGCGAGCTGCGCAAAACAAGAACCGGATGTGCTCTCTCTCAAATGCTGTTCGGCGCACGCTAATATATCCTGGCCGGTGACGTCAGCCTTGGCGTGCTACCAACCAGCGACTTCCACCAAACGTTCCAGCTTCGCGCATTTCGCACTCGTTGGCTGGAGGTTCGCGCCCAGCGCGCCGACCAATCACAGGACAATAGCGTGGCGATAGCTCGTAGCATGTAGCGTGGTGATAGCATGTAGCATGTAGCGTGGTGATATGGTGTGGCACCCGATGTGGTTAGGCCTGTCGGAGGTGTAATTGGCGGCGGCCATCATCGGCGGTGTCCCGGCCTGGTTTCTTTGCCTGTTCCTTCGGCAGTCACTGTCAGGGAAGGGAGTCATTAAATGTTGCACTGAGGAGATCCTAACTAAGTGTCTAAGTAGTTGCGGTGCCAAAAGGGACAAAGGTTTGACTACCAGGTGTGGACACACAGGGGCACTACTCTTTAATCCCTAACTTTACTTATCACTTGAACATCCTGGTATGCTCACAGGTATACTCTCAACCGACAAAACGCCTAAACATGAAACTTATTACAAGGTGGTTTCCTTACCACGACAGACGAAGCACGTTACCTATTCAGATCTATCTAGCTCTACATATCACTACCCTACCGACATAACAATATCATGATCTAGTTGTGTCCTGCCTAGAGTGGGTGTATTGCGCCCATTGTGGGCGGAGCCACCGAGAAAGATGCCTTTTTAGGGGGTAATCAAGTTCAAGCTACCTCTTCTCTGAGGGGTTTAGTGGAATCTGACAGGGGTTTCGATATTTGATTTGGCCAATGTCATGTGTATAGCCCCACGGAGCTCGATTTTTTTTTCCTTTTTTTCATTTCATTTTTCACCAAATTTTCAGTATTGTGTAGCGAACTAACCTCATAACTGATTATACATTATTTTCTATCTCATTTCAAGGTCAGTAACCTTCATTTTGACATTTCCGGGCCTGGCCTGTCCGGGCCTGTTTCGGTTATAGTCCATCCTTTGTCCTTGAATACCGCTCGCTCATTAACCATCGTCGTCTCCTGACTTGTTTGGTCTAAATTCAAAGCGTCACATCTGGTATAAGCCTAACAATGCATATCATCCAATCAACACCATCCTTGCTGTCAAGAATGGTGGTGGCAGCATCATGCTATGGGGCTGGTATTCATGAGCAGGGACTGGCAAGTTTGTCAGGATAGAAAGGATAATGGATGGTGCAAAGTACAGGAGAATCCTTGATGAAAACCTGCTTGGGTCAGCCATGAACCTGAAACTGGGTAGGAAGGAGATTCACATTTCCGCAGGACAATGATCCGAAGCACAAAGTTAGAGCCACACTAGAGTGGCTGATTAAGAAGAAAATAAATGTTATTGAGTGGTCCAGTCAAAGTCCTAACTTCAACCCAATTGAACTTTTATGGCGAGACTTGAAGATTGCAGTCGATCCATCAAACTTGGCAGAACTAGAGCAATTTTCACGTGAAGAATGGGCAAATATTTGACCATTTCACTGTGCAAAGCTGGTAGAGACCTACCCAAAAAGTCTCAAGCAAAGCAAAGCAAAGCAAAGCAAAGTCTTTGCTGCAAAAGATGTTTCCACTGAGTACTGAGCTAAGGGGCTGAATACTTTTGCAACCAGTGAATTTTGATTTGTACTTGTTTTTTGCAGGTATTCCTGACATATAACCTCCTTCCAGTATAACAATGCTTAGTTTAATCTCTCCAGTTGTGAATAAAAAAGTTAACATGGGAAAAAAAATTCTACATAATTCGTAATTCATCTAAATGTAGCATTATTTGAAGAGGGTGAATACTTTTGCAGGCCACTATATTTTCGCTTCTTTTACAAGCTCTGTGAGCCATTTTAGTCAAAAAAAACCCTGTCGCGAATGCATGGTCGGAATTCACATGCCCAGAAGATTGCTATTATTATGTGTTTCTGTGCATGCCCGCCGATGATTTCTGGGGCAGATTACATCATTTCAAAAGTCCCGTATTGCATACAGAGTAACAAGTGCAACAAAGGAAATATGCACCCCTGGGGAAACGAATGGAGGGGAACCTTAATTATCTAACTTAATGCCTCAATCATATGATGGCGCCCTCGCTGGACATGAATCGATGTGGGACATGCGAGATGCAGGCAGGAAACCCAGGGAGCACCAACAACAAATTCTAAACGAGAACTGAGAGCAGTATTGATAGGCTTCCAGGGAAGGTGTTTAAGATAATGAAGGGTATAGACAAAATAAGTGCAGGATAAGTCCACGTGACTGATGACGTCAACATTTTCATTAAATGTTCTTCATGGGTAGTTGATCATATTTGTAAAGTTTGGTTTGGATCGGTTAAGCGGTTTCCAAAGGGATTTAAAAGGTTATTTTTCAAATCCAAAATGGCCACCATACCATGTGACTGATGTTATAGTTCAGAAAAAATATTCTCCATGTTGAGTTGATCATGTATATGAAATTTCACATTGATCCATTCAGCAGTTCTCGAGAAAGAGATGTTTAAAGTTTTACTTAAATCCAAGATGACTGCCATACCATGTGGCTGATGACATCATAGTTTGCAAAATGTTTTCTCCATGGGTAGTCAATCAGCCATATGATGTATCGGATTGATCTACTGAGCGGTTCTGGAGAAAAGATATTTATTTTTTGGATTAAATTAAAGATGGCGGCCAAACCATGTGACTGACGACTTATTTATTCGCAAACTTTTCTCCCCATGGGTAATCAAACGCATGTTTAAAATTCCACTTCGATCCGTTTGGCAGTTTCAGAGAAGGAGTTTTTGAAGGTTTTGTTTGTATACGAAGTCGAGTCTCATATAAGAGCTAACACATAGAACATACATATAATAAAGGGAGCAGGCGACAAGAGGGGGAGAGAGGGGGTAGCACAACAACGGTAGGGAACTTGTGTCGAGCTCCTGATGTCCCAGGGAACAGGGGCATCAGGAGATCTGTGGAAGGGAGAGGGCTGTTGCAGGGTACATGGGATAAACAAGATGGACACCACAGGGGGTTTCAAGAAAGAAAACAGGGAATTTGAAGGTGGTGAGTTTGGGGTGGACTAATGGGGATAACTCAGAAACAAACATCACCTCTCAGGTACAAACAAAAGATCATGGTTTTGGATGGCGGAAGATATGAGATGGTGGTGAACAGCTGTATTAAACTGCCAAAATCAAGACTTTCTGCTCACCTTCACTCCTTCATTCCTCTTTTCTCCCGCCTCTGGAACAAACTCCCTCACTCTCTTCAATCCCACTCCACCCTCCAGGTCTTTAAAACGGCTGTTCACCACCATCTCTTGTCTTCCCCAATCCAAAACCTTGATCTTTTCTCCCCCCCGCTAATTTCACCCCAAATCCACTTTTTTGAGGTGACTTTTGTCTTCTTTCCTGGAAGTCCTTGGTGTCCTTGCGTTTTATACCTATCCTGCCTCCCCTCAGGCCCTCTGCCTCCCACACATCTCCCGTTGGCCCTGCCCTCAAATGTTGTGTTTGTGTGCTTCCTCCCCTTCTCTCCCCATCTTTTCGACCGCTCCCCTTTTTATATACTTTCTTTGCTTGTTTGTTTGATTTGTTTGTTTGATAAATGTTAGCTCTTTCACGAGCCTCGACTCTGTATACAAAAAAAAAAAAAAAAAAACCCACATAACTAAACCACCCACATAACTAAAAATCCCACATAACTAAACAACTCACATAACTAAACCACCCACACAACTAAACAACCCACATAACTAAAAATCCCACATAACTAAACAACTCACATAACTAAACCACCCACATAACTAAACCACCCACATAACTAAAAATCCCACATAACTAAACCACCCACATAACTAAACCACCCACATAACTAAACCACCCACATAACTAAACCACCCACATAACTAAACCACCCACATAACTAAACCACCCACATAACTAAAAATCCCACATAACTAAACAACTCACATAACTAAACCACCCACATAACTAAACAACCCACATAACTAAACCACCCATATAACTAAACAACCCACATAACTAAACCACCCATATAACTAAACCACCCATATAACTAAACAACTCACATAACTAAACAACCCACATTACTAAACCACCCACATAACTAATCAACCCACAAAATTAAACCACCCACATAACTAAACAACCCACATCACTAAACAACCCACATAACTAAACAACCCACATCACTAAACAACCCACATAACTAAACCACCCACATTACTAAACCACTCACATTACTAAACCACCCACATAACTAAACCACCCGGCATAACTAAACCACCCACATAACTAAACAACCCACATAACTAAACAACCCACATCACTAAACAACCCACATAACTAAACCACCCACATAACTAAACCACCCACATTACTAAACCACCCACATAACTAAACCACCCGGCATAACTAAACCACCCACATAACTAATCCACCCACATAACGAAACAACCCACATAACTAAACAACCCACATAACCAAACTACACAGCAGGACTAAACCACCCGCATATCTAAACAACCCACGTAACTAAACCACCCACATAACTAAACCACCCATATAACTAAGCAACCCACATAACTAAACAACCCATATAACTAAACAACCCGCATATCTAAACAACCTACATAACGACACAACCCACATAACTAAACCACCCACATAACTAAACCACCCACATAACTAAACAACCCACATAACTAAACAACCCACATAACTAAACAACCCGCATAACTAAACGACCCACATCACCAAACTACACAGCATAACTAAACCACCCACATAACCAGACAACCCACATAACCAAACTACACAGCATAACTGAACAACCCACATAACTAAACAACCCACTTAACTAAACCATCCATATAACTAAACAACCCACATAACTAAACCACCCATATAACCAAACAACCCACATAACTTACCCACCCATATAACTAAACAACCCACATAACTAAACCACCCATATAACTAAACAACCCACATAACTAAACCACCCATACAACTAAACCACCCACATAACTAAACCACCCATGTAACTAAACAACCCACATAACTAAACAACCCACATAACTAAACCACCCACCTAACTAAATAACCCACATAACTAAACAACCCACATAACTAAACAACCCACATAACTAAACAACCCACGTAACTAAACAGCCCACATAACCAAACTACACAGCAGGACTAAACCACATCGCATAACCGAACCAGCCATTGATACATTAATGATGATGGTGATGATGATGATGGTGGTGATGATGATGACGATGATGATGATAATGATGATGTTGATGATGATTGTGATTGTTGTGATGATGATGGTGATGATGATGGTGATGCTGATGGTGTTTATTGTGATGATGGTAATGATGATGGTGATTACGGTGATGATGATGGTGAGGATGGTGATGCTGATGATGATGATGAGGATGGTGATGATTATGATGACGATGATGACGATGACGACGATGATGATGATGATGATGATATTGATGATTTTGATGAAAATGCGTTTTTGTTATTCTTATCACGGCGTTTTAAATCCTGTGCTCAATGCTATCGCCAAACCACCTGATGCACGAATCCCATATCTCGGTATTCATGCGCAAATGGAACGTCCCAGGTAAAATGAGCTGATGTTATATTTCACAAACACACAATGGTGTCATGGCGGGATATTCATTTTCTACCCGAACACACGATCGTCCCCGAACAAACTGCCTTCATTGTATTCCTGGTTAAAACGAGTTTGTACCTGAGAGGCAATTAATTTAACAAGCAGGTTCAATGTTGGCCGAGGATTGTGATCGAATCGAGTTACAAAAAGGAATGTTTTATCCAAATAGCAACACGGACTGGAGTCAATATATCATTACATCAATGGAGGTGCTCGTTGATTAAACTTGGGGAAAATGATCATTATTGGTTCATTATCGCCATGCTGCACTCTTGCAATGCACATGGCTGTATCTATACAATAATTATTTTCGTACTGGGTATTATTGAAGATATAGCTGCAGGTAATTGAGTCTTTGTCGCAATTTCAGTTGTGGGAATTTATAATCCCCCAACGAATTACAGCTTTTGTTCGAGTGGAAAGAGCAATGGCCCGCAGCGTTACCTGTGTGTCTCTGCAGAGCTGGTGAGGAATGTTTTCGAAGAAAAATTGTTATGGAACAAAGATCTACTACTGTCACAACTACTGTCACTACGACTACTACTACTACTACGACTACTACTACTACTACTACTACTGACACTATTGCTACTACCACTACGACTACTGTTATTAATACTATTACAACTACTACTACTACTACTACTACTACTACTACTACTACGCCACGCCATTTTGCTGCTCCTCGAGCCGTGCTATTTTCGACATTTCCATCTCACCCTCTTCCGTTTTCGTTTGTATTTTTGGTTTATTTGGGTTATTTGAACCGAGTTGGTTCATTTTGTTACTTTACTTTGACGTCCCGTTTGAGTTATTAGTCCTTTTGTGTTTGGGCCTAGCCGCGGCGTGCGGCCGCACCCGTGTGGGACTAGATTTGCCGCGCCCGATTTGCGGCGTATCACAAACTGTTTGACTGCCTTGTTTTTGCTTAATCACCCTTGACTTTCTGTGCTAAATTTACATAGTTTTGGCGATTAAGCCGATAAGTTATTTGCTCAACGCGCGTTTGATTATCCTTTTGAGTTAATCATCAGCATACCGGTCCGGTCGTGCTAAAATAAACAGAAGCTCGCGAACGAGCTCATTGATATTTTTTTTTCCATTTTCATTTGACGGGAAATATACCGTTAATAGTAATCATGCCTCTGGATGGTACGTGGGCAAAAATGGCCGCTACTACCTCTGGTGCAGGTGGGAACCGCCCTGCCCACCCGTTTAAGGCGTTAACAAGGAAGCACGGGGTGAAATGCGAGTTGGGACAAATCACCCAAATAGAGGCCTATGTGAACGCACTCGCTAGTGTGGTTGATCCAGCAACGATAGTTGCAGCCTCGAAAATGTATGGACAAGCTGTGTTCTTTCTTAACTCAGAGGCTGCAGCAAACAAAGCCATTGAGAAAGGGATTAGTGTGGGAGGACTCTTTGTACAAGTCGAGCCGCTCTCAAGTCTTGGTACAAGGATAATTATATCTAATATACCTCCTTACGTGCCTGACAATGTCGTGGTGCCTTTCCTGGAACGACTGGGAGTGTTGAGATCACCCATCAAGCCTGTGTCTTTGGGCTGTCATGAGCCCTCCCTACAACATGTCTGGTCTTTTAAAAGACAAGTATCCATTGAATTGGGAAAGGAGGCTGAATGTGAGGGGTCGTTTGTTATTCCTTTTGACGGAAAGAATTACAGGGTGTTTTATATGACAAACGAACCCCGTTGTTTTGTATGCAAAGCGAAGGATCACAGGAGAGCAGACTGCCCCACCATCATTAAAGAGGTTGCAGCTCCTCAACGTCCAGATCAGCCTCGAGAGGATCCCAGCGTCACTGTAGGTAACCTAAGAGAGGCGGTTGCTCCTTTGTGCTCGAGGGCAGTGGACCCTCAAGAAAGTTCTATACCAGCTTCTCATCCCAACTCTTCTGATGCCATAAATCAATGGCAGGCAGTGGGAGCAGGGAAGGCAAAGAGAGCACAGAAGAGGAAATCAGAACCCGCAGAGGATGGGACCACGGAACACCCTGGTACAATTGAGGATGACACGGGAAGTAATGTGTCAAAGGGATTTGTAACGCCTAGTATTCTGAAGGAGAAAAGAGTGGTAACCCAATCTGAAGAAATGGAAGAAGAAGAAGAAGAGGAAACTATTCATCAAACGACAGGATATGGAGAGTCTTCTCTCTCAGATCCACCCAAAGACAGTTTGAAGAATGAACAGGAAGGGAGACCGTCAGGTAGTAAACCCAGCACGGAAAAGACAAACAACCTAGAGGTATCTGACTTGACAGGGCCAAACGATACTGTGATGTTGGCTCCTGAGAAAATGCATCCAATAATAACAACTGCAACGAAGCTTCAAAATAAACCAGGGATTGAAACGTCTACAAGAGCAGTTCTGAACCGAAGGATTAACACCGAAGTTTCAAAGGATTCTGAAGTAGCATTCATCGGAGGGACAGACAGAGAGAAGGAACCAGACACACAAGCATCAATAAAGTTGCTGGCACTGACCGACATCTCAGGTGATGTCACTTCACTCACTGTTGGCGCAGAAAGGGGAACAGTTGAGCACATCTCTATTTTACGACCCCAAAAGGTTGGATCTCCTATACCAACTGAGGAGGAGGCATCCATTCCCACAGGTGTAGCAACGTCCGCCGCATCAGAGCGAAAGGAGCGTTCCTCTGCGCCAGAAGATTATGCCAAGTCAGCCTTGAGAGACGACATGGCAGAAGACTTGACACATTGTACAAGTCCAAAGGAGAAGGATCTTGAACCTCCAGACAGCGATGATGAGGAAAGTATTGGTGATGGGGAAGACTATCAAGGGTCACTGACTGGTTTAGAGACAGACCTACCGGCAGGGCGCCATTCCTGCATTCCCAGCCAGGAGATACTCGAGTTCCTGGAACAAAGCTTGCATAGCAGGAAGAAAGTGGAAAATGCGCTGAAACGGTGGAAAGATTATGACTTGCTAGTGCATTCCTTGTATGCACTAAGGAGAGAGGGACATAAAACAAGGACTTCAGGCTCGGCCGAACAAGCCCGAGTCAGGAAGTTTCTAGCAAAGTTGTTGAGTTACGGGCCTGAATATAAATTCGTTTAGGAGGATGAATTTCACAGAAACAAAACTCTCAATACAACAATGACATCAAACTTACGAATAGGATCATTGAATGTCAATGGCTGTAAGGATGCATTCCGTGTGCACCAGGTATTGTCATTCTGTGTGAAGGAAAAACTTGAAGTAACCTTTTTGCAGGAAACCCACACGACCCCAGAGGCTGCATCCCGATGGGAAAACCAATGGGAAGGCTTGGCCTTTTTCAGTCACCTAACGGACACATCTTGTGGAGTGGCTACCCTCTTTTCACCAAAGAGGAAACCTGAAATACTTGTCGTAAAGGAAGCCAGTGTGGGGCGGTTGCTACATATAAAAGCAAAGTTTGAAGAATTTGTTGTCAATTTCGTCAACATTTATGCACCTTGTGTAGGAGTTGCAAGGGGGATTTTCTTCAACCGGTTGCAGAGATTCATGCTCACCTTGCCTGGTGAAGAGTGTGTAATTCTTGGAGGAGACTTTAATTGCACTCTAAACCCCTCCCTTGATCGAATAGGTCAGGAGCCGCATAATCCCTCTGTAAGAATATTACAACAAACCATAACACTGTTAAACTTGAGGGATACTTGGCACATACAACACCCCACAGACAGAACATTCACGTATACGAGTATCAGAGGTGGTCATATATCACAATCCCGGCTCGATAGAATTTACGTGTCTCACCGTTGGTGTAAGAGTGTCAGTGACTCCGGCATAAAAGTTGCCCATTTCACAGATCACAACTTGGCCTGGATTAAGTTTTCCCTGGCGGAAACAAGGCGAGGCCCTGGCTTGTGGCACCTGAACAATGCTTTAAGTCAGGATGAAGCCTTTTTGTCAATCTTTTTGAATTTTTGGCAAGCCTGGAGGAATAAAAAAGGAGATTTTTGCTCACTTGGATTCTGGTGGGATGTAGGCAAGGTACGATTGAAATTGCTGTGTCAGGAATACTCGTATGGATCGAGCAAAACACTTGGGTTAGGGATCAAAAGACTGGAAGAGGAACTGCTGCACCTTGAGAAGCACCTGGCCACACTTACCTCTACTGAACTGCAGGCATACCAAGAAAAAAAGAGCACCCTTAAAGCATGTAGTCGTGTGAAGGCACGAGGGGCATATGTGCGCTCTCGTTTGCAGTTTATTTCTGAGGATGAATATGTCCTGAATTATCTCAAAGGGGTGGAAAAACGCAAAGGTCAATTCAGGGCTATAGCGAGTGTTCTCGCAGAAGATGGTCTCTTGCTCAATGGCTCTGAGGATGTTCAAAAACGAATTAGAGCCTTTTACGCTCAGCTGTATTCGGGTAAGAGCACAGATGCAGGTGCAGGTGGCACTTTGTGGAGTAGTCTTCCTGAAGCCTCTGTAGAAGACCGGGAGCAGCTGGAGACTCCATTATCTCTGGAAGAATTGAAAACCGCCCTGCACAGCCTATCAAGAGATAAAGCCCCTGGCATGGATGGCTTATCATGTGAATTCTATATAAAAGTATGGGACTTGGTTGGACCTGATTACCTAAGCGTAGCTCAGGAAGCATGTGATACAGGTATAATGCCCCTTTCTTGGCGTCGAGCGATGCTGGTCTTGATTCCCAAGGAGGGTGACTTGAGAGACTTGAAGAATTACCGCCCTGTGTCTCTGCTGTGTGTGGATTATAAGGTCATGGCTAAAATGTTGTCACTCCGTCTTGGACCAGTCCTGACAAAATTAGTCAGCCCGGACCAATCTTATGCCATTCCAGGCAGGACAATACATGACAACATATCCCTTGTCAGAGACCTGATACAGTATGCGGACATGACTCGGACTCAAGTCGGATTTCTTTCCTTGGATCAGGAGAAAGCCTTTGACCAGATGAACCATGAGTATCTGTTTGAAACCTTGCTAACATTTGGGTTGGGGAGGAGATTTGTAGGCATGATTCAGACGTTGTACATGTCGGCAGAATGCCTAGTCAAAGTCAACGGTTTCTTGCTCGCGCCCTTTCCATTTAAGAGAGGAATAAGACAAGGATGTCCCCTGTCCGGCCAATTATATTCCCTATGTATCGAACCCTTCCTTTGTTTGATGAGAAGAAGGCTAACTGGCATTGTGGTGCCACACAACAGGGTCAACCTCAAACTTTCTGCATATGCAGATGATGTTCTCGTGTTTGCCAGTAATGCAAGGGATATGCAAATAGTTTATGATTGTCAGCAGGTCTATTCAGCAGCATCGTCTGCTACAATCAATTGGAGGAAAAGCTCGGGGCTTCTAATTGGACAAATGCAGGTAAAGGAGTTACCAACACTTTTTCAGAAATTGACCTGGAGTCGCAATGAGCTCAAATATTTGGGGGTGCACTTATCCACTTCCCATGGGTCCTCACCACTCATTAACTGGAACACTTTAGGGGACAAGATCGAAGCAAAGTTGAGAGACTGGAGTGGACTACTAAAAGTCCTGTCTCTGAGGGGAAAAACACTCCTTATTAAACAGTTTATAATTCCGAAGTTAGTATTCAGGCTCTCTTGCATAAGCACTCCAGAGGAGTTTCTGGTTAAGATGCAGAGGAAGCTACTGGACTACTTTTGGAATGGTAAACACTGGGTTTCCCTGGGCATTCTGAGCTTGCCTTTTTCAGAAGGTGGACAGTCTTTTCCCTGCCTTCGAAGCCACTACCACGCATCCAGGCTGAAGACCATACAACGTTACCTACATGTGAACCCTGCACCGCAATGGTGCTCACTGGCATCATACTTCTTCAGCAAAGTGCTCAATCTTGGGTACAAAAGGAATCTTTTCATCATTACATCTCGGAGCCTGTCTAGTGCTACATTGCCTCCTTTTTATCAAGAAATGCTGAAGGCTTGGAATGTAGTCGACGTACAAAGAACAGTTCCTTATCCAGGCAAGGACCTGTTAGAAGAACCGCTCATTCTCAACCCTCTTCTACAGGGCCCAACTCTGGCTTCCTTTTCAGTACGAAGGAGCCTCTTAGCTGGTAGCATATCCACAGTGGGAGACCTTCTGAACGATGGTAAGAGAATGCTTTTACCCAAGGAACTCGCAGCGAAAATGGGCCTGAGGACAATCAGGATCCCCTCCAGGATACTTGAAGAGGTCAAAAGCTCCTTGCCTCCCGATTGTCTGGAATATCTAGAGAATCCCAAAGAGGGTGATGGATCTGGACAGATGTCCATCGGTAACTCCATGGATTTTAAAATCCGACCACGATGTTGCGAGCTCTCTCAGCCAATACCTGCAAACAATATGAGTAAGACCCCTGGCACAGTGGAAATGTCGTTCTGTGGGCTATCAAGGAAAAATATATACCTGCTAGTGATCCACTCGCTCCATTATATAGCTCTTGCAACCCGACTGGATACTCCCTGGCGTGAGATTCTTCCACTTCCTTCGACTGTTCATCCACGTTGGGATTCACTCTATCTCTACCCAACGCCAAGAATGATGGCAGACTTAAGTTGGAGGTTGCTACATGGTGCACTGAGCTCTGGATCTATGATGCGGCACTTCACTAACGTCTCAGAGGATTGCTGCTTTTGTGGTGAAAGGGAAACTATATTTCACATATACCTTCAATGCCACCGTCTTGAACCAGTGTTCTTACTGATGAAAAATCTTCTCTTGCGCTTCTGGCTTCACTTCTCTCCAACACTTTTTATCATCGGGCACCCGGTAAAGAAACTAAGCAAGTCACGAGATCTCCTTGTTAACTTTATTTTAGCCTGTGCAAAAATGGCAATATATAAAACCAGGAAGGCAAAAATTGAGAAAGATGTGGTGGAACACAGTTCTGTATGTCTGAAGGGCTTAATACGCTCACGCATTATTTCAGAGTACAAGGCGGCAGAATATAGTAACACTGTTCAAAAGTTTAAGGAAACCTGGACTATAAATGATGCACTTTGTACGGTCTCCCCACAAGATACTTTGCTCTTATTTGTATAAATGTGTTATTTGGCATTCTTTTTGGTGTTCTTTGGCGTTCTTTTTTTTTGGTGTTCTTTGGCGTTCTTTTACCTTCCCCTTATCTGTCTTGGTAGTGCTTTCTCTTCAAAATGCTCTACCTTGGCTACTGTAGTTCAAACCATGGACTTGCAGAGATGAGGAATTGAGCGACATTAAACTGGGAACATATGTTTGCCTGAGCTTGCATGAGCTCTGAACGCAAATCTCTGTAACCTTTCCAACAAAAGCACTACTACTACTGATACTACTACTACTACTACTGATACGACCACTACGACTACTGTTATTAATACTATTACAACTACCACTACTACTACCACTATTAGAACGACCACTACTACTGTCACTACGACTACTACAACTACTACTACGTCTTTAACGACACCAATTAATTATTCCCACCTTCTTGTGAGGTCACCAAGGGAATGTTTTTGACCCATACCTGTCATGAACTGGCTGCCCATGAATGATGTTTAACTGAAGGTGGAAGTAATCTCAAGGCTTTCCAGGACCATGTGATTGTTGTTGTTAAGATTATTATTATTATCCCGGTTCTGTCAATTTCTTGTGCCCGGAGTTTCTCAAAAACGGTAAACCCGATCAACTTGAAACTTTGGGAGCTGATAAACCCTAATGTGACTAATCGTATATCATTTTTGTGACAGAATCTGTAATGTGATTTGGCCGTCATCTTGGATTATCTTATCCATTAGATCGTCAGACAGCAGCCCATTCACCCTCTGCAGACCTGGAGCAAAAATCACAGACTGGGCAAACAAGTGGAACATGTCTTTCAATCCTGACAAATCTCACACTCTTACTATCTCTGTCCGAAAAGACCGACTGGAAACCCTCCCTTCTAATTTCTCAACAATCCTTTCCAAGAAGTTCTGTCACTCAAGCTTTTGGGTCTCACTATCTGCCATGATCTTTCTTGGGAAAACCACATTTCAAATCTGGCCTCCAAAGCCAGTCGCCGACTGGACATCCTCCGTCGTGCGAAGTCCTTCCTTGGCACACCTGAGCTCCTCACCACATACACGGCTTTCATCCGCAGCTCAATGGAATACCGTTCTCCCCTCTGGGCTGGTGCTCCTGTCTCACACCTGGCTCAGCTTCACGCTGTTGAAACCAAAGCATTCAGAATCATTGGAATCTCCCGCGATGAAGCTAACTCCGAGGGCCTTTCACTCACTCACCGCAGGCAGGTTGGTGGTCTTTCTGTCTTCTACCGACTCCTCTCCGGCCTTGCTCCCCCAGCTCTGTCTGTGCTCTGTCCCACATATATTCCTGCAGGATGCACAAGATCTGCCAGCAACCCACTTTATGTAGGTTGTTTAGATATGCGGGTTGTTTAGATATGCGGGTTGTTTAGTTATGTGGGTGGTTTAGTTACGTGCGTTGTGTAGATATGCGGGTGGTTTAGTCCTGCTGTGTAGTTTGGTTATGTGGGTTGTTTAGTTATGTGGGTTGTTTAGTTATGTGGGTGGATTAGTTATGTGGGTGGTTTAGTTATGCCGGGTGGTTTAGTTATGTGGGTGGTTCAGTAATGTGGATGGTTTAGTTATGTGGGTTGTTTAGTTATGTGGGTTGTTTAGTGATATGGGTTGTTTAGTTATGTGGGTGGTTTAGTTATGTGGGTTGTTTAGTTATGTGGGTGGTTTAGTAATGTGGGTTGTTTAGTTATGTGGGTTGTTTAGTTATGTGGGTTGTTTAGTTATATGGGTGGTTTAGTTATATGGGTGGTTTAGTTATGTGGGTTGTTTAGTTATGTGGGTGGTTTAGTAATGTGGGTTGTTTAGTTATGTGGGTTGTTTAGTTATGTGGGTTCTTTAGTTATGTGGGTGGTTTAGTTATGTGGGTTGTTTAGTTATGTGGGTGGTTTAGTTATGTGGGTTGTTTAGTTATGTGGATTGTTTCGTTATGTGGGTTGTTTAGTTATGTGGGTTGTTTAGTAATATGGGTGGTTTCGATGTGTGGGTTGTTTCGTTATATGGGTGGTTTAGTTATGTTGGTGGTTTAGTTATGTGGGTGGTTATGTGGGTGTTATGTGGGTGTGGGTGGTTTAGTTATGTGGGTGTGGTTGGTTTCGTTATGTGGGTGTGGGTGGTTTAGTTATGTGGGTGGTTTAGTTATGTGGGTTGTTTAGTTATGTGGGTGGTTTAGTTATGTGAGTTGTTTAGTTATGTGGGTTGTTTAGTTATGTGGGTTGTTTAGTTATTTGGGTGGTTTAGTTATGTGGGTTGTTTAGTTATATGGGTGGTTTAGTTATGTGGGTTGTTTAGTTATGTGGGTTGTTTCGTAATGTGGGTTCTTTAGTTATGTGGGTTGTTTAGTTATATAGGTGGTTTAGTTTTGTTGGTTGTTTAGTTATATGGGTGGTTTAGTTATGTGGGTTGTTTAGTTATATGGGTTGTTTAGTTATATGGGTTGTTTAGTTATATGGGTTGTTTAGTTATGTGGGTTGTTTAGTTATATAGGTGGTTTAGTTTTGTGGGTTGTTTAGTTATATGGGTGGTTTAGTTATGTGGGTGGTTTAGTTATGTGGGTTGTTTCGTTATGTGGGTTGTTTAGTTTTGTGGGTTGTTACCTTCGCAAAAGCGGAAGGTTATGTTTTGATCGCTGTGTATTTATTTGTATGTCTGTGTGTGTGTATGTTAATCGCATAACTCAAAAATTATTCAACCGAATTGCATGAAATTTGGTGGGATGATTGGTTATTATACGGGACACATTTGATTAGATTTTGGGAAACAGATTTGCTCAAATTCTGACTATTTTTAACTCGATCGTATTTCACTCAAAGTTATGAGCGACTGAAGAAGAAGATGTCCATCCAGGACGTCATCACTATAACGCGATCTCCCGCGATCATTTCAACCTCAAAAAAAATTATAATTGCAGATTTGACAATAGATGAGGCATATTAACAAACGAATGAAACAGATTTGCTCAAATTCTGACTATTTTTAACTCGATCGTATTTCACTCAAAGTTATGCGCGACTGAAGAAGAAGATGTCCATCCAGGACGTCATCACTATAACGCAATCTCCCGCGATCATTTCAACCTCAAACATTTTATTTTGGCAACAAAAGTAGCTGCGGCGAAGGTATGCGCTCTACCGAGTGCCCGTTCTAGTTTAGTTATGTGGGTGGTTTAGTTATGTGGGTTGTTTAGTTATGTGGGTGGTTTAGTTATGTGGGTTGTTTAGTTATGTGGGTTGTTTAGTTATGTGGGTGGTTTAGTTATGTGGGTTGTTTAGTGATGTGGGTTGTTACCTTCGCAAAAGCGGAAGGTTATGTTTTGATCGCTGTGTATTTATTTGTATGTCTGTGTGTGTGTGTGTGTATGTTATTCGCATAACTCAAAAAGTATTCAACCGAATTGCATGAAATTTGGTGGGATGATTGGTTATTATACGGGACACATTTGATTAGATTTTGGGAGCAATCGGGTCAAAGGTCAAGGTCAAGGTCACGAAAAGGTCAAAATCGTATTTTTGTTGTTCTGTTCCCTACACTCCCATGCCAAGTACAGAACAGTAGCTGCGGCGAAGGTATGCGCTCTACCGAGTGCCCGTTCTAGTTTCGTAATGTGGGTTGTTTAGTTATGTGGGTTGTTTAGTTATATAGGTGGTTTAGTTTTGTGGATTGTTTAGTGATATGGGTGGTTTAGTTATGTGGGTTGTTTAGTTATGTGGGTGGTTTAGTTATTTGGGTTGTTTTGTTCTATGGGTGGTTTAGTTATGTGGGTTGTTTAGTTATGTGGGTGGTTTAGTTATGCAGGTTGTTTAGTTATGTGGGTTGTTTAGTTATGTGGGTTGTTTAGTTATGTGGGTTGTTTAGTTATATGGGTGGTTTAGTTATGTGGGTGGTTTAGTTTTGTGGGTTGTTTAGTTATGTGGGTGGTTTAGTTATGTGTGTTGTTTAGTTATGTGTGTGGTTTCGTTATGCAGGTTGTTTAGTTATGTGGGTTGTTTAGTTATGTGGGTTGTTTAGTTATGTGGGTTGTTTAGTTATATGGGTGGTTTAGTTATGTGGGTGGTTTAGTTATGTGGGTTGTTTAGTTATGTGGGTGGTTTAGTTATGTGGGTTGTTTAGTTATGTGGGTGGGTTTAGTTATGTGGGTTGTTTAGTTATGTGGGTTGTTTAGTTATGTGGGTTGTTTAGTTGTGTGGGTTGTTTAGTAATATGGGTGGTTTAGTTGTGTGGGTTGTTTAGTTATATGGGTGGTTTAGTTATGTGGGTGGTTTAGTTATGTGGGTGGTTATGTGGGTGTGGGTGCTTTAGTTATGTGGGCGTGGTTGGTTTAGTTATGTGGGTGTGGGTGGTTTAGTTATGTGGGTGGTTTTGTTATGTGGGTGGTTTAGTTATGTGGGTTGTTTAGTTATGTGGGTTGTTTAGTTATGTGGGTTGTTTAGTTTTGTGGGTCGTTTAGTTATGTGGGTGGTTTAGTTATGTGGGTGGTTTAGTTATGTGGGTGGTTTAGTTATGTGAGTTGTTTAGTTTTGTGGGTTGTTTAGTTATGTGGGTTGTTTAGTTATGTGGGTTGTTTAGTTATGTGGGTGGTTTAGTTATGTGGGTGGTTTAGTTATGTGGGTGGTTTAGTTATGTGGGTTGTTTCGCTACATGGGTGGTTTACTTTTGTGGGTTGTTTAGTTATGTGGGTTGGTTAGTTATGTGGGTTGTTTAGTTATGTGGGTTGTTTAGTTATGTGGGTTGTTTAGTTATGTGGGTTGTTTAGTTATATGGGTGGTTTAGTTATGTGGGTTGTTTAGTTATGTGGGTCGTTTAGTTATATAGGTGGTGTCGTTATGTGGGTAGTTTAGTTATGTTGGAGGTTTAGTTATGTGGGTTGTTTAGTTATGTGGGTTGTCTAGTTATGTGGGTTGTTTAGTTATATGGGTTGTTTAGTTATGTGGGTGGTTTAGTTATGTGGGTGGTTTAGTTATGTGGGTGGTTTAGTTATGTGGGTGGCTTAGTTATGTGGGTGGTTTAGTTATGTGGGTGGTTTAGTTATTTGGGTTGTTTAGTTATATGGGTGGTTTAGTTATGTGGGTTGTTTAGTTATGTGGGTGGTTTAGTTATTTGGGTTGTTTAGTTATATGGTTGGTTTAGTTATGTGGGTGGTTTCGTTATGTGGATGGTTTAGTTATGTGGGTTGTTTAGTTATGTTGGTTGTTTAGTTATATGGGTGGTTTAGTTATGTGGGTGGTTTAGTTATGTGGGTTGTTTCGTTATGTGGGTTGTTTAGTTATGTGGGTCGTTTAATTATGTGGGTTGTTTAGTTACGTGGGTTGTTTAGTTATGTGGATTGTTTAGTTGTGTGGGTGGTTTAGTTATGTGGGTTGTTTAGTTAGGTGGGCTGTTTTCCTTTGTCTTCACAGCCGTCTGTTTCGGCAGGATTTGTAATTTGTTAAGGGTACCAGCGATAACTTGCCTAATCTTCCCACGACCTCGTCTGGCATGTTCCTTGTCCTCCCGTTGAGATGAACGATATATTAATGCATTGTGACCGTTGAAACGGAGTTGTTGAAATTTGAATCCAGTAAAACACATGAAAGGTGAAGGTGCATATCTCATGTATTTTGCCAGCTTTCATCTGCCAGCCTTTACAAAGCGAAAAGTGGGGTTAAACGATCGGGGCGTAAGTGCGTACACATGTACGTACATGTCTGCATTTCTAAAATTCTTTTTTTCGGCATCTGTTGGTCCAATTGACAGGACATTTTCACCATAGTATGCGTCTACTTAAGTATAATTTTTTTTACTGATAACTATGACGTTATATGTCACATGGTATGGGCACCATCTTGGGAAAAAAACTTTGGCCCTATATATCTCTAAAACTGCCTCATGGAAAAAATTGAAACATGGCTCCTTGTAAAGAACTCCGCAAGCGGAATAAGTGTGTTAATGATGACGTCATTGGTGCCATCATTATGTCGTCATATTTCAAAAAATACAATGCTTCGTCCGATCGGTTTGAAATTTCTTGAGCGTGATCTGCGCAACAATTATATTGGAGAATGTAAATTGATGACGTCATTGGTCACGTGGTCTGGCAGCCATATTGAATCAAAGAAAGAAAAAAAACTTCAAAAACAGAAGAGTTGGCCTGCAACAAGTCAACTGCGCGGGGTAAGTATTCTATGAAAACCATGTAGTTATTACATGCAGACCATATTTTTACATATCTAAATTGGTATCCATTCGATAATTAAGTTTCAAACGCTGGTGCAATTTAAAATGTTGAATAGCCCTTTATTTATGAGAATATTTATATTGCAAAGTTTTAGGAAATGTGGTTGTGGGGGGGGGGGGGGGGGGGGGGGAGGAATTCAAAAGGGGGACAAAAATTGTGTGACTTGTCCTGTTGAAGCTCCCAGACATCAAGTTCACAAAAACGATAATTAACCACAACTTTTCGCTGAAACATACATAATTCGGTAAATTGGAGCCTACTAAAGTGTACAATAAGGGATTTGCACGGTTTGTTGAGATTTTACATTCAAATAGTGTTTTAAGGTGGAGTGTGCAACACATAAAAGTCGGTCCAAAGGACCTGCTATCTTTATTTTACGTGCTTCAGCGTAGCCTGGTGTTGGCTTAGCGGTTAGGGTGCCGGCTTGGAGATCCGAAGATCATGGGTTCAAATCCCGGTCGATCGCTAAATTATACACCAGGGGGGTTGACTCGGCCTGTCATCCTTCCGAGGTCGGCAAATTGAGTACCAGCTTGCTGGGATGAATGATCCTGGTGTGTACCCCGATTTAGAATAGGTACACCGTATCCCTGCGCATCGTTAGAGGCGACCAAGGGTTGGCATTAGGAAGGGCATTCGGCCCTAAAAACATTGCCTCAAACAGGGACCCATGATTGTCATGGGACCCGCAAGGCTAACCCCCACTCTAGCGGGGAAAATGGCCTTAAAACGATCATTCATTCATTTCATTCATGTTTTACACTAAAATGTTTTACACTGATATGTTTTACACTGAAATGTTTTACACTGATATGTTTTACACCGATATGTTTTGCACTGATATGTTTTACACTGATATGTTTTACACTGATATGTTTTACACTGATATGTTTTACACTGATATGTTTTACACTGAAATGTTTACACTGACATGTTTTACACTGATATGTTTTACACTGAAATGTTTACACTGATATGTTTTACACTTATATGCTTTAAACTGATATGTAAAACATATTATATCGCCGTGGCACCATGGACAAATTCAAAATTCCTGCCCGAAGTACTGCTGGGAGGGCAGTGGCAAATCACCCAGTGTAATCCTTGCCAAGAAACTGCTTCGGCAGCATTGATGCACTGTGAAGAGTATTAGTCCGGCAGCTAAGCTAAATATAGCATAACAATTGTGCATTTTGTGAGGAAAGCACCAAATTTGGCACACTAGTAGACTATCATATTGTTACGCAACTGTGATTAACACCACAGTTACGGATGGCCGATTTGCGAGACTTTAACTCCCGAGGCGAAACTCAATGGCGGATTCAAGTTCAACACAAACGCGCGGAATGGCGGGACACAGCGAAGGCTCCGCAACCTTATCTATTAAAATCAAACACCCAGGAAAACTGCGTTCAGATATATATTGTCGCGATCCCGGCTGTGAAATGGTTCCCAGCACGGAATACGGACGTTAATGTCCGGGCTTCAAGTAGTCCACGGAGTGGACAGAGAGAACTCAATAAACACAATTGTGTTTTAATCGGCCTTCTAGGGGTAAGGCACGATGCTTTATTGGCTCGATCACAAAAACCATAAATGGTAACAGAATGGAATACACTGCACAAAGCCTGCAGGAACTGTCGGCCCGAGAAGCTCCAAACAGGACGCAGGCAAGATCACTCGCGGTTCCAATCGACGATCTCCGGGACTCGGAGGGTAACAGAGTGGAATACACCGCACAAGGCCTGCAGGAACGGTCGGCCAGCAGCTCCAACACGACGCAGGCAATATCTGACTCACGGTTCCAATCCACGAGATCCGGGAATCACTCGTTCTCTTCCGGAGTTACTCACTCGTAAAATACAGAACGGTAAACGATCAGCCCAACGCGGCTGTCGTGAAGATTAAGGGAAATCCCTTTATCTATTTCCCACTCGGAGCCTTCGAGAGTCGCGTCCGTTGCATAAGATGGCGACCGCGCTCTCTGACCCTCCACCAATCGCGTGAGGCTCCAAGGAGGCCACGTCACGCGGTGGGCGGGGCACCAAATCTGGGTGAGAACAGGTGGTTTCACCGGTGGTTTCTCACAGTCCTCCCCCCCTAAGTAAAAACCCCGTCGAATAGACGGCGTTTTTAAAACCAGTATTTGTAGTAGGTGCAAATCACATGGCAAGATGATGGCGGTAATCGCTAACAGGCAATTAACGCAATTAACAATTATTAACACTTATTAACAACAATAACGCAACAACGCAACAATACAACGCAACGCAATAGCGCAACAATAACGCAATTATTAACGCACAGGCAATTAACAGGCATTAACAGGTTAACAATGAACCAGTTTGTTTTTTTGTTTTTTTCACACACAAATTTTAACACCATACACCACATTAATATCTACCCTACAAGAGTTACACTTCACACAAAGCACAATAGAGAGGCAAGGGGGCCAAACTCAAGTTGGGGGAAGCGTTGACAGGAAGGAAACGGGCCGAGACCTAGAGCGGCGGGTACTCCTCCGGTGTCGAGAACAACAGTCATATGCGTAATGACCCCTTTCACCGCACTGGTAACATCGATCGTTCGGGTCGAAAGGCCTGCGGACCAAAGGGCGTCTGAAACGAGGCCGCCGCGACATGCCATTCGACATCTCGACGCACACACGCGATCCGCAAATTAACCTTCCATCAAGGGCTCTGACCGAATCTTCAGCATCTCGTGGCTCTTCAAACTCAACAACTGCAAATCCAGGTGGGTTTCGAGCAACCCATACGTTGCGGAGTGGTCCGTAATGTTCGAAGACCCTCCCTAGCTCGGCTTTCGCTGCTCCATTGCCCAGGTTTCCCACATATACCTTAGCATTAGCGTTCCTGCTGAATCGCGACATGGCGGGAGCGGTCCCTGAGGAGCACGGCACCTGAGGGTGGCTTGACGGGAGGCTCGGGTGGACTTCAGCTGACGCAACGTCACCGTCGGGAACTGGAGTCGAGGCGCTAGGCTCCTCGGGCCAGAGTGAAGATATGTCTGACTCCGCCACTCTCTCCGCCTGTTTACTCTGGGATCTAGTGACCCCCCCACAGGTCAGAGTCAATGACTCCTCCCTGGCCATGGCATCATTGCCAATCAGCAAGGAGACCCCGGGTATCGGGTAGTAGGGTACCACCACACAGGTCACTGGACCCTTAAAAATGTCACTCCGGACCTCGAGGAGGGCAAGGGGATACCGGCCAAGAACCCGGTCAATGCCCCGAAGGAGGGTATACTCGCCGGTATAACGCATCTGAGAGGCCGGAACTACCCCCGCCCGGAGAACACACCGTGTCGCCCCAGTATCCCGAAGGTATTGGGCCTCAAACTTCAGCATCGAATCGGGGCCACCCACTAAGGCTGTCCCTGAATAATCCTGGTACAGTGGATGAATGGAATTAGCCTCGGTGGCAGTGACCTCGGTCACCGATGCCACCGTCGTGTGCGAGGGCCCGGCGGATGAGCTCCACTGATCTCCCTCCGACTTAACAGGAGGGTTGCCTCGGTAGGCCGGACTAGCGGGATTAGAGAAGCAGCGGTTTTCACCGTGCCCCACGCGTTTGCAGAAATCGCACCAGGGCCCTGCCCTGGTCTGCAGCTCGCGACCGCCACCAGTGGAGGGCATCGGAGAACCCCTCCCCTCGATCCAGCCGCCGGGCAGACGGGGGGCGGTCTTGATCGCAGACTCCTCCGTCTTACGACGCGACTGCGTGACTTGCAGCATTTTGCACGCCAAAACATGTTTATCAATAAGGTTGACGCAGTCTGCCAAGGAAACAGTGTCTTTGTCGACAAGAAACAATGCTAAGTCAGGCGGAAGCTGTTGATCGATACGGTAACGCACCAGGAGTTCCGCAACCGCTTGAGGTAACTCAACCTTGCTCCCCTTGAACCATCTCTGCAGCTGTTCCAACAAGGCCCGCGAATGTTCCTCATAGGTTTGACTGGACTCACGAGTCCAGCTGAAAAAATTTCTCCTATAAATACATGCGGACACCGCATAGGCGTTCAAAATCTCGGCCTTCAATGCCCTGTATTTGTTTGCGTCCTCGGTTGCCATCCTCGCATATACCTCCCTCGCCTTCTCAGATAGATGGCTCACAAGATGGCCGACCCACAAGCTCTCATCAATGCCACCGGCAGCCAACAACTTCTCCGCCATCTCCAGATACGCTTCTGGCTTCGTGTCTCCCGTCCAGTCCGGCAAACGAACATGAACAGTTTCCGGGACTCTTGCAGCAGACCCCTCTGCCCGCGGTCGTTCAGTCAACATTCGCAACTCATGCTCTCTGACGCGTTCAGCTTCTGCTGCTGCCGCACGCTCTCTCTCTCTCTCACGCTCTCTCTCTGCTGCTGTCTCTGCTGCCGCATGCGCTCTCTCTGCTGCCGCAGCACGCTCTGCCTCTGCTGCTGCCGCACGCTCTCTCTCTCTCTCACGCTCTCTCTCTGCTGCCGCACGCTCTGCCTCTGCCCTGTCATTCTCCCTGTTATACATGTCAAGTTGTTGAACCGGAGTCAGCCCGGTCCAGAAGGGCGAACGCATGCATTTAGTCATGATGGAATCGCTTCCTAACATCTCGGGTTGAGTGACCGGGTCAAGGCTGCTTGCGTCGCTCACATCGCCACCCACGTGACTGTCAACATGATCAGGTTGAACTCTCACTTCTCTGGTCGACATAGCTTGGCTACGAGTTATCATAAGACAAGGCACAAAACACAACGCTCAAACACAACGCTCTGTTGGGGAAATACGACACGAACTACACAATATCACCCGCACATCAAATTGCCAATGAGAAAAATACCACGTACAAATACTCACGTTTTTTTTTTTTTTTTGTCGGTTGTTTGGAGGGATCCGAGGCTCACTTATTCTGCAGTGAAGCACCACCCAAGACAGCGTCCTACGGCGAGAAAGTTCCTCCAAGACGGCGTCCGCTGGTGAGAAGATGCAGAGAAGATGCAGATGCCGAATTCCCGTCTCAATTCGAATGTCTCTCACTTGAAAGATCCTAGGACGAGCAACCCATTTGTCGCGATCCCGGCTGTGAAATGGTTCCCAGCACGGAATACGGACGTTAATGTCCGGGCTTCAAGTAGTCCACGGAGTGGACAGAGAGAACTCAATAAACACAATTGTGTTTTAATCGGCCTTCTAGGGGTAAGGCACGATGCTTTATTGGCTCGATCACAAAAACCATAAATGGTAACAGAATGGAATACACTGTACAAAGCCTGCAGGAACTGTCGGCCCCAGAAGCTCCAAACAGGACGCAGGCAAGATCACTCGCGGTTCCAATCGACGATCTCCGGGACTCGGAGGGTAACAGAGTGGAATACACCGCACAAGGCCTGCAGGAACGGTCGGCCAGCAGCTCCAACACGACGCAGGCAATATCTGACTCACGGTTCCAATCCACGAGATCCGGGAATCACTCGTTCTCTTCCGGAGTTACTCACTCGTAAAATACAGAACGGTAAACGATCAGCCCAACGCGGCTGTCGTGAAGATTAAGGGAAATCCCTTTATCTATTTCCCACTCGGAGCCTTCGAGAGTCGCGTCCGTTGCATAAGATGGCGACCGCGCTCTCTGACCCTCCACCAATCGCGTGAGGCTCCAAGGAGGCCACGTCACGCGGTGGGCGGGGCACCAAATCTGGGTGAGAACAGGTGGTTTCACCGGTGGTTTCTCACAATATATAGAAAATAATATAAGGATTTATTATCGAATAGTAATACAGTGAAAAAGCCGCGCCGGTAAATCTAATAACTCTAAATCGGGACGTCCCCACACGACTGATAGCAAACACGATACGAGGGAGATTATGAATACAAAAATAACACGTCACGTCGTTCAAATGTACGCGGATGCGGCTTATCTGTCTTTCGTCGTCTTGGTGGCGGCCGTCCAACACCGCTCCTTTTGGCCCGATCGCACACCACCAGGTCCTTCGCTCCAAGCTCTACGAGGCCCCGCTCCAAGCACCACGCGTCCGACGCGTGGCCAGCAGCTTCACACGAGGACGATCTCCACAAGGCCCGTGCACCAATGGTTCAACGGAGGGCTCGACTTGCAACGAACTGCTGCGAACTGCCGCGTGCTCTGTGGGCTTGGTGTGCTCGGTGTGTGAACGAACTCTCCACCAACTGCCTTCGGGGAGCTTTTCCACCAACTGCCTTCGGGGAGCTTTTCCACCAACTGTGTCTCTGCGTCGACTGTGTGCTCCAACCAACTCCTACGAACTCTCTGGTGTCTGCCTGCGTCTCCCGTGTGTCCTCGGTGTGCCCGGTGTGCTCGGTGTGCCAACTGCCGACTGCCAACTCTCCACCAACTGCCGACTTGATCGCTCATCGACGTGTGTCCCGAAATGGCGTCCGACCGCCGCTAATATTGGTGGCCGATGACGTCACATTGGCGCACTCCTCAGCCAATCATAGCCTCCCAACTCGCCGGCTCGCCCCGGCCACACCCTCTGCGGCATGCTCCACTCTCGCTCACCGACCCCCGCGGTCCCTGTGCTACAACATGTCCCAGGCGAGGTTTGTAGGCCTTGGAGGTGTAAACGGTGGCGGTGTATTGTGGCGGTGTTTTTGGCCTGGTTTCCTGTCCATTTATTACGAAGTCAATGTCAGGGAAAGGGAATTATTTAATGTTGCGCTAAGGACCTAACTAATGTTTATGTGGTTTGCAGTGCCATAATGGACAAAGGTTTGACTACCAGGTGAGACTCACAGGGGCGTTACCTTTAATCCCTCACTATTTAACACTCGGACCTCCAGGTAGATCCACAATCATACATCTTACCCCGACAAACGCCTAAACATCAAGAACTTATTACATGTAGAGTCCCTGTCACGACAGCCGAATACCTACCTATTCAGATCTACCTAGCTCTAGATATTGCTCTACCAAATTCATAACAATATTATGAAAAGATCTGGATATTGGGCCATCTCAGATTCAGAGATTTGATTTTTGCAAGGTTTGCAGATTTTGCAGATTTGCAAGCTGAGATTGCAACGCCAGGGACGGCCGACTCCTTCCTGCGAGCTGCCCACATCACCCGCACAAGAAGAGCTCATCAAATCACTGCAGCGGCACTGCACATCCTGCAACACCGTGCGTATGAACGCCACTGTATGACATATGTTGATGATGCAGAAGACCTGCCTGAGTTCGAAGACTGGTGTCACCAGAGAGGAGAAGACATTCCCAACTTTCAGTACTGGGCAACTGTGCTGGAACTAGAGATGTTGGTACTGGTCTACGTGCGTTCTCTGCGGCAGGCTTCATTCACGATGTACCTTGATGCCCTGACGGAACTGGTCCCATGGTTCCATGGCTTAGACCACACACACTATGCCAGGTGGGTCCCTGTTCACCTGAGGGACATGGTTGCACTCCCAATGAAGCACCCAGATGTAGCCAGAGAATTCAGGGCTGGCAATTTTACTGTACATAAGACGAAGAAGGTGGTCTCTTCGATCCCAATCGAATCGAAATCTTGCAAAAATCAAATCTCTGAATCTGAGATGGCCCATGGCCCAATATCCAGATCTTTTCATAATATGATAGTCTACTAGTGTGCCAAATTTGGTGCTTTCCTCACAAAATGCACAATTGTTATGCTAAGTTGCCCCACTAATGGTACATCAGAATCACAAAAACCTTTTAAAGTTTGAACAAGAAAAAAAAGACATAAATATCATGGCCCCCGTGGTTTTAGTAATTTGTCTGTACGGAGTTAAAGGCCATAAGTCGGCCATCTTTTGTCGGATTACAAAATAAAATTTTCTGCATATGTATACTCTCATGTATTGCCTTTGTGCCAAGTTTGAACAAAATCAGTCGATGCATGTCGAGAAATGGTTGGGGACATGTTTAAGTAATAAAATGGCCACCAGTCGGCCATATTGGATCTTATCTCGAAAAACAATGGCGTGCATATGTAACCCATAATTCGTTTTCTGTGTTCTAAGTTTGAACAAGATCGGTAAATGCATGTCCGAGAAATGGTAGAGGACGTGGTCAATATCAGGTTTTTTTACACTAAAATGGCCGCCAGTCGGCCATCTTTAATCGCATCACGCAACAAAATGATGTGCATATGTATACAATCATGTGTTGTCTTTCTGCCAAGTATGAACAAAATCGGTCCATACAACTCCGAGATATGGTTGTGGACGGACGCATGGACGAGACCCCAATCCATACGGACCAAGTCCAACGGGGGCTCATAAATGACATCACGTGAGAGTCAAAGTAGATGGTACTAGAAGGAACGCACTTGCCTTGAAGCTGTCTGGATAGTGTAGGTTCGATTCCGGATGAGACGAAATAAACTGTCGGATTCGTGCATCGCAAGCAGGGAGTTGCAACACAAAGTGCCCAGCTGTCCCTCAATGAAAGTTAAACTCGCGCCCCGTCCCCTCTGCTGGCATTGGTCGGTTGACTATAAATATCCCACGTGTCCTTGCAGAAGAGTAGGCAAGTTATCGCCGGCACTCTGAACAAACTCCAACATACTGTGAGCACTCCATCAGAAGCACAGCCAAGCCTCCTAATAGGTATATGTGTCGCTATCTTATCGTGGTGACCGGGTGTGACTGAAGATACTCAGTACTTGCCGGATATTGGGATATGACATTGTTGGACCAATATGGGCGGACCCATTGGGTACCGCATGATTGGCTCATTCGTTGAATGCTCACCCTCGGAAAGTTTGCAAGTCTTCCGAGTGCGAATCTGGATACTTGAACACAGAACAGTGACGTTTCCCATTTTTACACCGCCCGCACACACAAAGTGAAAAGCGGGGTTAAGCAATAATTGGTTCATGTCCGTCCATTTGTCTGTCTGTCTTATCAGTTTATAATCGTCAGTTAATGATCGAGGAAACAAATTGTTTAAAATCAATGTTAAATTTTGAACATGAATTGGAACATGAATCGAAGACAAGTTTGCCCTTTTACCGTATATTGGCCCGGAATTTGTCCCGGTCGCACATGCGCAGATAGGAGTGAAATTATATATTTACTCTTCTCTGCCTTTCTCGCAATCAAACAAAATTGAAAATCATTCCAAACAGGAAATGTACTGTTTTTAAGGACGTTATAAAGGACACAAACAACAGGCACAGATAACTAATGTGACATGTTAGATAGGGTGGTGTAATAGCTGCTGGAGAAAACGGTGGTAAAACCCAGAATTTATTTATTTATTTGTCTTTAAACCTCTTTAAATCCCTATTAAAATTGAGTTATACACTTGATAGTCAGGTTCACTATGTTAACAAATATAATTTCGTTCAAAATTTTGGTAGATGAGCAAAACTATACATTTTTGGAATATTCAGAGCATGAGGAATCCAAAAATTAATGTTTACATTTGCGTAGACACCTTTGCGAAAATGACATTCAGGACAGCGATGAAGATAGTCAGGTTCACTATGTTAACAAATATAATTTCTTTCAAAATTTTGGGATTAGCAAACCTGTACATTTTTGGAATCTTCAGAGCATGGAAAATCTGAAAATCAATGTTGGCATTTGCACAGACACCTGCATGGCCGCCATTTTGGATTTTCAAAATGGCCGCCATAAAATACATATTTTGCGCGATCTCGGCTTCTAGTCAACCTAGAGACTTAATTAAATATGCTAATCCTATGTTTTCTGGGTCAAGGAATCCAATAAAGACCTCAAATAGTGCTCAGGATTATAGAAAAGCAACAAACAAAGGTAATTGAAAACCATTGTCTTTATATTTGTGATATAACTGTATTGAAGGAGCTGCGCTCCAACGCGAGTCGAAAGAATTGACGCGACCAAAGACGGAATTCGTCCGAGTTGCTTTATTGAAACAAAACAGCTCAGGTATTCTGACCAGCCCGTTTATCGGGCAGCAATATATATACACATTTATGCCGGGGCGTTTGCCCGGGAAAACCGAGACCGGGCATGCCCGGGTGTCAAGGGCGAGTCCTGGAAAGGCGAGTCTGGACATGCCCGGGCGTCCTGGACGTGGCCTGGCAAGTCGAGGCTGGGTGTGCCCGAGCGCTCTGGGCGCGCCCTGGAAAGGCGAGAGCGGGCATGCCCGGACGCTCTGGGCGAGCCATGGAAAGGCGAGTCTGGACATGCCCGGGCGTCCTGGACGCGGCCTGGCAAGTCGAGGCTGGGCGTGCCCGGGCGCTCTGGGTGAGCCCTGAAACGAGAGCGGGCATGCCCAGGAAAGACGAGACCGGGCGTGCCCGGGAGGTTCGGGCATGCCCGGGAACAGCGAGTCCGGGCATGCCCAGGAGAGGCGCGTCTGGGCCCGTCCGGACGAGCCCGGCATGGCGATCGCGCCCTGGCCGCGTCCTGGCAGGTGCAAGGCGATTGTGTACATTCAGCGGGAACCGCTACACACGCCCCTCCAGAATCGACCTACACCGGCAGGGTCAATTTAAGGGGGGTCCGGATGACCCGGCCGAAGCGACCCCTGGAGGGTCGTGGGGGGGGGGGGGTCCGATCTGGTGGTGTGTGGTCGAGCGGGGGGAACTGTGGACGGGGGGCGGCCTCGCCGCGGAGGAAGGGCCAACCGTGGTGGTCGGTCGACGTCCACGTGCGCCGGTTTGAGGCGGTCCACAGAGATCCGGTCCGACCGGCCGCCGACGTCGACGACGAAGGACTTGTCGCCCCGTCGCAGGACCCGGAAGGGCCCGTCGTACGGCGGCCGGAGTGGCCCCCGGTGCGCGTCATGACGCACAAAGACGTACTCCGCTGTGCGAAGCGCCGGGGGGACGTAGGAATGGGGGCCACCATGGCGGGACGTTGGCACGGGGGCAAATCGTCGGTCGGCCTCCTGGAGGTCCGAGCGCTTGTGCGCGGCGGACCAGGGACTGGTAGCGTCGGGCACGAACTCGCCCGGGACGCGGAGCGGCTGGCCATAGACGAGCTCGGCGGCGGACGCCCGGAGGTCCTCCTTGGGGGCCGTGCGGAGGCCCAAAAGGACCCACGGCAGCCGGTCGGTCCAACCGTCGTCCTCAAGGCCGGCCATGAGTGCGGCCTTCATGGAGCGGTGAAACCGCTCGCACAACCCGTTGGCTTGGGGGTGGTAGGCCGTGGTGCGGTGCAGCGTGACCCCCAACGAGCGGGCGACCACGCCCCAAAGTTCGGACGTGAACTGTGGGCCGCGGTCGGACGAGATGTCCGCCGGTGCGCCGAAGCGCGCGACCCAGGTGGCGATGAACGCCTGCGCCACGTCGGCGGTGGTGGTGGAGGTGAGGGGCACGGCCTCCGGCCACCTGGTCGTCCTGTCCACCATGGTGAGCAGGTGGGTGAACCCCCGCGATGGGGGCAGGGGACCCACCAGGTCCACGTGGACGTGGTCGAAACGCCGTGCAGGCACGGTGAAAGGTGCTAGCGGGGCCTGGGTGTGGCGGTGGACCTTGGCCCGCTGGCAGGCCGTGCAGGCATTGGCCCAGTCGCGGACGTTCCGTCGAAGGCCGTGCCAGACGAAACGCGCCGACACCAGCTTCTGAGAAGCTTTCCGGCCCGGGTGAGAAAGGCCGTGGATGGAGGCGAAGATGCGGCGCTGCCAGGAAACGGGCACGATGGGGCGAGGCTGGCCCTGGGAGACGTCGCAGAGCAGGACGGTGCCCGCGAAGGGGATGTCGGCCAGGCGGAGGCCCGTGTCCGCCGCCCGGAGGGCCTGCACCGAGGTGTCGGTGGTCTGGCCGGCCGCCATGAGCACGAAGTCCACACCGAGGTGGACCGCGTTAGCGCTGGCCCGAGAAAGACAGTCGGCCACGGCGTTGTCTTTGCCAGCGACGTGCCGGATGTCCGTGGTGAACTCTGACACGGCGGAGAGGTGGCGCTGCTGGCGGGCCGACCACGGCTCCGTGACTTTGGCCATTGCGTAGACCAACGGCTTGTGTTCGACGAAAGCTGTGAACGGGCGGCCCTCCAGGAGTTGTCGGAAATGGCGAACGGCCAGGAATAGACCGAGCAGCTCACGGTCGAACGTGCTGTATTTTAACTCGTTCGGCCGGAGTTGCCGGCTGAAAAAAGCGAGTGGCTGCCAAACCCCGTCCACCCATTGTTCATGGACGGCGCCCACTGCGTAGTTGGAGGCGTCCGTAGTGAGGGCGATGGGCGCGTTGAGCACCGGGTGAGCCAGTAGCGTTGCGTCGGCGAGGGCCCGTTTTGCGCTCGCGAAGGCCGTGTCCATGGCCGCGGACCAAACGATGTCATGCTTGGCCGGCTTGCCCCGGAGGGCCTCGTAAAGGGGGCGCATGAGCTGAGCAGGGCGGGGCACGAATCGGTGATAAAAATTCACCATGCCAAGGAACTCTTGTAGGGCCTTGATGGAACGGGGACGCGGGAACGTGGTGATGGCCTCGACCTTGGTCGGCAGCGGCACGGCCCCGGTCTTGGTGATGCGGTGGCCCAAAAACTCAACGGTCGTTGTGCCGAAGTGGCATTTGGCCGGGTTGACAATTAAGCCGTGCTCGCTGAGGCGACCGAACAGTGTTCGGAGGTGGAGGAGGTGCTCGGCGCGGGACGTGCTGGTGACGGGGATGTCATCCAGATAGACGAAAAGAAATGGCAGGTCGCGCAGCACGCCGTCCATTAAGCGCTGGAACGCCTGGGCCGCGTCCTTGAGGCCAAACGGCATCCTCAAAAATTCGAACAGGCCGAACGGCGTGATGACGGCCGTCTTCGGGACGTCGGCCGCCCGGACAGGTACCTGGTGGTATCCCCGTATCAGGTCAATTTTGGAAAATATGACCCGTCTCGCCAAACGGGCGGAAAAGTCCTGGATGTGCGGGATTGGGTACCTGTCGGGGGTGGTAGCGTCGTTGAGGCGGCGGTAGTCCCCACACGGGCGCCATCCGCCCCCCGGCTTTGGCACGATGTGCAGTGGTGAGGCCCACGCACTATTGGAGCGCCGCACGATGCCGAGGTGCTCCAACACGTCGAACTCGGCCTTTGCCACGGCGAGCTTGGCCGGGTCAAGGCGGCGGGCCCTGGCGTAGGACCCGTAGTGGGTATGTGGTTCTCGATCCCATGCCACACTGCGACGGCCGAAAACGTCGGCCGCGTGAGGGCCGTGAATTCCGCGAACAGGCGAGCGAACTCGTTCGCCGTCGGGAGGGCGCACGCCAGTTCGGTCGGCACGGAGCTGCTCATCGTGCACGCCAGGGAGCTGAAGGTCTCGGCGTTGACAAGGCGACATCGTTTGACGTCGACCAGCAGCCCATGCGTGTAGAGGAATTCGGCGCCCAGCAAAGCCATGGGGACGCAGGCGGTCACAAAGGTCCACTGAAAGCGCTGGCTGCCGAAGCAGAGGGTGACGTCGCGCGGGCCAAAAGTGCGTATGGCCGAGCCATTAGCAGCGACCAAAGAGGGGCCGCAAACGGCGTCCCGCCTGTCCTGCTCGGAGGCGGGTATGACGCTCAGTTGGGCGCCGGTGTCACAAAGGAAACGCCGCCCGGACGCTTTGTCCCGAATAAAAAGCAAGTTTCCCGAGTGGCCGGCGCTCATGGCTGGGAATGAACGCCGGCCCGGCCATTTCCCGACTTGCCGAAAGTGCACGGGGGTCGGCACGTCCAAGCCTTGTGTCCGAACCTGGTGTGGTTAATAACACCACGCCTGGTCAGGTGGAGGCCCCGGCCGTCATGTCGGAAGCGGTCGGCGCGGCGTGGCAGCCGCCAGTTGCACCGGCAGTTCGGCCTCCAACCGCGCAGGGCGCTCGGGCGTCGCCTCGGACGGCGGCAGGCTCCAGGTAGCCGCGCCGATGTGTTGGCCCGCCGAGGAGATCTTATCGGCTTCCCTGGCGAGGGCGCGGGGATCGGTGATCGACGTGCCAGCCAGGGCGAGGCGTACCGGGTGAGGCAGCTGGCGAAGGAACAGCTCGCGGAACAGAAAATCCGGAGAGTGCTCACCGAGCAACGAGAGCATATAGTCCATGCGCTCGGACGGGCGCGTGTCGCCGAGCTCGGGCAGGTCGAGCAGGCGCCGTGCGCGTGCTGCCGGTGAGAGGGCGAAAGCGTCAAGGAGGAGCGTCTTCAGCGCGTCATACTTGTCAGCAGCCGGCGGGTGCTCGAGGAGGCTCAGGGCGCAGGCCGCGGTGGCGGAACCGAGCGCTGCCACGACGTGGTGGAAGCGGGTGTCGTCCGCGGTGATGCATCGCAGGGCGAACTGGGAGTCTGCCTGGGCGAACCAAACAGCCACGTGAGCCTCCCAGAAGGTAGGCAGTTTAAGAGTCACTGCCGTGTCCATGTCGGTAGGTCACCAGTGAAGGAGCTGCGCTCCAACGCGAGTCGAAAGAATTGACGCGACCAAAGACGGAATTCGTCCGAGTTGCTTTATTGAAACAAAACAGCTCAGGTATTCTGACCAGCCCGTTT
Source organism: Myxine glutinosa (assembly GCF_964187855.1). Classification (NCBI taxonomy): domain Eukaryota; kingdom Metazoa; phylum Chordata; class Myxini; order Myxiniformes; family Myxinidae; genus Myxine; species Myxine glutinosa. The sequence goes on along the minus strand of NC_136261.1, from coordinate 85,175,500 downwards.
ATCGGGCAGCAATATATATACACATTTATGCCGGGGCGTTTGCCCGGGAAAACCGAGACCGGGCATGCCCGGGTGTCAAGGGCGAGTCCTGGAAAGGCGAGTCTGGACATGCCCGGGCGTCCTGGACGCGGCCTGGCAAGTCGAGGCTGGGCGTGCCCGAGCGCCCTGGGTGCGCCCTGGAAAGGCGAGAGCGGGCATGCCCGGATGCTCTGGGCGAGCCCTGGAAAGGCGAGTCTGGACATGCCCGGACGTCCTGGACGCGGCCTGGCAAGTCGAGGCTGGGCGTGCCGGGCGCTCTGGGCGAGCCCTGGAAAGGCGAGAGCGGGCATGCCCGGGAAAGACGAGCCCGGGCGTGCCCGGGAGGTTCGGGCGTGCCCGGGAACAGCGAGTCCGGGCATGCCCAGGAGAGGCGCGTCTGGGCCCGTCCGGACGAGCCCGGCATGGCGATCGCGCCCTGGTCGCGTCCTGGCAGGTGCAAGGCGATTGTGTACATTCAGCGGGAACCGCTACAGTATTACATAATACATGATATCGCAAGTCCTTTGAAGTTATAGGTTGTTATAGGAAGTTATAGGTAGTATCAGATTGAACTATAAGTCTGATAAACAGGATCTACGAGGTCTATACCGTTCAGGAATATGCTTTTACAGATCTTCATCATTGTCCTGAGTGTCATTTTCGCAAAGGTGTCTACGCAAATGTAAACATAAATTTTTGGATTCCTCATGCTCTGAATATTCCAAAAATGTATAGTTTTGCTAATCTACCAAAATTTTGAACGAAAAAACATAGTGAACCTGACTATGAGGTCAGTACAACATAAACGCCTTCATAATACTTCCCAAAACTACGCAACGTATCGATATATAACATGAGAGGGTGTGGCATGTGGCGGTGTGCATAACGAGTGAAGAAGAGGCCGCCAATATGGCTATGGACCATGCGGATTGACGCTGCATCCAGCGATCAATTAAGCCTCCATCTCCTAAATTGCAAATCAACGTTCCTTCTTGGATGTAGTAAATCAAATCATTGGAATCTCCTGCGATGAAGCTAACTCTGAGGGCCTTTCACTCACTCACCGCAGGCAGGTTGGTGGTCTTTCTGTCTTCTACCTACTCCTCTCCGGCCTTGCTCCCCCAGCTCTCTCTGTGCTCTGTCCCCCAAATATTCCGACAGGTCGCACAAGATCTGCCAGCAACCCTCCTATGGTAAATTTGCCAAAACCAAGATTCTATTGACCTTCACTCCTTCATTCCTCTTTTCTCCCACCTCTGGAACAAGCTCCCACACTCTCTTCAATGCAACTCTTCCCTCCAGGTCTTTTAAACAGCTGTTCACCACCATCTCTTATCTTCCCCCATCCAAAACCTAGATCTTTTCTACCCCCGCTAATTCACCCCAGATCCACTTTTCTGAAATACCAACTTCCTTCCTGAAAGCTGAATTTCTTTCTCCTCAAGGGGGTTACATGTCATTGATGATGGCAGAACGACAACAGGACGTGTGTGTGTGTGTGTGTGTGTGTGTGTGTGTGTGTGTGTGTGTGTGTGTGTGTGTGTGTGTGTGTGTGTGTGTGTGTGTGTGTGTTTGGTCGTTATCTCCATATGTGGGTTTCAGTGAGGCTTTGCGTTGATACATGCTCCACATCGAGAAAGATTGTCCAAGATGGAAAGTTACAATTTCTGTTTGTAATTAACAATGCTGTGTACTCTTAAATAGCCACCCAAGGTGGATGGAGGTTATGTTTCCACCCCTGTCTGCATGTTTGTTTGTCTAATTGTGAACAGGATATCTCAAAGAGTTGTGGATGCATTCGGACAAAATTTGGTGGAAAGGTTGGGTATGTGACACGGACGAAATTATTAGGCTTCGGTGAAAATCCGGATCCGAATCTGAGAATTCTTAAGTGATTCTTCACCATTGAGAGATAGAGCATAAAACGATATATAGCTTGACATTTTAAAAAGTTGTGGATGACTTATGACAAAACTTTGTGGATGAGTTGGATAAGTGACAAGAACAAGCCATAACTAGTACAGCACTCAGTAGAGAGCATACCTCAGCTTTGTTGGCCATATCACTCAATGGTGAAGAAGCACTTTTAAAATTCTACTACCTGGATCCGGATCTTCACCAAAATCGAATCATTTCGTCCTTGTCACATATGCTACATTTTTGCCAAATTTCGTCCGAATCCGTCCACAACTTTTTGACATATTTTGTTCACAAACAGACAGGGGTGAAACATTAACCTCCATCCACCTTTGGTGGCGGAGCTAATTAGCTTTGGTTCAGGTCCAAATCCAGATCTAGCCAATCAGTGGGATGCAAACCCTAAACTGTTCAGCCTGCGGAGGTTTGCTCTCTACCAAGTGCCCTTCCAGGTTTTGCATGTGTTTATGAATGAGCCACATCTTGTCTTTTTTTCTTTTTTTGGATACTGAATCGAGGCTCGTGAAAGAGCTAACATTTACCTCACAAACAAATCAACCAGACAAACAAAATATATAAAAAGAGGGAGCGGAAAACAAGATGGGGAGAGAAGGGGAAGCACACAAACACAACATTTGAGAGCAGGGAGATGTGTGGGAGGGAGAGGGCTTGGGGGAAGGAGGCATGGGAAGGGGGGGGGGGGGGGGGAGGGAGAAGTATAAAACACAAGGACACCAAGGACTTCCAGGACAGAAGTTGGTATTTCAAAAAAGTGGATTTGGAGTGAAATTAGCGGGGGTAGAAAAGATCAAGGTTTTGGATGGGGGAAGATAAGAGATGGTGGTGAACAGCTGTTTTAAAGACCTGGAGGGAGGAGTGGGATTGAAGAGAGTGAGGGAGTTTGTTCCAGAGGCGGGAGAAAAGAGGAATGAAGGAGTGAAGGTGAGCAGAGAGTCTTGATTTTGGCAGTTTGACCATAAGAGGGTTGCAGGCAGATCTTGTGCGACCTGTAGGAATATTTGTGGGACAGAGCCCAGAGAGAGCTGGGGGGGCAAGGCCGGAGAGGAGTCGGTAGAAGACGGAAAGACCATCAAAGACCATTTGTGGAAAAAAACGAGGAAATAATGATAACATCGAAACATTTCACTGCCCTATTTTGGGCAAACTTCTCTTAAGAGTTATATCATTGTTTTCCACAAATAATTCGTGGGAAATTTCAAGATTAATTATTTTTGTCCTGATGTCTTAATGAGCTGCTTAGTATACCTACCAGTGAGGTTTCCAGAAGAATGTGTAACTCTAATGGCTGCCTTAAGAGTCAGTGGTATTACCAGAGCTTGGAGAATATATCAAGATGAGGAACACAAAGTCCCTCAGTCTCTTTGCTCGTGGCTGGCCTTGTGGATAACGAATCATGGAGCTGTCTTGGCAAGATTTTCTCAATTGTTCTCGGGAGAACGATGCAAGAATATTAGCAATTTTCTATCTCAAGCTCTGTCGATCTTCCTCTGCTGGCCTGTATTCATTCTGCATGGGGGTGTCGGAATAGGTTGAGGGCCTTGTGCTTTGGGCTGGCAGATGGGAGGTACCCTTGATTGATGATTAGCAGCAATGTTTGTGTAGAGCAGCATCTTGGAGCATCGATGTTTGAAGAGCAAGAAGTAATGCCCGATGTGATATGAACAACTGAACTTGTTTGTGAATATGCTATTCTTGTCCCAAGACCCACTTTTTCCTAAGTGAAGTTGCAAGAATAATAACATTCAATATGCCTTTCAACATCACCAGGATTGCTGTGCATGAACACAATTGTATGTGGAATTCGGTCCGTGTTGGTTGGTCTGGTGAGTAAATGCTCCGCCAGTCACTGGTGAGTCCATTTTATGTTTAAAGTTCAAGCTGCACCACTTGGTGCAGCCGGTGATGCTTTTGTCACACAACGAGCTGTTCCTTTCTGAATCATATTTCGACTTCATACGTGAGCAGAGCTGAGAGGTATGTTACGAGTACCCATTGCAGCACTGGTTCACTACTATTACTCATGTAGATACTACTGCAACTACTACTATTTACTCCATCACTTCTTTAACATCCTCACTTATTCTCACTTTCTTGTGGGGTTGACCAGGAAATGTTTTTCTCCAATGTCTTTCACAAACCAGCTGGCCAGTCCTCACATATTCGACTGAAGCGAAAGACAGTGGGATATTTACGGTCTCCCAAAAACTGATCTGAATGATGGGGTCAATTCCGGTTCCGGGTTTGAGTGTGTTGGACGTTGGCTCGTACAGTGCTTCCCTACAATTAATCAAAGCTAAGTTTTCCGTATCAGATATGTCGTGTATTTCTGTAATCTTCTCATCCCTGTGGTGTTGGTTGTGTTTTCGTCCAGTTTTATCATTTAGCCATAACTTGCTGTGGTGTATTGTCAAGTCTGTGCCTCTGTGAATGTCTGGCCTACTCACCAAGGCAAGAAATGTCTGCTATGAGCCAGTTAGTGGCTGTGCAAATCCTGTCTCTGCTATGACGCCATGTGCCTTGTTCTGCCCTCTTCTTAGACTAGACGGATTTATGGAAAAAGGCCATATATAAGCTTCTAGGTGCATTTTTGGGTAAAAGTTGGGAACCTCACTTTTTAACATAATTAGGTTATGCTGAATTCCATTAACCCGGTTCCCAAGCCGAATATTGAGTTGTTGTTTTGAGTTTTGAATAAACTGCTGAAGAACTTGGGCATTGGTGAACTCACAGAGGAGACAATCAAATCTGCAGAAGCGTTCGTCTGCAGAATGCATAATGTGCACAGAACAACCTCTGTTGATTCAGCACGACATATGTTGTTCTCCAAGACTGGTAAACCAGAAGCAATGTCATGGACAAGTGATGCTCTTCATTTCCAATTGATGCGAGTACACTATCAAGCCATGGTATGGAGAAATGCTCATTGTGCCATACCTGACATTCCTTCACCTGGGGAAATGGGATGGAAACGCGGTGATTCAGGACTAGAGCCTATTCTGATGTCACTGAGTCCAATCCCAGAAAGTTGCCTCGAGATGATTTGTTGTGCATGCCAGAAGCAATGCAAGACTCGACGCTGCAAATGTCGCTAGTCAGAGTTGAGGTGCACATCAATGTGTGCCTGTCAGCAACAGAGTGATGATCAGACCCCTTGTATGAATTTGATGTAGTTTGGCAAAACAACATGTGTGACATTCCTGAATGTTTGTGCTTCATGGCCATGTATACTTAATTTTAGAATAAATGGTTGTATGAAACATTGTCTTATTAAAACCATTTCCCATTTTATAGTGTCCAAATTCAATATCAGTTTGAATGTCTCTTTCAATATGTCACCAACCATAATATAGACGAGACGGATTTATGAAAAAAGGCCATGTGTAAGCTTCTAGGTGCATTTTTGGGTAAAAACTGTAAAGTTAAAGTAAAAGAGCTGCATCTATATACATGATATATAAATGCTTGTTCAAATAAATTGTCCAAAAATGGCAATTTGGCGGCCATTTTGTTTATGCTAATTAGAAGGTCAACAACTCAAAATTCGGCTTGGAAACCGGATTAGTCGAATTCAGCATACCCTGATTATGTTAAAAAGTGAGATTCCCAACTTTTACCCAAAAATGCACCTAACATTCACATTTCTCAGAAATCCGTCTCGTCTATCATCTCAAGTGTTGTCCTTTTGGAATTGTCAACTTTATCTTATTCCCCCTCACTTCAAAAATATAAATTTGCACTCAATAAAATTATGAAATCATTCTGCCTGTATTTCATTCCCCATTTCATTCTTATCTATTTCTTTCTCAATACCTCCCAATTGAGCTAACATTTATCTTAATTGAACTATTTTGTTTTCTTTTTCATACAGTCAAGCTTTAACATTGGATTTCACTTCCAAAAGTTTTAATAACATTTAAAAATGCTTCAATTGCCTTATTTCTCCATCAGCGGAACACTCCACTTGTTGTTCTTCATCACAATATATGCCTCTTCGTCTTCTTCTTCTAAACAGGTTTCCTTCCCAAACCCAACACACAAACATTTGGTCCATCAACCGTCCTCTCCTACCTACAGCACTGCTTTCCTCCGTGTCTTCAACAATCATCAATTCCACCCCTCCCATGATGTCTGTCTCCATAGATCCAAATTGGGAATCATGAGACGTCAACTTTGAAGAGGATGTCTGCACATGACCATCAAATGCCCTTCATGTCCATTAATGGTGTCAACCCCTCCATGTCAGTACCCTACCCTTCATCATCTTCTACATGCCTACGTCATTCCAACCCCACCTCTTCTCTGTGTCCCTCTATTCAGCATCCATGTACATCATGTTCCCCCTTTCTGGCTCCTCCTCACCACCCCATTCACAGCTTCCCCTCACTCTGTCTCCTTCCATCCTCTCCCTCAGCTTGCTTCCTCCCATCTTCCTTCCACTTTTGTGATTGAGAGTTTGCAGCGGTATTCCTTTTGTTCACTCACTGTGTCCTCCCCCTGCCATCATTCTTCCCCAAATCCTTTATTTCTCCAGGTCTCCTTCTATTTTGTCCCTCAACTCAGCTGGTGAAGTGTTCCTCCCTCCCTTTATACTGCCCTTCTCATTATGTTATATTCTGATCCGTTCTGTGTTCTAGGTCCTCCATGAGATTAAACATTGTATAGAAAAAGACCAGTGCTTATGGATGACTCCTTTTCCTTAGCATCCTTCTGATAAGTAGCGCAAACATTTATGCGTACTGCACACACACAGAGCAATTTATAGCTGGGTTGATATTTGAATGCAGTGCAGATGGCTCAAAAGTGTGTACGCATACCTCGAAGCTATCGTTCCAGCCTAAAATGCTCGTGTTGGAGAAAAAGCAACTGAAATTGTCATGGAGGCTTAAGTTGCAACTTTAAGGGTTACAGACGTCAACTCTTTTCCTTCAATATCAATTCCATTGTGTCTGTCATATGGCATCATCATGAGGCCAACTGTTTTTTTGTCCAGAAAAAAGAAAGTGAGAACTTGGACTTTGATTTTATTACTTGCAAAATCGAAGATTTTTCAAGTATATTGGTCGGTTCCGTTTGTGGTTCTGTCTGTTTGTCTGTCTGTCTGTATGTCTGTTTGTCACTGGCCTACAGATCACAATTCTAAACCGATCGTCACGAAACTTCACCACATTGTACAAGTCGTCCCAATTGAGAAGCCTATTGATTTTGAGGTCAAAGGTCATCTGGAGGTCACAATTTCTAAAATCGCCATTTTAAATCCGATTGACTTGAAAGTTGAATAGCATTTGTATATCAAGTTACTAAACTGGGAAACATACTATTTTTGAGGTCAAAAGGTCCGTGTGCTGTCTTTCCCTCGCGGTCCCCGTGTCCTGTCTTTCCCTCGCGGTCCCCATGTGCTGTCTTTCCCTCGTGGTCCCCCTGTGCTGTCTTTCCCTCACGGTCCCCCTGTGCTGTCTTTCCCTTGCGGTCCCCCTGTACTGTCTTTCCCTCGCGGTCCCCCTGTACTGTCTTTCCCTCGCGGTCCCCCTGTACTGTCTTTCCCTCGCGGTCCCCCTGTACTGTCTTTCCCTCGCGGTCCCCCTGTACTGTCTTTCCCTCGCGGTCCCCCTGTGCTGTCTTTCCCTCGTGGTCCCCCTGTGCTGTCTTTCCCTCGCGGTTGTCAGCTCTTTCACGAGCCTCGATTCAGTTTCCAAAAAAAAAAAACAGTCATTTTAAAAATCAACAGTTTTCATCTAAAAAGCCGTCAATTCTCAAACGATTGACTTGAAAATTGAACAGCATTTGCATATCGAGTCACTAAATTGGGAAAGATACTATTTTTAGGTCAAAATGTCAAAGGTCAACTCAAGGTCAAACTTCCAAAATCATCACTTTTTATCTGAAAACCATCAATTTTCATCTAATTGACTTGAAAATTGAACAGCATTTGTACATTGAGTCACTATTTAGGGAAACCAACTATTTTTGAGGTCAAAAGGTCAAAGGTCACCTCAAGGTCAACCTTCCAAAATCATCATTTTTCATCTGAAAAATCGTCACTTTTCTACCTATTGACCCGAGCTTTGATCAAAAGGAAGGCACGTTGCAAAATTTTGCAAATATCGTGCTCCGCATGACGTCTTCTTCTTTTTATTAAAATTTTTTGTATACAAGATCGAGGATCGTTTAAGAGCTGGCACATCAAACACATATTAGCACATAAAACACAAAACATAAATGAACACGTAAAACAATAAAGGGAGGGGGAGTCAAGATGGGGAGAGAGAGGGAAGCAAACAAGCACAACATCCAAGAACAGGGACATCGGGAGATCTGTTCGAAGGGAGAGGGCTGCGTAGGGGGGGGGGGGGGTAGGGGGAGGGAAGGGGTACACGGTAGAAAACAAATTGACACCACAAGGAATTTCTGGAATGAAGTCGGGGATTGAAAGATGTGGATTTGGGGTGTATTAACGGGGGTAGAAAAGATCAAGGTTTTGGATGGGGGAAGATAAGAGATGGTGGTGAACAGCTGTTTTAAAGACCGAGTGGGAGGAGTGGGATTCAAGAGAATGAGGGAGTTTGTTCCAGAGGCGGGAAAAAAGAGGAATGAAAGAGTGAAGTTGAGCATAGAGTCTTAATTTTGGCAATTTCACCAGAAGAGGATTGCTGGCAGTTCTTGTGCGTTCTGCAGGAATATTTGGGGGACAGAGCACAGACAGAGCTGGGGGAGCTAGGCCAGAGAGGAGTCGGTAGAAGACAGAAAGACCACCAACCTGCCTGCGGTGAGAGAGTGCAAGGCCCTCAGAATCAGCTTCATTGCGGGAGATACCAATGATCCTGAAAGCTTTGGTTTCTACAGCGTGAAACCGACCGAGGTGTGAGGCAGGAGCACCAGCCCAGAGTGGAGAGCAGTGTTCCATTGAGCTACGGATGAAAGCCTTTTATGTGGTGAGGAGCTCAGGTGTGCCAAGGAAGGACTTTGCATGACAGAGGGTGCCCAGACTGGCTTTGGAGGCCAGCTTGGAAATGTCGTTTTCCCAGGAAAGATCATGGCAGATAGTGAGACCCAAAAGCTTGAGTGACAGAAATCCTTGCAGAGGATTGTTGAGAAAGTAGATGGGAGGGTTTTCCAGATGGTCTTTTTAGAGAGACATAGTAAGAGTGTGAGATTTGTCAAGATTGAAAGACATGTTCCACTTGTCTGACCAGTTAGTGATTGTGTCCAGGTCTGCAGAGACTGAAGAGGCTGCTGCCTGCCGATCCGAGGGTTGAGATTTGAAGGGGCAGAGAGTGGAGTCATTAGCAAAGAGACAGAGAGGATTTTCCAGAAAGTCGGAAAGATCTTTGATGAATACCAAAAAAGAGCACAGGGCTCAGAACACTGCCTTGAGGAACTCCAGCTTGAACAGGAAGGGGGATGAGAGAAATCCATTCAGGGTCAAACGTTGACTGCAACTGGAAGGAAGTCCGCAAGCCATGAGTGGAGATTTCCATGGATACCATAGGATGAAACTTTGGTGAGCAGAGCGGGGTGCCAGACCGTATCGAAAGCACGCGATATGTCAAGGGAGACGGCTCTGATTTCCTGTTTAGCGTTGAGAGCCTCCATCCATTGTTGAGACAGCAGAAGCATCATGTCCAGAGTAGAGTGACCTGGTCTGAATCCAAATTGATGATCTGAGATTAAGCCATTGGAGAAGAGGAAGGATTTAATATCAGAAGTGATGATGGATTCCATGACCTTCCTGGTGATTGGGAGCATGCTGATTGGTCTGTGTTGCAAGGATCTGTTTTTGCACCTTTTTTATGTAAAGCGGTGATGTTGGCTGATTTCCAAGCAGATGGTGGATGACCTGGAGCAAAAGAGAGGGTGAAGAGAACAGAGAGAGGGTGTGAAAGAGCTACAGAGCAGGATTTTACGGCCCATGGGCTGATTCTGTCTGGTGGAGTTGCAGAATCAGAAACGAGGTTTGACAAAAACTTTTCCACCTTGTCAGGAGAGAAGGATACAGAGTCCAGGAGCAGCTGGGTTCGACTGGGTAAGGTGGGCACAGAGAGAGATGAGTTTGGGACACAAGATTTTGAGGCAAACACAGAGTTGAGGCATTCAGCTTTTTCATGTCCGGAGTCAGCTGTGTAGCTGTTTGAGGTAAGGGAGGGGATGGAAGGGGAACAAACACCAAAAACAAATTTGACCAGACGCCACCAGGATTTGGAAGAGGGAGACAGGTTTGAGAGTTCAGTCTTAAGAGTAGAGAAATATCGTTTCCTGGCTCTCCTGAGGGTAGACACACACTTGTTCCAGGCTTTGTGAAAGGAACTGAGATTGCCTTCAGTTGGATTCACCTTCCAAGAGGCAAAGGCAAGTTGTTTCATGGCAACTGCCTCACCACAATATTCTGTGTACCATGGATGGGAGGAAGGGTATGACAACTGAAGATGAGATGGGACAAATCTGTGCATGAGAGAGAGCAATTTTCTTTGGAAGTATTCCCAGGATGAGTTGATGTCAGAGGCAGTGGAGATGGGAGACTAGTCCAGGTGGATTGATGGCTGCTTGAAGACCGTGCCAGTCGGACACGGACACGGGTGGGGGAGGGAAGAACACGTGGACATGGGTGGGGGGGGGGGGAGAACACGTGGACATGGGTGGGGGGGGGGGAAGAACACGTGGACATGGGTGGGGGGGGGGGGAGAACACGTGGACATGGGTGGGGGGGGGGGGAAGAACACGTGGACACATGCGGGGGAGGAAGAACACGTGGACATGGGCGGGGAAGGGAAGAACACGTGGACACGGGCGGGGGAGGGGTGGACACGGGCGGGGGAGGGAAGAACACGAGGACAGAAGGTAATTATTATTTTATTTTCTTTTTTTCTTTTTGTATTTAAGACATCAAACAAAGGGTAAGAGGTTAGGGTAAAAAGTTGGGGGTGAAAATGAAATCCAGAGAGAGATTGAACGTGAATAACAAAAGACCATATGATGCGACTGGGCAGGCCTCGTGGCTAACCAGGCCCCAAAAACACGAACAACCACACAGACTGACTAATACACAATTGTGCACGAATGTAAAACACGATCGAACCAGAAACACAGTAGCAACAAAATACTTCACTTTAAGAAAAGAAAAAAAAAAAACTTTTATCGACGAGGACGCACTCAGACGACACCAACCTCAACGGTGAACCGGAAACGGAAGCTTGATTGGTGCATCAACAGATGATAGTCCACTCTTTTCCTAAAATTAAGATGGGATAAATCAAACCGCTGAGCTAAGTTTTTGACTCCACAATGTCTAAGAAAGAAGTCATGCTATATATATATATATATATATATATATATATATATATATATATATATATATATATATATTGTAGCGGCTACCGCTGGGTATACACAATCGCCTTGCACCTACCGAGGACGCGGAGCGATCACCATGCCGGGCTCGCCCAGGACGCCCGGGCACGCCCAGCCTCGCCTTTCCAGGGCTCGTCCAGGACGCCCGGGCATGCCCGCTCTCGACTTGCCAGGCCTCGTCCAGGACGCCCGGGCATGTCCAGACTCGCCTTTCCAGGGTTTGCCCAGAACGCCCGGGCACGCCCAGCCTCGCCTTTCCAGGGCTCGTCCAGGACGCCCGGGCATGTCCAGACTCGCCTTTCCAGGGTTCGCCCAGGACGCCCGGGCATGCCCAGTCTCGCCTTTCCCGGGCAAACGCTCCGGGATAATGTGTATATATATTGCTGCCCGATAAACAGGCTTTTCAGAGTACCCGAGTTGATTTGACACAATAAAGAAACTCGGACGAATTCCAGCTTTTTGTCGCGTCCATTCTTCCGATTTACGTTGGAGCACAGCTCCTACATTGGTGACCCGACATGGACACGGCAGTTGCCCTCAAACTGCCTACCTTCTGGGAGGCTCACGCGGCGGTTTGGTTCGCCCAGGCGGACTCCCTGTTCGCCCTGCGAGGCATCACGGCCGACGACACCCGCTTCCACCATGTGGTAGCAGCACTCGGCTCAGCCACCGCGGCCCGCGCCCTGAGCCTCCTCGAGAGCCCGCCAGCCGCTGACAAAAACGACGCGATTAAAAAGCTCCTCCTCGACGCTTTCGCCCTCTCATCAGCGGAACGCGCACGGTGCCTGCTCGACCTGCCAGAGCTCGGCGACACGCGCCCGTCCGAGCGAATGGACTACATGCTTTCGCTGCTCGGCGAGCACTCTCCAGCATTCCTGTTCCGGGAGCTGTTCCTCCGTCAGCTGCCTAGCCAGGTACGCCTCGCCCTGGCAAGCACGACGATCACGGATCCCCGCGCCCTCGCCAGGGAAGCCGACAAGATCTCCGCGGCAGGCCAACGCATTGGAGCAGCGACCTGGAGCCCACCGCCGTCCGAAGCAACACCCATGGCGCCCGAGCACCCGGCACGGTCGACGACCGAACTGCCGACGCAATTGGCGGCCGCTATGCCGCGCCGACCACCTCCAGCACGACGACCGGGGCCTCCACCTGACCAGGCGTGGTGTTATTATCATGCCAGGTTCGGACAGAAGGCCCGGACATGCCGACCGCCGTGCACCTTCGTCAAGCTGGGAAACGGCCGGGCCGGCGTTCATTACCAGCCATGAGCGCCGGCCACACGGGCAACTTACTTTTCATCAGGGACAAAGCGTCCGGACGGCACTTCCTGTGTGACACCGGCGCCCAACTGAGCATCATACACGCCTCCGATCAGGACAGGCAGTCCACGGTTTGCGGCCCCTCCTTACTTGCGGCCAACGGATCGGCCATCTGCACCTTCGGCCAGCGCAACGTCACCCTCTGCTTCGGCAGCCAACGCTTTAATTGGACTTTTGTAACCGCAAGCGTGCCCATGGCTCTGCTAGGCATCGACTTCCTCTGCGCATACGGACTGCTGGTTGATGTCAAACGGCGTCGCCTCGTCAACGCCGAGACCTTCAGCTCCCTGGCATGCACATTGAGCAGCTCCGCTCCAACCGAGCTGGCATGCGCCCTCCCGGCGGCGAACGAGTTTGCTCGCCTGCTCACGGAGTTCCCGGCCCTCACGCGGCCGACGTTTTCGGCCGTCGCAGTACGACATGGGATCGAGCACCTCATACCAACCACGGGCCCGCCGGTCTACGCCATAGCCTGCCGCCTCGACCCAGCCAAGCTCGCCGTGGCCAAAGCCGAGTTCGACGCTTTGGAACACCTTGGCATCGTGCGGTGCTCCGATAGCGCGTGCGCTTCGCCACTACACATCGTCCCAAAACCAGGGGGCGGCTGGCGCCCATGTGGCGACTACCGCCGCCTTAACGATGCTACCACCCCCGACAGGTATCTGATCCCGCACATCCAAGACTTCTCCGCCCGTTTGGCAGGACGGGTCATTTTTTCGAAGATCGATTTAATACGGGGATACCACCAGGTACCTGTCAGGGCGGCCGACGTCCCAAAAACGGCCGTCATCATGCCGTTCGGCTTATTCGAATTCCTGCGAATGCCGTTTGGCCTCAAGAATGCGGCTCAGGCGTTCCAGCGCTTGATGGACGGCGTGCTGCACGACCTGCCGGTCCTCTTCGTTTACCTGGACGACATCCTCGTCGCCAGCACGTCCCGGGCCGAGCACCTCCTCCACCTCTGAACACTGTTCGGGCGCCTCAGCGAGCACGGCCTCATCGTCAACCCGGCCAAATGCCACTTTGGCACGATGGCCGTTGATTTTTTGGGCCACCACATCACCAAGAACGGGGCCGTGCCACTGCCAACCAAGGTTGAGGCCATCACCACGTTTCCCGCGTCCCCGCTCCATAAAGGCCCTGCAGGAATTCCTTGGAATGGTGAATTTCTATCACCGCTTCGTGCCCCGCGCTGCTCAACTCATGCAGCCACTCTACGAAGCCCTCCGGGGCAAGCCGGCCAAGCACGACGTCATCTGGTCCGCAGCCATGGACGCGGCCTTTAAAAACTCAAAGCGGGCCCTCACCGACGCAACACTGCTCGCTCACCCGGTGCTCAACGCTCCCATCGCCCTCACCACGGATGCCTCCGACTACGCGGTGGGCGCCGTACATGAGCAATGGGTGAACGGGTTTTGGCAGCCACTCACTTTTTTCAGCCGGCAACTCCGGCCGAACGAGCTCAAATATAGCACGTTTGACCATGAGCTCCTCGGTCTACACCTGGCCGTTTGCCATTTCCGCCACCTCCTGGAGGGCCGACCCTTCACGGCATTCGTCGACCACAAGCCGTTGGTTTACGCAATGGCCAAGGTCATGGAGCCGTGGTCGGCCCGCCAACAGCGCCACCTCTCCGCCGTGTCGGAGTTTACCACGGACATCCGGCACGTCGCCGGCAAAGACAACGCCATGGCCGACTGTCTTTCTCGGGCCAGCGCGAACGCGGTCCACCTCGTCGTGGACTTCACGCTTATGGCGGCTGACCAAACCACCGACACCACGGTGCAAGCCCACCGGGCGGCGGACACGGGTTTCCGCCTGGCCGACATCCCCTTTGCGGACACTGTCCTGCTCTGCGACGTCTCCCAAGGCCAGCCTCGCCCCATCGTGCCCGTTACCTGGCAACGCCGCATCTTCGCCTCCCTCCACGGCCTTTCCCACCCGGGCCGGAAAGCTTCCCAGAAGCTGGTGTCGGCGCGATTCGTCTGGCACGGTCTTCGACGGGACGTCCGCGATTGGACCAGCACCTGCACAGCCTGCCAACAGGCCAAGGTCCACCGACACACCCAGGCCCCGCTGGCACCTTTCAACGTGCCCGAACGATGTTTCGACCACGTCAACGTGGACCTGGTGGGCCCCCTCCCCCCATCACGGGGTTTCACACACCTGCTCACCATGGTGGACAGGACTACCAGGTGGCCGGAGGCCGTTCCCCTCGTCTCCACCACCACCGCCGACGTGGCGCAGGCTTTCATCGCCACCTGGGTCGCCCGCTTCGGCGCACTGGCGGACATCTCGTCTAACCGCGGACCGCAGTTCACCTCCGAGCTGTGGGGTGCAGTCGCCCGCAACCTGGGGGTCAAGCTCCACCGTACTACGGCCTACCACCCCCAAGCCAACGGGTTTTGCGAGCGGTTCCACCGCTCCATGAAGGCCGCGCTCATGGCCGGCCTTCAGGACGGCGGTTGGGCCGACCGGCTGCTGTGGGTCCTTTTGGGCCTCCGCACGGCACCCGAGGAGGACCTCCGGGCGTCCACCGCCGAGCTTGTCTATGGCCAGGCGCTACGCGTCCCGGGCGAATTCGTGCCCGACGCTACCAGTCCCTGGTCCGCAGCTCACCAGCGCTCAGACCTCCAGGAGACCGCCCGACGGTTTGCCCCCATGCCAACGTCCCACCATGGTGACCCCCATCCTACCAACCCCCAGTCCTACGTCCCCCCAGCGCTTCGCACAGCGGAGTACGTTTTTGTGCGTCATGACGCACATCGGGGGCCACTCCGGCCGCCGTACGACGGGCCCTTCCGGGTCCTGCGACGGGACGACAAGTCGTTCGTCATCGACATCGGCGGCAGGTCGGACCGGATTGCGGTGGACCGCCTCAAGCCGGCGCACGTGGACATCGACCAACCACCATGGTTGGCCCTTCCACCGTGGCGAGGCCGCCCCCCATCCACGGTGCCCCCCACTCGACCGCCCACCACCACACCGGACCCCCCCCCCCCGCCACGACCCGCCAGGGGTCGCTTCGGCCGGGTCATCAGGACCCCCCTTAAATTGACCCTGCCGGTGCAAGTCGATTCTGGGGGGACGTGTGTAGCGGATACCGCTGGGTATACACAATTGCCTTGCACCTACCGAGGACGCGGAGCGATCACCATGCCGGGCTCGCCCAGGACGCCCGGGCACGCCCAGCCTCGCCTTTCCAGGGCTCGTCCAGGACGCCCGGGCATGCCCGCTCTCGACTTGCCAGGCCTCGTCCAGGAGGCCTGGCCATGTCCAGACTCGCCTTTCCAGGGTTCACCCAGAACGCCCGGGCACACCCAGCCTCGCCTTTCCAGGGCTCGTCCAGGACGCCCGGGCATGCCCGCTCTCGACTTGCCAGGCCTCGTCCAGGACGCCCGGGCATGTCCAGACTCGCCTTTCCAGGGTTCGCCCAGGACGCCCGGGCAAACGCTCCGGGATAATGTGTATATATATTGCTGCCCGATAAACGGGCTTTTCAGAGTACCCGAGTTGATTTGACACAATAAAGAAACTCGGACGAATTCCAGCTTTTTGTCGCGTCCATTCTTCCGATTTACGTTGGAACACAGCTCCTACAATTATATATATATATATATATATATATATATATATATATATATATATATATATATATATATATATTGTTACAGATCTGGGACGACGGCTCTCCCGTTAGCAAGGGGGGTTAACCCCATGTCCGTTATACTGGCCGTCGCCGATCCTGGGGGTCTGTGACGTCACTGGTGGTCAGCCACGACCAGGGTAATCGGGCCAGAGACCCAAAAAAAAGACCCCCCGAATACCCGCTTACCGTGACTTCCCAACCAGCGAGGAGACAGCCCCGCCCGAGTCGCGACGGTAATGGACACGCCGAGCGAAGCGAGTCACGACCCAGGCCGTTAACAATTACTAACCCGATTATAGCGGTTTTAATCGTGCCACGTAGACCAATGGAAATAAAAGACTAAAGCAACTCGAGGAAGACGAAACCAAAGCTTGGAGAAAGAGCACACATTTATTATAACCACCAGAGGAAAAGAAAGATCAAAGCTGTACAAGGATAGATGGATGTAAAAAGAACACAGGGCAGCCTTATCTATACAGTCTTACTTATACCCAGGACAGAACAAAGACAGACTCACACGGGGATGATGACAGGAATGGCAGGAGAATGTCCGTTCAGCTGGCAAAGGCAGCCGGTTCGGCTCGTTCAGCCGTCGAGGTTCCGTTCCGACCTCGCGTCGTGGTTTAAAGCGAACACGACAACCGCTGGAACCAACGTGGTTGCGTCGACGCCACGACCCTCTCGCTCTCTCAGTAATGATGGGATTTCCTCTCAGGCAAGGCACGATCTCTCGCGTCAGGCAACCTTCTTGTGCTGTGCACTCACCACCTCTGTTGGTCTCAAGCCTTCTCTCTTCCCATCTCCTCATGCGCGAACCTCGAACGCATATATATGAAGCGGGGTCGTGACACGCCCTCGGCCGTTTGGGTCCCGCCCACGTGCTCTGTTTGTAGCCTTATTTGGTAACGGAGCGGAACAGCTCCGCCCTTGTGGCGAGCCACGGCCACGCCTCTTCTCGGCAACCCCGCCTTCTTGTCCAATGCAGAGCACCAAGGCCAGTGAGAGGGCGCACACCCCACGCCTGTTGAGCTGTTTGCAGAGAGATAGGGAGTTTGCTGGGGTATGGCGTTATTGAAGGGGAGCTAACCTTATTTGGTAATGCAACGTGGTGTCAATCTAGTGGATACAGAGCCTTAATTAAACATAGAATAGGAAATAATTAGCAAGATGATTCTAAGATTGGCTGTGTGTTGCGATGGCCTAGGGTGCGATATTTAATAATTAATAAAAGGGGATAATATTACAAAGGGGGATATTTACAAGTGAAGGGGGGGGGGGGTGTTCCCAAATCGGTAACAATATATATATATATATATATATATATATATATATATATATATATATATATATATATATAATTATATAATTATATATATATATAATTATATATATATATAATTATATATATATATAATTATATATATATATATTATATATATATATAATTATATATATATACATATATATATATATATACATATATATATATATATATATATATATATATATATATATATATATATATATATATATATATATATATAACTGTGAGAAATAGTAGAAACTCCACAGTACGAGCAGGGCGTCTCATTTGCATTGAATAAATAATCGGGAGATTAAATCAGACGCGGACGTAGCTTCAGGACTTCGATGTTTAATTTTTGACAAGCTTTCAACCAACAAAGGTCTTCTTCTGAGTCGGCCCCAAGTTCAACGGAAGTGAAGCCTGTTCCGTTGTGGCTTCACTTCCGTTGAACTTGGGGCCGACTCAGAAGAAGACCTTTGTTGGTCGAAAGCTTGTCAAAAATTAAAGATCGAAGTCCTGAAGCTACGTCCGCGTCCGATTTAATCTCCCGATTATATATATATATTTTTATTTTTTTATTTTTTATTTTTTTTGTTACGGGCAGGGGCTTATATATATATATACTTGTTACAGGGAGAAACAAAATTGAGAGGCTTTCTTGAGAAATTTCTGATGAAATCACCCAGCCAGAGCACAGCACATTTGACTCAACGTCACAGCTCCAGCACCAGGAGCAACACTACATCCCATACCTCCAAGCGCTCGGGTTTAAGGAGATGTGGCAGCAGTATGGCACTGGTGAAAAGCGGCGCATGCTTCCACTGCATCAAGCAGTTTCTCAACTTGGAGTACCACTGGCCAAGATAGTGATCAAGGCGCATATATTGACCGGAGACGACTGCATGAGCAAGGTGGGGGACCAAACACGCAGCTATGGCCTGTGACCCAGTACAGTATCTGACAAATTTTGGAGAGGCGGACACCTTGTCAGAGCAAGATGCAGCACTAGCAGAGAAGTTCTTGGTACGGGTCTGGGCAGGGGCCAGGTCAACTACAACTGCTGAGACGTTCGACCAGCTGAGGGTAGAAAATTATACCAGTGCCAGTGCGGGAATTGATGCTCTGCCTCCTACGAGTAGTGTGATCGGAGGCCATATCCCTTGAGGAGCCTTTCTGGTGCACAGGGCATGTCAATTGATTGCGAAACCCGACGAACGCGAGGCAAGACTAGAACCAGTGGGACATGGATGGGAGGAGCACTTCGGTACACTTCTGCCATCAAAATGCCTGAATGCCTGAAATGCCTGAAAATGCCTGAAGTGAATATTTGATTTGGCCACAGCGTCATTCATAGCGGCGTGGCGGACAAGCACCTCAGTGATTTTTCATGTTGAGGAACCCATTGACTAAGTTGAAGTGAAAAATCCCCCCAACACCCTTTTGCAAATGGATCCATAGGCCAAGTCCAATATTAATAAGCTATCCTGGCAATAATGAACAGTGATAGGCACAGAAACCGAGGTCCGAGGCATTAAGAGTCTGGAGCAGCAAAAAGAAAAAAGCAAGTGGCGTCGATGGTTGGAGAAACAAAATTGAGAGGCTGTCTTGAGAAATTTCTGATGAAACCACCCAGCCAGAGCACAGCACATTTGACTCAACGTCACAGCTCCAGCACCAGGAGCAAGATAGGAATTCTGGGGACATGGATGAAGACGCAACACTTTCAATGGAAGAGAAAATGCCTGGACAGGCAGGGAAAGAATCAGTTGGAGGTGAGCGGACTGTGGGTTTTGTCGAAAATTTTGCTGACCCTTCAGAGTGGCCTCAAGTGCTGGACCAGGTGACAATTTCTGCCATTGTCAAGTTCGGTCCAAAGCATGTGAAAGTGCATGATTTTCCAAAAAATGATGCGAATAGAAGATTCTCAGCTGAAAATCATTATAGGATGTTCAAAAATGTTGAACGAATAGAGCGCACATGGCTAATATATTCTATAGCGGCCGGCGCTGTGCACCGCTTCTGTTGTAAGCTTTTTGGAAATGTCGCCATGCATCTCACCTGTGATGGTCTTTCAGCCTGGAAAAATTTGTCAAAAACATTGTCCCGACATGAAACCTCACAACACCACACAGCTTGCGTGCAGAAGTGGAAGGAATTGAATGCAAGGTTAAAATCCGGAAAGACTTGATGATAAGCTTCAGAGTTTGATAGACCTGGAGAAAAAAATATTGGAGAAACGCCCTTTTTTTTTTGTATACTGAATCGAGGCTCGTGAAAGAGCTAACATTTACTTCACAAACAAATCAAGCAGACAAAAAAATATATAAAAAGAGGGAGCGGAAGACAAGATGGGGAGAGATGGGGAAGCACACAAACACAACACCTGAGAGCAGGGAGAAGTGCGGGAGGGAGAGGGCCTGGGGGGAGGAGGCGTGGGAAGGGGGGGGGGGGAGGTGTAAAACACAAGGACACCAAGGACTTCCAGGACAGAAGTTGGTATTTCAAAAAAGTGGATTTGGGGTGAAATTAGCAGGGGTAGAAAAGATCAAGGTTTTGGTTTGGGGAAGATAAGAGATGGTGGTGAACAGCTGTTTTAAAGACCTGGAGGGTGGAGTGGGATTGAAGAGAGTGAGGGAGTTTGTTCCAGAGGTGGGAGAAAAGAGGAATGAAGGAGTGAAGGTGAGCAGAAAGGCTTGAGCATTTGATTGCGATTGTTCATTTTTTTTAGCTGAGAGAAATCTGGCATTCCTTGGGTCATCGAAAGGCCTCTACGAGCCTAACAATGGTGATTTTCTTGGCCAGTTGAAGTTTATGGCTCAATTTGACCCAGTCTTGCAGGAGCATATTCGAAGATCATCAACCGGGGAAGTACGAGATAACTATCTGAGTGCCGATATGCAGAACGAGCTCCTCAGATTATTAGCCAACAAAATCAGAAGTGAAATACTTGCACGTGTTTCAACTTACAAGTCCTACCCGGTGTTGCTTGATTGCACCCCAGGTGTCAACATCTGCTTAATTCGTGTGCAAGATGGAGAGGCTTCTGAAATATGCGAACATTTCTTCT
Source organism: Myxine glutinosa (assembly GCF_964187855.1). Lineage (NCBI taxonomy): Eukaryota > Metazoa > Chordata > Myxini > Myxiniformes > Myxinidae > Myxine > Myxine glutinosa. Next base: position 85,154,861 of record NC_136261.1, on the reverse strand, counting down.
CATTTTTTTGTTGTGAAAGACACAATCGACATGAAACTAACAGAGAAGTTATTGGAAATATTGGACGGCTTTGGTCTGCCTTTGTCTGACTGCGGAGGCCAAGGATATGACAACGGCAGCAACCTGAAAGGGAAACATTCTGGCGTTCAGGCTCAGATTCTGCAGATGAACCCTCGGGCATTTTATGTCCCTGCAATGCTCATAGTCGTAACCTTGTGGTTTCAGATGCTGCTCAGTGCTCAGCAGTATCAATATCATTTTTCGGCTTAATGCAACAGCTCTACATGCTTTTTGCGGCTTCGATACAAAGATGGGACATTCTAAGGGAACACACCTCCATTTCCGTGAAATCACTTTCTGAAACGCGATGGGAATGTAAAACGGAGTCTGTGAAAGTCGTGCGCTATCAGCTGCAGAATGTAAAGGCTGCTCTACTGAGTTTGGCTGACACTGTAAAAGGAAAGGATGATAAATGTTACAGCTGCAATGGGCCAAGTGAAGGAAGTGGGGACTTTCAGATTTCTCAGATGTCTGGTCATCTGGTACGATATACTTGTCCAGATCAACCAAGTCAACAAGGTATTGCAGTCAAAGGATGTGCAGTTGGATGTTGCATTAGATCTAATCCAGGTGTGTCATGCTCACTTGGTGAACTATCGCGATTTTGGATTTGATCAGGCCATGGATACTGCCAAGTGTCTTGCACTGTCAGAGGAGGCAGAAACAACATTTATTGACACTCGCAAGGTAAGCAATAAACGTTACTTTTCTTACGAGTCTGCAGATGATGAACTTCGGGGCGTAGCCTGCCGGCTCCGCTCTTTTTGAGGTGGGCTTATTCCGATCAGCTATGTTCTGGGTTCTGTCGGCATGCAGTGGATGGTTATTGTTGTGTAATGGAGGCTTTGCATGGCTGAGTGTTCATTAAGGCGCAGCTTACTTGGCGATCAATCGGCAATGTCCGGGTACTGTCGGAGGTTGTGGTGGTTTAATGGAGGCTTTGCATGTCTGGCCTTGTGGAAGAGGTAAAATGTATGGAAAGGTCACAGAGGGAATATCACGTACTGGGGAAAACTAACTTTAATCCCTACCGAGTTAACACAGCTTCACCCCTCATGTGAAGACACATAAACAATCTTAAGCTCCAGTTTCCCTACTTAAATACATCGAGATGTCTCCTACACGTCCACAGTCCATGTTTTACATATTCCTCCCCGAACCCCAGTTACGGGGCCCCTCAGAGTCTCGAGCAGAAACACAGCAGAAAGATTTGTTATTTTGAGTGTTCTCATAAACCATGGTAAAACCACCCCAATGCAATTGTAGAACAAAACAAGTAATTGTCTTAAGAACTCTCACACACACAATAATAACACTATGAAAGAAAGTACAATGAAAATGTCACTTGCATCAAATGAACAATACATATGATGGTACCATCATTCCCCAATGCTTCTCAAAGCAATAAACTCACAATACACCAAACGTGAGTGGAATGTAACATTCCCCAAAGTCCTTGCACTAATCCCCACACTGGTTGAAGCCGTACAGAACGACGAGAACAGGCAGGCATCGGCACGGCGGCGGACGAGAAGTTACGAGGTGAGAGGTCGATATGGGAATTCAGCCGATCGGTAAAATTCAGCCGATAGGTAAAAACGACAAAACAAGATGCACCAAGTAGACAGTCTCTTCGAGGACTAAATGGCGTATAAGTCTGTAATGGAGGCGTTTGATTTTTCTCCAAGAATAACTCACACTTGGTAATAAAACCTGAGACGCAAGTTTAATTGCAATCGCAATATAGGACGATGTCGTGGGCAATCCCTTTCATGGGAAGCCTCAACTCATTCACAACCAATATCAAAAAAGTCCGCTCGCAGCCTCGATGCGATTCATGGCTGTATCTCTCTCATGGCCGTCTCTTTCTCTCTGCCAAGCCCCTCCTCCCCTCTTCCGGCCTCTTTGCCGCGTCTTCCTTTTTCCTTCACAAACACTTATTTTCACCTTTTACTAAAGTCAGGGACTGTCTGTCTGTCTGTGTGTCTGTCTGTCTGTGTGTCTGTCTGTCTGTCTGTGTCTGTGTGTCTGTCTGTGTCACCATTTTTCTCAGAGATGGCTGAACGGATCCTCGTCAAACTTTCAGAGGTTCATCAGTGAGTGCCTGGGAGTGTTTTTGGCCATTTGGCCATCATGTCTGTCTGTGTGTGTGTCTGTCTGTGTGTCTGTCTGTGTCTGTGTGTCTGTCTGTGTCACCATTTTTCTCAGAGATGGCTGAACGGATCCTCGTCAAACTTTCAGAGGTTCATCAGTGAGTGCCTGGGAGTGTTTTTGGCCAAAAACCATTGCACATGGCCATTTCACACAAAAATCTTAACAATATTACCTGAAACTAAAAATTCTACAAGTATATAATAACAACAAAGGCAGAAATGACGGATCCGTAACACATGCTATAACTATACAATCCTATCTTTACTATGGGATTCCATTATCTACCCCCACAAATGTAACACTACTATCCTATCAAGTTTGGTTACCACAATCGGTCCAGTCATAGCTGAGATATGACAATACATTACCCATGATGATCTGGAAAGACAGATACACGCAGAGACAGAGACAGACAGAGCTGGTCATTCGAATACTTCGCTAACACCCTCCGGAACCAAGGTATAAATCAATTCTTCGCTTGAAGAATCTGTCACCTAATTATTAGCCCTCCAATAGAAATGGCCCCCATGTGGGGTTTGCAGGGGGCCACCCACTTAAGGTTTGCCGGGGACCACCCACATACCCAGCGGAGGCTCCGACACTGCTACAAACTCCCCTCCTTACGCAATTCCTCAACGGAGTAGGTAAAAGGCATCACTGACCGAGGCTAACCTTGGTTCCTCAAATGCCTGCAAAAGAATGTGCTGGAAATCAGAAACAGAAGGATTCAATTATAGGAGTGTTCTATGCTGATTAAATGGTGCCAATTTTATGTGGGATGTTCGATGGTTTAATTAAAAATTCCCAAAGAGACGGATGGGAATGTTCTGTGTGCACACGTGTACAAGGCCATGAGTGCTGTCGCTCTCTCGCTTTGGCTCTCGATTGAGTGCAAGCAGCTCACAGCATCTGCATCGAGCCTTCCTTGGAGAATGCAGCAGCATCTGGTTAACAAGCAATCACCGCATCTTCCTTGGCCTCCCTCCTGTCACTCAGCCATTGCCATCATTATGGAAAATCTGCCTGGAGGGAAAGAGCAGCTTGTGTTGGGGGAAAGGGAGGGCAGTGTTAAGGCCATAAGACCAGTAGAAAGTGCAATCTGCAATGAGAAATTTTTCTTCAAACACAGAAGCAACATCGATCTGATTTTTTTATTTTTTATTTATCAGATCACCCTTTTGTCTACTGCACAAGTGAATCTACTGCACTGGTGACGAACGATGGCACACCCCCACATAATAAATATTTTAAAATAATAATACCTTCCATATACATTGACAACAGTGATGTACATGAGAGCGGTACGTTTTACAAAACTATGTCATGATTAATATGTCATCCACAATGATCATAGGACTAGTTTATTAACCACATCAATTATTTCCACCTTGTGGTGTTGGCCCGGGTAATGTTGTTGGGCCAAATATTTTGGGAACTAGCTGGCTCGGCCTTGACATCCGACCGAAAGTGGCAGGAATTTGGAATTTGTTCAGAGTTGTGGTGATAATCCTAATGGTGAAAGACACCCTGCGATCTTGAACAACCATCAGCTAATGCTAGTAGATGGGACTCTCAGTTTCCTGTCCATCTGAGGGATGGCGCGCATCTTGATGCAATACCATATGCCTGTGGAACACAAATCCAATAATTTCCAGTGGGATTGGGAATCAAACCCAGAGCAGACAGCTCACAGGAAGTGCGCTACCTCTAAACCATCCTAACCTTGATAAGAACATAAATTCAAGATGGCAGATTACTTTTTGTCTGCCCCACATTACAACTTTCTATCAAAAAGAATAACCACCATCAACAGATTTCTCTGACATATTACGAGATATGCCATCGCCGCCGGACTGCCCTGACTATCGCGTCCGCGTGGCCTGCTCATCCCAACTTCTTTCCATGTGCCATGTCTTGCTGGGTACAGGAGACCCCACCAATTTGAGGTTGTTCTTACGCCTGCCATAATATTCGTCTCGGCGCTTTACCATGCCTAAACCAATGTGACAGTTGCATAGCAACCGGCCGCCCTAGGCCTCCGAGAGATTAATCCTAGCATTTGCGGAGATAATGTCCCACACCAGGCAACATGCCACCAATGATGCTTTCTGTTGTGGCGTTTCATTGAGCTGGTCGTCTTCTTGCTGCTATTTCAGCCACATTGTAAACATGGCTGACGACTACTACATTTACAAACTCTATCACATTGATTACACAACCTATTATTTATTTTCCATGAACACATTGTTTTTCATGGGCTTGTCACGAAGGTGGAAGGAATGGAAAACGTTAAAGTCTCATTCCCAAATCCCATATTGGCTTCCTTATTTTCTTGCACCATGTGACAAGAGAAGGATCTGGGGTGGTAATAGATACAGGGGATAAGCAGACAGAACAGTGCCAAGCAGCTTTAGGTAAAGCTAGCGGGGCTTTAAGTTCTATTTGTAGGGGGATAAGTTATAAATCAGAAGAGGTAGTGTCAACACTGCAGAGGAATTTAGAGAGGTCTAATCTAGAATATTGTATTCAGTTTTGAAAACAACATCTGAGGAAGGACACAGTCTCCATAGAGAGGGTTCATCATAGATCAACTAGATTGATTTTGGACCTACCTAGACTAAGCTGTGACGAGCGGCTAAAGGAGACAGGACTTTATGCATTAGAAAGGTGATTGCGATGGGATCTGATAGGGATGTTTGGGATAATGAATTGTGCAGACAAATAGGTGAAGATGACCTTTTCAGCTTAATGGACACTGATAGGACCAGGAGCCACGATTTAATCGTAAAAAAGAGGAAAGTTAGTATGGTATAGTAAGGCAGGGGTTTTCACTGAAAGAGAAGTAAATTTATGGAAAGGTCTACCTGGAAAGGCAGTGACAACAGAAACACCAGTTCAAAAATGGTTTGATATGTATGTAGGCACATTGGCACGATTTTGCAGGTATCTAGAATATAGGGGGGTACTCAGATATTGGCACAATTGAACTTGCATCGAGAATATAGGGGGGTACTCAGATGTTGGCACGATTGAACTTGCATCTAGAATATAGGGGGGTACTCAAATGTTGGCACAATTGAACTTGCATCGAGAATATAGGGGGGTACTCAGATGTTGGCACAATTGAACTTGCATATAGAATATAGGGGGGTACTCAGATGTTGGCACAATTGAACTTGCATCTAGAATATAGGGGGGTACTCAGATGTTGGCACAATTGAACTTGCATCTCGAATATAGAGGGGTACTCAGATGTTGGCACAATTGAACTTGCATCTAGAATATAGGGGGGTACTCAGATGTTGGCACAATTGAACTTGCATCTAGAATATAGGGGGGTACTCAGATGTTGGTACGATTGAACTTGCATCTAGAATATAGGGGGGTAATCAGATGTTGGCACAATTGAACTTGCATCTAGAATATAGGGAGGGTAACCAGATGTTGGCACAATTGAACTTGCATCTAGAATATATGGGGGTACTCAGATGTTGGTACGATTGAACTTGCATCTAGAATATAGGGGGGTACTCAGATGTTGGCACAATTGAACTTGCATCTAGAATATAGGGAGGGTACTCACATGTTGGCACAATTGAACTTGCATCTAGAATATAGGGGGGTACTCAGATGTTGGTACAATTGAACTTGCATCTAGAATATAGGGAGGGTACTCACATGTTGGCACAATTGAACTTGCATCTAGAATATAGGGGGGTACTCAGATGTTGGTACAATTGAACTTGCATCTAGAATATAGGGGGGTACTCAGATGTTGGCACAATTGAACTTGCATCTGGAATATAGGAGGGTACTCAGATGTTGGCACAATTGAACTTGCATCTAGAATATAGGGGGGTACTCAGATGTTGGCACAATTGAACTTGCATCGAGAATATAGGGGGGTACTCAGATGTTGGCACAATTGAACTTGCATCTGGAATATAGGGGGAGGGGGTACTCAGATGTTGGCATGATTCAACTTGCATCTAGAATATAGGGGGGTACTCAGATGTTGGTACGATTGAACCTGCATCTCGAATATAGGGGGGTACTCAGATGTTGGCACGATTGAACATGCATCTAGAATATAGGGGGGGAGGTGTACTCAGATGTTGGCACAATTGAACTTGCATCTAGAATATAGGGGGGTACTCAGATGTGGCACAATTGAACTTGCATCTAGAATATAGGGGGGGGGGGGTACTCAGATGTCGGCACAATTTAACTTGCATCTAGAATATAGGGGGTACTCAGATGTTGGCACGATTGAACTTGCATCTAGAATATAGGGGGTACTCAGATGTTGGCACGATTGAACTTGCATCTAGAATATAGGGGGTACTCAGATGTTGGCATGATTCAACTTACATCTAGAATATAGGGGGGTACTCAGATGTTGGAACGATTGAACCTGCATCTCGAATATAGGGGGGTACTCAGATGTTGGCATGATTGAACATGCATCTAGAATATAGGGGGGGAGGTGTACTCAGATGTTGGCACAATTGAACTTGCATCTAGAATATAGGGGGGTACTCAGATGTTGGCACAATTGAACTTGCATCTAGAATATAGGGGGGGGGGTACTCAGATGTCGGCACAATTTAACTTGCATCTAGAATATAGGGGGTACTCAGATGTTGGCACGATTTAACTTGCATCTAGAATATAGGGGGTACTCAGATGTTGGCACGATTGAACTTGCATCTAGAATATAGGGGGGTACTCAGATGTTGGCACAATTTAACTTGCATCCAGAATATAGGTGGGTACTCAGATTTTGGCACGATTGAACTTGCATCGAGAATATAGAGGGGGGGGGGGGGTACTCAGATGTTGGCACAATTGAACTTGCATCTCGAATATAGGGGGGTACTCAGATGTTGGCACGATTGAACTTGCATCTAGAATATAGGGGGGTACTTTGATGTTGGCACGATTGAACATGCATCTAGAATATAGGGGGGGGGGGGTACTCAGATGTTGGCACAATTTAACTTGCATCGAGAATATAGGGGGGTACTCAGATGTTGGCACGATTGAACTTGCATCTAGAATATAGGGGGCTACTTAGATGTTGGCACTATTGAACTTGCATCTCGAATATAGGGGGGGGGGTACACAGATGTTGGCACGATTGAACTTGCATCTAGAATATAGGGGAGTACTCAGATGTTGGCACGATTGAACTTGCATCTAGAATATAGGGGGCTACTTAGATGTTGGCACAATTGAACTTGCATCTCGAATATAGGGGGGTACTCAGATGTTGGCACGATTGAACTTGCATCCAGAATATTGGGGGGTACTTTGATGTTGGCATGATTGAACATGCATCTAGAATATAGGGGGGGGGGGTACTCAGATGTTGGCACAATTTAACTTGCATCGAGAATATAGGGGGGTACTCAGATGTTGGCACGATTGAACTTGCATCTAGAATATAGGGGGCTACTTAGATGTTGGCACGATTGAACTTGCATCTCGAATATAGGGGGGGTACACAGATGTTGGCACAATTGAACTTGCATCTAGAATATAGGGGGGTACTCAGATGTTGGCACGATTGAACTTGCATCTAGAATATAGGGGAGTACTCAGATGTTGGCACGATTGAACTTACATCTAGAATATAGGGGGGTACCTAGATATTGGCACGATTGAACTTGCATCTAGAATATAGGGGGCTACTCAGATGTTGGCACAATTGAACTTCCATCTGGAATATAGGGGGCTACTCAGATGTTGGCACGATTGAACTTACATCTAGAATATAGGGGGGTACCTAGATGTTGGCACAATTGAACTTGCATCTAGAATATAGGGGGCTACTCAGATGTTGGCACAATTGAACTTGCATCTAGAATATAGGGGGGGGGGGTACTCAGATGTCGGTACGATTGAACTTGCATCAAGAATATAGGGGGGTACTCAGATGTTGGCACAATTGAACTTGCTTCTAGAATATAGGGAGGATACTCAGATGTTGGCACAATTGAACTTGCATCTAGAATAAAGGGGGGGGGGGGGTACTCAGATGTTGGCACAATTGAACTTGCATCTAGAATATAGGGAGGATACTCAGATGTTGGCACAATTGAACTTGCAGCAAGAATATAGGGGGGTACTCAGATGTTGGCACAATTGAACTTGCATCTAGAATATAGGGGGGTACTCAGATGTTGGCACAATTGAACTTGCATCTAGAATATAGGGGGGTACTCAGATGTTGGCACAATTGAACTTGCATCTAGAATATAGGGGGGTACTCAGATTTTGGCACAATTGAACTTGCATCTAGAATATAGGGGGGTACTCAGATGTCAGCACAGTTGAACTTGCATCTAGAATATAGGGGGGTACTCAGATGTTTGCACAATTTAACTTGCATCTCGAATATAGGGGGGTAATCAGATGTTGGCACAATTGAACTTGCATCTAGAATATAGGGGGTACTCAGATGTTGGTACGATTGAACTTGCATCTAGAATATAGGGGGGGGGTACTCAGATGTTGGTACGATTGAACTTGCATCTAGAATATAGGGAGGGTACTCAGATGTTTGCACAATTGAACTTGCATCTAGAATATAGGGGGGTACTCAGATGTTGGCACAATTGAACTTGCATCTAGAATATAGGGGGGTACTCAGATGTTGGCACAATTGAACTTGCATATAGAATATAGGGGGGTACTCAGATGTTGGCACAATTGAACTTGCATCTAGAATATAGGGGGGTACTCAGATGTTGGCACGATTGAACTTGCATCTAGAATATAGGGGGGTACTCAGATGTTGGTACGATTGAACTTGCATCTAGAATATAGGGGGGTAATCAGATGTTGGCACAATTGAACTTGCATCTAGAATATAGGGAGGGTACTCAGATGTTGGCACGATTGAACTTGCATCTAGAATATAGGGGGGTACTCAGATGTTGGTACGATTGAACTTGCATCTAGAATATAGGGGGGTACTCAGATGTTGGCACAATTGAACTTGCATCTAGAATATAGGAGGGTACTCAGATGTTGGCACAATTGAACTTGCATCTAGAATATAGGGGGGTACTCAGATGTTGGCACAATTGAACTTGCATCTGGAATATAGGGGGGTAATCAGATGTTGGCACAATTGAACTTGCATCTAGAATATAGGGAGGGTACTCAGATGTTGGCACAATTGAACTTGCATCTAGAATATAGGGGGGTACTCAGATGTTGGTACGATTGAACTTGCATCTAGAATATAGGGGGGTACTCAGATGTTGGCACAATTGAACTTGCATCTAGAATATAGGAGGGTACTCAGATGTTGGCACAATTGAACTTGCATCTAGAATATATGGGGGTACTCAGATGTTGGCACAATTGAACTTGCATCGAGAATATAGGGGGGTACTCAGATGTTGGCACAATTGAACTTGCATCTGGAATATAGGGGGAGGGGGTACTCAGATGTTGGCATGATTCAACTTGCATCTAGAATATAGGGGGGTACTCAGATGTTGGTACGATTGAACCTGCATCTATAATATAGGGGGGTACTCAGATGTTGGCACGATTGAACATGCATCTAGAATATAGGGGGGGAGGTGGACTCAGATGTTGGCATGATTGAACTTGCATCTAGAATATAGGGGGTACCCAGATGTTGGCATGATTGAACTTGCATCTAGAATATAGGGGGGTACTCAGATGTTGGCACGATTGAACTTGCATCTAGAATATAGGGGGCTACTTAGATGTTGGCACGATTGAACTTGCATCTCGAATATAGGGGGGTACTCAGATGTTGGCACAATTGAAATTGCATCTAGAATATAGGAGGGTACTCAGATGTTGGCACAATTGAACTTGCATCTAGAATATAGGGGGGTACTCAGATGTCAGCACAGTTGAACTTGCATCTAGAATATAGGGGGGTACTCAGATGTTGGCACAATTGAACTTGCATCTAGAATATAGGAGGGTACTCAGATGTTGGCACAATTGAACTTGCATCTAGAATATAGGGGGGTACTCAGATGTCAGCACAGTTGAACTTGCATCTAGAATATAGGGGGGTACTCAGATGTTGGCACAATTTAACTTGCATCTCGAATATAGGGGGGTAATCAGATGTTGGCACAATTGAACTTGCATCTAGAATATAGGGGGTACTCAGATGTTGGTACGATTGAACTTGCATCTAGAATATAGGGGGGGGGGGGGTACTCAGATGTTGGTACGATTGAACTTGCATCTAGAATATAGGGAGGGTACTCAGATGTTTGCACAATTGAACTTGCATCTAGAATATAGGGGGGTACACAGATGTTGGCACAATTGAACTTGCATCTAGAATATAGGGGGGTACTCAGATGTTGGCACAATTGAACTTGCATATAGAATATAGGGGGGTACTCAGATGTTGGCACAATTGAACTTGCATCTAGAATATAGAGGGGTACTCAGATGTTGGCACAATTTAACTTGCATCTAGAATATAGGGGGGTACTCAGATGTTGGCACAATTGAACTTGCATCTAGAATATAGGGGGGTACTCAGATGTTGGTACGATTGAACTTGCATCTAGAATATAGGGGGGTAATCAGATGTTGGCACAATTGAACTTGCATCTAGAATATAGGGAGGGTACTCAGATGTTGGCACAATTGAACCTGCATCTAGAATATAGGGGGGTACTCAGATGTTGGTACGATTGAACTTGCATCTAGAATATAGGGGGGTACTCAGATGTTGGTACGATTGAACTTGCATCTAGAATATAGGGGGGTACTCAGATGTTGTCACAATTGAACTTGCATCTAGAATATAGGAGGGTACTCAGATGTTGGCACAATTGAACTTGCATCTAGATTATAGGGGGGTACTCAGATGTTGGCACAATTGAACTTGCATCGAGAATATAGGGGGGTACTCAGATGTTGGCACAATTGAACTTGCATCTGGAATATAGGGGGAGGGGGTACTCAGATGTTGGCATGATTCAACTTGCATCTAGAATATAGAGGGGTACTCAGATGTTGGTACGATTTTTTTTTTTTTTTTTTTTTTTTTTTTGTTGTATACAATATCGAGGCTCGTGAAAGAGCGAACATTAATCACATGAACACACAGAAAGACAAACCGACACATAAAACATATAACATAGGGAGCGGTAGACAAGATGGGGAGAGAGGGGGAAGGACACAAACACAACATTTGAGAGCAGGGACCGAGAGACATGGAGACATCGAGAGATCTGAGAGAGGGCGAGGGCTTTGGGGGGGGGGGGCGTGGGAAGGGGGCAGTGGGAGAGGTATAAAACATATGGACACTGCCAGGACTTCCAGGAAAGAAGTTGGAATTTCAAACAAGGTGGATCTGGGGTGAATTAGCGGGGGTAGAAAAGATCAAGGTTTTGGATGGGGGAAGATAAGAGATGGTGGTGAACAGCTGTTTTAAAGACCTGGAGGGAGGAGTGGGATTGAAGGGAGTGAGGGAGTTTGTTCCAGAGGCGGGAGAAAAGAGGAATGAAAGAGTGAAGGTGAGCGGAGAGCCGAGATTTCGGCAGTTTAACCATCAGAGGGTTGCTGGCAGATCTTGTGCGACCTGTAGGAATATTTGGGGGACAGAGCACAGAGAGAGCTGGGGGAGCAAGGCCGGAGAGGAGTCGGTAGAAGACAGAAAGACCACCTACCTGCCTGCGGTGAGTGAGTGAAAGGCCCTCAGAGATAGCTTCATCGCGGGAGATTCCAATAATTCTGAAAGCTTTGGTTTCAACAGCGTGAAGCCGAGCTAGGTGTGAGGCAGGAGCACCGGCCCATAGGGGAGAACAGTATTCCATTGAGCTGCGGATGAAAGCCTTGTATGTGGTGAGGAGCTCAGGTGTGCCGAGGAAGGACTTCGCACGACGGAGGATGCCCAGTCGGCGACTGGCTTTGGAGGCCAGCTTGGAAATGTGGTTTTCCCAAGAAAGATCATGGCAGATAGTGAGACCCAAAATCTTGAGCGACAGAACTTCTTGGAGAGGATTGTTGAGAAAGTAGATGGGAGGGTTGTCCAGTCGATCTTTTCGGAGAGACATAGTAAGAGTGTGAGATTTGTCAGGATTGAAAGACATGTTCCACTTGTTTGACCAGTCTGTGATTTTGTCCAGGTCTTCAGAGAGTGAGGAGGCAGCAGACTGCCGATCTGAGGGAAGAGGAATGGAGCGGCAGAGAGTGGAGTCATCAGCAAAGAGATAGAGAGGATTTTCGAGAGAGTCAGAGAGATCATTGATGAAGACCAGAAAAAGCACGGGGCCCAGAACACTGCCTTGGGGAACTCCAGCCTGAACAGGAAGAGGAGATGAGAGAAACCCATTCAGGGCCACACGTTGACGACGACTAGAGAGGAAGTCCGCCAGCCATGCGTGGAGATTTCCATGGATACCAAAGGAGGAGAGTTTGGTGAGCAGAGCGGGGTGCCAGACCGTGTCGAAGGCACGTGATATGTCGAGGGAGACAGCTCTAATTTCCTGTTTGGCATTGAGGACCTCCATCCATTGTTGAGACAGCAGAAGCAGCATGTCCAGAGTAGAGTGACCTGGTCTGAAACCAAATTGATGATCAGAGATCAAGCCATTGGAGAAGAGGAAAGATTTCATATCAGAAGCAGTGATGGATTCCATGACTTTGCTGATAATTGGGAGAAGGCTGATTGGTCTGTAGTTGCTAGGATCTGTTTTTGCACCTTTTTTGTGCAAAGCGGTGATGTTGGCTGATTTCCAAGCAGATGGCAGTTGACCTTGAGCAAAAGAGAGGGTGAAGAGAACAGAGAGAGGGTGAGATAGAGCAGCAGAGCAGGATTTTAGGACCCGTGGGCTGATGCCGTCGGGTCCAGTTGCAGAATCAGAGTCGAGGGTTGACAGAAACTTTTCCACCTTGTCAGGAGGAAAGGACACGGAGTCCAGGAGCAGCAGGGTACGACTGGGTATGGTGGGTACAGAGAGGGATGGGTTTGGGACACAAGATTTAGAGGCAAACACAGAGTTGAGGCATTCAGCTTTTTCACGTGCGGAGTCAGCTGTGTAGCCGTTTGAGGTAAGGGAGGGGATGGAGGGGGAACAAACACCAGAAACGGATTTGACCAGACGCCACCAGGATTTGGAAGAGGGAGACAGATAAGAGAGTTCAGTCTTGAGAACGGAGAGATATTGTTTCCTGGCTCTCCTGAGGGTGGACGCACACTTGTTTCGGGCTTTGTGAAAGGAAATGAGATTTCCTTCCGTTGGATTTGCTTTCCAGGAGACGAAGGCAAGTTGTTTCTGGGCAACAGCCTCACCACAAGATTCCGTGTACCATGGATTCCGTGTACCATGGACGGGAGGAAGGGTATGACAACTGAAGACGAGATGGGATAAATCTGTGCATGAGAGAGAGCAATTTACTTTGGAAGAATTCCCAGGATGAGTTGATGTCAGAGGTGGTAGAGATGGGAGACCAGTCCAGATGATTGATGGCTGCTTGAAGACCGTGCCAGTTGGCCTGAGTGAAATGCCAGACTCGTCGACGCTGAGCAGGCTCCCTGAGGATGGTCAGAGAGATGTCCACTTTAACAAGGACATGATCAGATGATCCGATCGGAGCAGAAGAAGAGCAGCAGACATTTTCAGGGACGTTAGTCATAACCAAGTCCAGAAGAGAAGATGTTCCGTTGACTGAGATCCGGGTCGGGAAATTGACAGATTGTGTCAGTCCCAGTGAGTCGCAGAAGTCCTTTGCTGAGGAGCCATGGCTGGTGAGAGAGGTACCCACACCCAGCCAACTGGCATGATGACAGTTGAAATCACCACATATGAGGAAGAGAGAGTTGGGATGAGTAGATAGAAGTTGGTCCATATCATCAGACAGCGAGATGTAGATGGAGTCATCACTGTTTGGTGGACGGTACAACACACATATGAACAAGAGGTGGGAGCGAAGGGGAAGCCGTAGCCAGAGGTATTCCTGGGGGTGAGGTGGAGAGAGTGCAGTGCAGGGCGAGTGAGGAAGAGAGTTTTTGATAAAGATAGCAACCCCGCCTCCAGGACGAGGCTCAGGTCTATCATACCGGAGGAGGGAGTAGCCCGGGAGAGATACTATGGAATCAGAGACATCATAAAGGAGGAAAGTTTCAGTTAAGCAGATCACGTCTGGTTTGACAGAAGCAACCTGTATGGAGAGATCAGTTAAGTTTGAACGAAGGCCCCGGATGTTTGAGGTCCATACCGTTAATGAAGAGGAAGGGGGAGCATCAGATACAGAACAGGGGGGAGGAGGGGTAGGGTAAGATGTGGAAGAGGTGGAAGAGGTAGGGAGAGCTGTTGAAGGTGTGTCAGAGATTTCAGAATAGCTCGGAGAAAGGGAAGGATGGGGCGGACAAAAGGTTTGATGGTGATTGGGTGAGCCACAATGAGGTGTTATTTGAGGAGGGGGGAAGAGCGAGGCAGAAGTTGGGGGAGATGGAGGTGAGAGTTTGAAGGGGGAAGAAGCGGGGAGGACGCTTTGAGGAGGGGAGTGAGCGGGGGGAAATTGAGAAGCAATGAGGGTGGGGAGATTTGAAGGGGAGGGGTGAGGGGGGAGTTTGGGAGGGAAGGGACAAGGGAGGGATTTGAAAGGGATGGGATATGGGGGAGATTTGGAGGGGAGGGGTGAGGCAGGAGTCTAGGAGGGAGGGCGAGGGGGCGTCTTGGCGGGGAGGGGTGAGGGAGTAGTTTAGGAGGGAGGGGGCAAGGGGGGAGATTTGAAAGGGATGGGTGATGGGGAAGATTTGGAGGGGAGGGGTGATGGGGAAGATTTGGAGGGGAGGGGTTATGGGGAAGATTTGGAGGGGAGGGGTGAGATTGGATTTTTGAAGTGTACGATTATGGGAAACGAACATTTATTGCAAATGAGTTTCTTGTGACCTTCGAGTTAAAAATACGTTTAAGGACGCTGGATGGAGGATGGAGTGCAGGAGAGTTTAGGGAATGTAGAACAAAGGCACTATAGGAGATGGATATTTTTTTTGGGATGAATTGATTTGGTGAGCAAGTCGAAAGCAGCCTTTTAAAGAAGAAGAAGAAAAAGGTGTTATAAAATATGACGGAATACATAACTTGAGGGGAAAGTGTAAACATTGTGTCAATCAACTTCAACTTATCGCACAATCAACTTCCGTAAGCTAAACGCTCTTTCACCTACCTCATTCTCATCCACCCTCTCTGAAAAAATGTCCACTTCTCCCTTCATTGACCTCCACACCCCTTCCGACCTCACTGACTACTTGACAACCACACTCTCTCCTCTGCCTTGACCAGCTTGCGCCTGTAAAAACCAAACAGTTTCTTTCACCCATTCTGCTCCCTGGTTTACCCCTGAACTCCACCTGATGAAAACTCGTGCTCGCCCAACTTGAAAGACTCCGCAATAAAAACGGGTCTCACAGTTCACTCCCAAGCCTACAAGGACCACATACAACACTACAAAGATGCCCTCTCCCGCGCCCGCTCTGCCTACTACTCCTCAAATTATCCACTCTGCTCCGGAACCCAAAAGCACTCTTCTCGACAATAAACAAACTCCTCCGCCCCTGAACACCACCACCAGTCATTCACAGTAGACAACTGCATCTCCTTCCTCTCTTTCTTCCAACGCAAAATTGACAACATCTACAACAGCTTGACCACCGCCGCACCCGCTCCCCCTCAACCACCTGCCCCCCTTGTCCTGCCATCCCTGTCTCGGTTCTCCCCAATCTCTCCTACTGACCTCTCTGAACTCCTCATAGGAATGAAAACTGCCACCTGCACTCTTGACCCCATTCCCTCCAGCTTTGTCAAAGCCTCCTCCCTGCTCTCTCTCCACTTATCATTGCAACAATAAACTCCTCCCTGTCTACAGGCATCGTCCCCACCTTCCCTCAAAATTGCTGCTGTTACCCCCATTCTAAAAAAACCTGGTCTAAACCCTGACACCCTAAACAACTTCAGACCCATCTCCAACCTACCCTTTCTGTCAAAAGTTTTGGAACGCGCTGTAGCCACTCAACTCAAACATCATCTCTCTGCAATAACTTGTATGAAACATTCCAATCCGGATTCCGCTCCAACCACAGTACTGAAACTGCTCTCTCAAAATCACCAACGACCTTCTCCTCTCCTCTGACGCTGGCAACCTCAACATTCTCGTCCTCCTCGACCTCAGCGCTGCCTTTGACACCATCGATCACACTATCCTCCTCACCCGACTTGAATCCACCTTTAACGTCACCGGCACTGCCCTCTCTTGGATTAAATCATACCTCTCTGACAGATGCCAGTTCATCTCCATCAATAACTGCAAATCCCCCACTGCTCCCCTCCCCAAGGTGTCCCCCAAGGTTCAGTTCTTGGCCCCCTCCTCTTCATCCTTTACCTGTCCCCGCTCGGTCACTTAATCCGCCGTCATGGTCTCCAATTCCACTGCTTCGCCGATGACATCCAGCTTTTCATCTCCACCAAGTCCGTCTCCACCGACACCACTCTATCCTGACAAACTGCATCACTGAAATAAAATCCTGGCTTCAAATCAACTTCCTCAAGCTTAACTGTGATAAATCTGAAATAATCATCATTGGCCCAAAAACGCTCACAAAATCCACCCATAACTTTGCCCTCAACATCGACGGTATCCCAGTATCCACCTCCCCTCACATCCGAATCTTGGCGTCATCTTTGACCAAACCCTTTCCTTCGACAAATACACTAAACAGATCACAAAGTCAGCCTTCTTTCACCTGAAAAACATTGCCCGTCTCGCTCATCCCTCTCCTCCACGGCTGCAGAAACCCTCATCCACGCCTTCATCACCTCCCGTCTGGACTACTGCAATAGCCTCCTCTATGGTTCACCCTCAAAAATCACCAATAAACTCCAATACATTCAGAACTCCGCTGCCCGTCTACTCACTCATTCCCGGACCCGTGACCACATCACCCCCGTCCTTTACAAGCTTCACTGGCTCCCCATCCCCCAGAGAATCCAGTACAAAATCCTCCTCTTGACATACAAAGCCCTCCATAACCTGGCCCCATCCTACCTGGCTGACCTCCTCTCCAGACACACTCCCACCCGCAACCTCCGCTCTGCTGGTACCAACCTCCTGACCCCCTCCATCCGGACCAAATTCAGATCCTGGGGGGACAGGGCCTTCTCCATCGCTGCTCCCACCCTCTGGAACTCACTACCTCACACCATCAGAGACTCCTCCTCACTCACCACATTCAAAACATCACTAAAGACCCACCTGTTCAACGCTGCATTCAACATTCAACCCACAGCATTTAACCCCTGACTATCTCTTCTCCTTCTCCCTCCTTTTGCTTTAAATATTTCCCTATTGATTCTTGTCTTGTCTTTTTGATTCTTGTCTTATATATATGCCGTATATCGCTGCTGTTTGTTTTCTTGATTCTTGTCTTTTTGCAATTGTTGTTTTCATGTATTGTTATGCATTATGTTTTCCACTCTGTCAAAGCGCCTTTGGGCTTCTGGAAAAGCGCTATACAAAATAAATGAATTATTATTATTATTATTGAAGGTTAATGAGTGAAAACTATCTGGGGAAATGGGGGAGAAACACGTGGTCGAAGAACGAACGAAAGAATAAGAATGAATAAACGAATGAGAACAGAGAAGGAAATGTTTTTTTTTGTTTGTTTGTTTGTTTTTTAGTTGAGATTTACACAAGGAAGTAGGCTATGGGTGAAAAGCCTGGGAATACAGAGAACGAAAGTTATTGGATCACAAACGACGGACCACTGAGAGAAAAACAAAGCCTCAAGGTTTTACAGTGCACACTGTACAAGGCCTTGCTCGCGACACGGCAAACAGACGATCAATTTATGAAAGATAAACACCGAGAAACAACCAAGGTTGCACACAATAACTTCACACACCGAAAGATAAATACAGTTTCGACAAAATACAATTGTGAACAGACTTAACTTCGAAAAACGTGGAGACCGTGTGGAGCTTCGAAAATCCCTGCCGCCGTCTCCAAGATCTCGCGAGATCCAGATACTATGGAATCTATGGCTGTTGCTGTTGGCACTACTATGGCTGTTGGCTGTTGGCACTACTATGGCTGATGGCACTACTCACATTGAACCTGCATCTAGAATATAGGGGGGTACTCAGATGTTGGCACGATTGAACATGCATCTAGAATATAGGGGGGGAGGTGGACTCAGATGTTGGCACAATTGAACTTGCATCTAGAATATAGGGGGTACTCAGATGTTGGCACGATTGAACTTGCATCTAGAATATAGGGGGGTACTCAGATGTTGGCACAATTTAACTTGCATCCAGAATATAGGGGGGTACTCAGATGTTGGCACGATTGAACTTGCATCGAGAATATAGAGGGGTACTCAGATGTTGGCACGATTGAACTTGCATCCAGAATATAGGGGGGTACTTAGATGTTGGCACGATTGAACATGCATCTAGAATATAGGGGGGGGGGGGTACTCAGATGTTGGCACAATTGAACTTGCATCTCGAATATAGGGAGGTACTCAGATGTTGGCACGATTGAACTTGCATCTAGAATATAGGGGGGTACTCAGATGTTGGCACGATTGAACTTGCATCTAGAATATAGGGGGCTACTTAGATGTTGGCACGGTTGAACTTGCATCTCGAATATAGGGGGGGGGGCGGGTACTCAGATGTTGGCACAATTTAACTTGCATCTAGAATATAGGGGGGTACTCAGATGTTGGCACGATTGAACTTGCATCTAGAATATAGGGGGCTACTTAGATGTTGGCACGATTGAACTTGCATCTCGAATATAGGTGGGGTACTCAGATGTTGGCACAATTGAACTTGCATCTAGAATATAGGGGGGTACTCAGATGTTGGCACGATTGAGCTTGCATCTAGAATATAGGGGGGAGGGGGGTACACAGATGTTGGCATGATTGAACTTGCATCCAGAATATAGGGGGGTACTTAGATGTTGGGACGATTGAACATGCATCTAGAATATAGGGGGGGGGGGTACTCAGATGTTGGCACAATTTAACAGGCATCGAGAATATAGGGGGGTACTCAGATGTTGGCACGATTGAACTTGCATCGAGAATATAGGGGGGTACTCAGATGTTGGCACGATTGAACTTGCATCCAGAATATAGGGGGGTACTTAGATGTTGGCACGATTGAACATGCATCTAGAATATAGGGGGGGGGGGTACTCAGATGTTGGCACAATTTAACTTGCATCGAGAATATAGGGGGGTACTCAGATGTTGGCACGATTGAACTTGCATCTAGAATATAGGGGGCTACTTAGATGTTGGCACGATTGAACTTGCATCTCGAATATAGGGGGGGTACTCAGATGTTGGCACGATTGAACTTGCATCTAGAATATAGGGGGGTACTCAGATGTTGGCACGATTGAACTTGCATCTAGAATATAGGGGAGTACTCAGATGTTGGCACGATTGAACTTACATCTAGAATATAGGGGGGTACCTAGATGTTGGCATGATTCAACTTGCATCTAGAATATAGGGGGGTACTCAGATGTTGGTACGATTGAACCTGCATCTCGAATATAGGGGGGTACTCAGATGTTGGCACGATTGAACATGCATCTAGAATATAGGGGGGGAGGTGTACTCAGATGTTGGCACAATTGAACTTGCATCTAGAATATAGGGGGGTACTCAGATGTGGCACAATTGAACTTGCATCTAGAATATAGGGGGGGGGGGGGTACTCAGATGTCGGCACAATTTAACTTGCATCTAGAATATAGGGGGTACTCAGATGTTGGCACGATTGAACTTGCATCTAGAATATAGGGGGTACTCAGATGTTGGCACGATTGAACTTGCATCTAGAATATAGGGGGTACTCAGATGTTGGCATGATTCAACTTGCATCTAGAATATAGGGGGGTACTCAGATGTTGGTACGATTGAACCTGCATCTCGAATATAGGGGGGTACTCAGATGTTGGCATGATTGAACATGCATCTAGAATATAGGGGGGGAGGTGTACTCAGATGTTGGCACAATTGAACTTGCATCTAGAATATAGGGGGGTACTCAGATGTTGGCACAATTGAACTTGCATCTAGAATATAGGGGGGGGGGGGTACTCAGATGTCGGCACAATTTAACTTGCATCTAGAATATAGGGGGTACTCAGATGTTGGCACGATTGAACTTGCATCTAGAATATAGGGGGTACTCAGATGTTGGCACGATTGAACTTGCATCTAGAATATAGGGGGGTACTCAGATGTTGGCACAATTTAACTTGCATCCAGAATATAGGTGGGTACTCAGATTTTGGCACGATTGAACTTGCATCGAGAATATAGAGGGGTACTCAGATGTTGGCACGATTGAACTTGCATCTATAATATAGGGGGGGGGGGGTACTCAGATGTTGGCACAATTGAACTTGCATCTCGAATATAGGGGGGTACTCAGATGTTGGCACGATTGAACTTGCATCTAGAATATAGGGGGGTACTTTGATGTTGGCACGATTGAACATGCATCTAGAATATAGGGGGGGGGGGGTACTCAGATGTTGGCACAATTTAACTTGCATCGAGAATATAGGGGGGTACTCAGATGTTGGCACGATTGAACTTGCATCTAGAATATAGGGGGCTACTTAGATGTTGGCACTATTGAACTTGCATCTCGAATATAGGGGGGGTACACAGATGTTGGCACGATTGAACTTGCATCTAGAATATAGGGGAGTACTCAGATGTTGGCACGATTGAACTTGCATCTAGAATATAGGGGGCTACTTAGATGTTGGCACAATTGAACTTGCATCTCGAATATAGGGGGGTACTCAGATGTTGGCACGATTGAACTTGCATCCAGAATATTGGGGGGTACTTTGATGTTGGCATGATTGAACATGCATCTAGAATATAGGGGGGGGGGTACTCAGATGTTGGCACAATTTAACTTGCATCGAGAATATAGGGGGGTACTCAGATGTTGGCACGATTGAACTTGCATCTAGAATATAGGGGGCTACTTAGATGTTGGCACGATTGAACTTGCATCTCGAATATAGGGGGGGTACACAGATGTTGGCACAATTGAACTTGCATCTAGAATATAGGGGGGTACTCAGATGTTGGCACGATTGAACTTGCATCTAGAATATAGGGGAGTACTCAGATGTTGGCACGATTGAACTTACATCTAGAATATAGGGGGGTACCTAGATATTGGCACGATTGAACTTGCATCTAGAATATAGGGGGCTACTCAGATGTTGGCACAATTGAACTTCCATCTAGAATATAGGGGGCTACTCAGATGTTGGCACGATTGAACTTACATCTAGAATATAGGGGGGTACCTAGATGTTGGCACGATTGAACTTACATCTAGAATATAGGGGGGTACCTAGATGTTGGCACAATTGAACTTGCATCTAGAATATAGGGGGCTACTCAGATGTTGGCACAATTGAACTTGCATCTAGAATATAGGGGGGGGGGGGTACTCAGATGTCGGTACGATTGAACTTGCATCAAGAATATAGGGGGGTACTCAGATGTTGGCACAATTGAACTTGCTTCTAGAATATAGGGAGGATACTCAGATGTTGGCACAATTGAACTTGCATCTAGAATAAAGGGGGGGGGGGGTACTCAGATGTTGGCACAATTGAACTTGCATCTAGAATATAGGGAGGATACTCAGATGTTGGCACAATTGAACTTGCAGCAAGAATATAGGGGGGTACTCAGATGTTGGCACAATTGAACTTGCATCAAGAATATAGGGGGGTACTCAGATGTTGGCACAATTGAACTTGCATCTAGAATATAGGGGGGTACTCAGATGTTGGCACAATTGAACTTGCATCTAGAATATAGGGGGGTACTCAGATTTTGGCACAATTGAACTTGCATCTAGAATATAGGGAGGATACTCAGATGTTGGCACAATTGAACTTGCAGCAAGAATATAGGGGGGTACTCAGATGTCAGCACAGTTGAACTTGCATCTAGAATATAGGGGGGTACTCAGATGTTGGCACAATTTAACTTGCATCTCGAATATAGGGGGGTAATCAGATGTTGGCACAATTGAACTTGCATCTAGAATATAGGGGGTACTCAGATGTTGGTACGATTGAACTTGCATCTAGAATATAGGGGGGGGGGGGTACTCAGATGTTGGTACGATTGAACTTGCATCTAGAATATAGGGAGGGTACTCAGATGTTTGCACAATTGAACTTGCATCTAGAATATAGGGGGGTACTCAGATGTTGGCACAATTGAACTTGCATCTAGAATATAGGGGGGTACTCAGATGTTGGCACAATTGAACTTGCATATAGAATATAGGGGGGTACTCAGATGTTGGCACAATTGAACTTGCATCTAGAATATAGGGGGGTACTCAGATGTTGGCACAATTGAACTTGCATCTAGAATATAGGGGGGTACTCAGATGTTGGTACGATTGAACTTGCATCTAGAATATAGGGGGGTAATCAGATGTTGGCACAATTGAACTTGCATCTAGAATATAGGGAGGGTACTCAGATGTTGGCACAATTGAACTTGCATCTAGAATATAGGGGGGTACTCAGATGTTGGTACGATTGAACTTGCATCTAGAATATAGGGGGGTACTCAGATGTTGGCACAATTGAACTTGCATCTAGAATATAGGAGGGTACTCAGATGTTGGCACAATTGAACTTGCATCTAGAATATAGGGGGGTACTCAGATGTTGGCACAATTGAACTTGCATCTAGAATATAGGGGGGTAATCAGATGTTGGCACAATTGAACTTGCATCTAGAATATAGGGAGGGTACTCAGATGTTGGCACAATTGAACTTGCATCTAGAATATAGGGGGGTACTCAGATGTTGGTACGATTGAACTTGCATCTAGAATATAGGGGGGTACTCAGATGTTGGCACAATTGAACTTGCATCTAGAATATAGGAGGGTACTCAGATGTTGGCACAATTGAACTTGCATCTAGAATATATGGGGGTACTCAGATGTTGGCACAATTGAACTTGCATCGAGAATATAGGGGGGTACTCAGATGTTGGCACAATTGAACTTGCATCTGGAATATAGGGGGAGGGGGTACTCAGATGTTGGCATGATTCAACTTGCATCTAGAATATAGGGGGGTACTCAGATGTTGGTACGATTGAACCTGCATCTATAATATAAGGGGGTACTCAGATGTTGGCACGATTGAACATGCATCTAGAATATAGGGGGGGAGGTGGACTCAGATGTTGGCACGATTGAACTTGCATCTAGAATATAGGGGGTACCCAGATGTTGGCATGATTGAACTTGCATCTAGAATATAGGGGGGTACTCAGATGTTGGCACGATTGAACTTGCATCTAGAATATAGGGGGCTACTTAGATGTTGGCACGATTGAACTTGCATCTCGAATATAGGGGGGTACTCAGATGTTGGCACAATTGAACTTGCATCTAGAATATAGGAGGGTACTCAGATGTTGGCACAATTGAACTTGCATCTAGAATATAGGGGGGTACTCAGATGTCAGCACAGTTGAACTTGCATCTAGAATATAGGGGGGTACTCAGATGTTGGCACAATTGAACTTGCATCTAGAATATAGGAGGGTACTCAGATGTTGGCACAATTGAACTTGCATCTAGAATATAGGGGGGTACTCAGATGTCAGCACAGTTGAACTTGCATCTAGAATATAGGGGGGTACTCAGATGTTGGCACAATTTAACTTGCATCTCGAATATAGGGGGGTAATCAGATGTTGGCACAATTGAACTTGCATCTAGAATATAGGGGGGTACACAGATGTTGGCACAATTGAACTTGCATCCAGAATATAGGGGGGTACTCAGATGTTGGCACAATTGAACTTGCATATAGAATATAGGGGGGTACTCAGATGTTGGCACAATTGAACTTGCATCTAGAATATAGAGGGGTACTCAGATGTTGGCACAATTGAACTTGCATCTAGAATATAGGGGGGTACTCAGATGTTGGCACAATTGAACTTGCATCTAGAATATAGGGGGGTACTCAGATGTTGGTACGATTGAACTTGCATCTAGAATATAGGGGGGTAATCAGATGTTGGCACAATTGAACTTGCATCTAGAATATAGGGAGGGTACTCAGATGTTGGCACAATTGAACTTGCATCTAGAATATAGGGGGGTACTCAGATGTTGGTATGATTGAACTTGCATCTAGAATATAGGGGGGTACTCAGATGTTGGCACAATTGAACTTGCATCTAGAATATAGGAGGGTACTCAGATGTTGGCACAATTGAACTTGCATCTAGAATATAGGGGGGTACTCAGATGTTGGCACAATTGAACTTGCATCTTGAATATAGGGAGGGTACTCAGATGTTGGCACAATTGAACTTGCATCTAGAATATAGGGGGGTACTCAGATGTTGGTACGATTGAACTTGCATCTAGAATATAGGGGGGTAATCAGATGTTGGCACAATTGAACTTGCATCTTGAATATAGGGAGGGTACTCAGATGTTGGCACAATTGAACTTGCATCTAGAATATAGGGGGGTACTCAGATGTTGGTACGATTGAACTTGCATCTAGAATATAGGGGGGTACTCAGATGTTGTCACAATTGAACTTGCATCTAGAATATAGGATGGTACTCAGATGTTGGCACAATTGAACTTGCATCTAGATTATAGGGGGGTACTCAGATGTTGGCACAATTGAACTTGCATCGAGAATATAGGGGGGTACTCAGATGTTGGCACAATTGAACTTGCATCTGGAATATAGGGGGAGGGGGTACTCAGATGTTGGCATGATTCAACTTGCATCTAGAATATAGGGGGGTACTCAGATGTTGGTACGATTGAACCTGCATCTAGAATATAGGGGGGTACTCAGATGTTGGCACAATTGAACTTGCATCTAGAATATAGGAGGGTACTCAGATGTTGGCACAATTGAACTTGCATCTAGAATATAGGGGGGTACTCAGATGTTGGCACAATTGAACTTGCATCTTGAATATAGGGAGGGTACTCAGATGTTGGCACAATTGAACTTGCATCTAGAATATAGGGGGGTACTCAGATGTTGGTACGATTGAACTTGCATCTAGAATATAGGGGGGTAATCAGATGTTGGCACAATTGAACTTGCATCTTGAATATAGGGAGGGTACTCAGATGTTGGCACAATTGAACTTGCATCTAGAATATAGGGGGGTACTCAGATGTTGGTACGATTGAACTTGCATCTAGAATATAGGGGGGTACTCAGATGTTGTCACAATTGAACTTGCATCTAGAATATAGGATGGTACTCAGATGTTGGCACAATTGAACTTGCATCTAGATTATAGGGGGGTACTCAGATGTTGGCACAATTGAACTTGCATCGAGAATATAGGGGGGTACTCAGATGTTGGCACAATTGAACTTGCATCTGGAATATAGGGGGAGGGGGTACTCAGATGTTGGCATGATTCAACTTGCATCTAGAATATAGGGGGGTACTCAGATGTTGGTACGATTGAACCTGCATCTAGAATATAGGGGGGTACTCAGATGTTGGCACGATTGAACATGCATCTAGAATATAGGGGGGGAGGTGGACTCAGATGTTGGCACCATTGAACTTGCATCTAGAATATAGGGGGTACTCAGATGTTGGCACGATTGAACTTGCATCTAGAATATAGGGGGGTACTCAGATGTTGGCACAATTTAACTTGCATCCAGAATATAGGGGGGTACTCAGATGTTGGCACGATTGAACTTGCATCGAGAATATAGAGGGGTACTCAGATGTTGGCACGATTGAACTTGCATCTATAATATAGGGGGGGGGGGGGATACTCAGATGTTGGCACAATTGAACTTGCATCTCGAATATAGGGAGGTACTCAGATGTTGGCACGATTGAACTTGCATCTAGAATATAGGGGGGTACTCAGATGTTGGCACGATTGAACTTGCATCTAGAATATAGGGGGCTACTTAGATGTTGGCACGGTTGAACTTGCATCTCGAATATAGGGGGGGGGGGGGTACTCAGATGTTGGCACAATTTAACTTGCATCTAGAATATAGGGGGGTACTCAGATGTTGGCACGATTGAACTTGCATCTAGAATATAGGGGGCTACTTAGATGTTGGCACGATTGAACTTGCATCTCGAATATAGGTGGGGTACTCAGATGTTGGCACAATTGAACTTGCATCTAGAATATAGGGGGGTACTCAGATGTTGGCACGATTGAACTTGCATCTAGAATATAGGGGGGAGGGGGGTGCACAGATGGTGGCATGATTGAACTTGCATCCAGAATATAGGGGGGTACTTAGATGTTGGGACGATTGAACATGCATCTAGAATATAGGGGGGGGGGGTACTCAGATGTTGGCACAATTTAACAGGCATCGAGAATATAGGGGGGTACTCAGATGTTGGCACGATTGAACTTGCATCGAGAATATAGGGGGGTACTCAGATGTTGGCACGATTGAACTTGCATCCAGAATATAGGGGGGTACTTAGATGTTGGCACGATTGAACATGCATCTAGAATATAGGGGGGGGGGTACTCAGATGTTGGCACAATTTAACTTGCATCGAGAATATAGGGGGGGTACTCAGATGTTGGCACGATTGAACTTGCATCTAGAATATAGGGGGCTACTTAGATGTTGGCACGATTGAACTTGCATCTCGAATATAGGGGGGGTACTCAGATGTTGGCACGATTGAACTTGCATCTAGAATATAGGGGGGTACTCAGATGTTGGCACGATTGAACTTGCATCTAGAATATAGGGGAGTACTCAGATGTTGGCACGATTGAACTTACATCTAGAATATAGGGGGGTACCTAGATGTTGGCACGATTGAACTTGCATCTAGAATATAGGGGGCTACTCAGATGTTGGCACAATTGAACTTACATCTAGAATATAGGGGGGTACCTAGATGTTGGCACAATTGAACTTGCATCTCGAATATAGGGGGCTACTCAGATGTTGGCACGATTGAACTTACATCTAGAATATAGGGGGGTACATAGATGTTGGCACGATTGAACTTACATCTAGAATATAGGGGGGTACCTAGATGTTGGCACAATTGAACTTGCATCTAGAATATAGGGGGCTACTCAGATGTTGGCACAATTGAACTTGCTTCTAGAATATCGGGGGGTACTCAGATGTTGGCACAATTGAACTTGCATCTAGAATAAGGGGGGGGGGGGTTCTCAGATGTTGGCACAATTGAACTTGCATCTAGAATATAGGGGGGGGGTACTCAGATGTCGGTACGATTGAACTTGCATCAAGAATATAGGGGGGTACTCAGATGTTGGCACAATTGAACTTGCATCTAGAATATAGGGGGGTACTCAGATGTTGGCACAATTGAACTTGCATCTAGAATAAAGGGGGGGGGAGGGGGTACTCAGATGTTGGCACAATTGAACTTGCATCTAGAATATAGGAGGGTACTCAGATGTTGGCACAATTGAACTTGCATCAAGAATATAGGGGGGTACTCAGATGTTGGCACAATTGAACTTGCTTCTAGAATATAGGGAGGATACTCAGATGTTGGCACCATTGAACTTGCATCTAGAATAAAGGGGGGGGGGGCGGTACTCAGATGTTGGCACAATTGAACTTGCATCTAGAATATAGGGAGGATACTCAGATGTTGGCACAATTGAACTTGCATCAAGAATATAGGGGGGTACTCAGATGTTGGCACAATTGAACTTGCATCTAGAATATAGGGGGGTACTCAGATGTTGGCACAATTGAACTTGCATCAAGAATATAGGGGGGTACTCAGATGTTGGCACAATTGAACTTGCATCTAGAATATAGGGGGGTACTCAGATGTTGGCACAATTGAACTTGAATCTAGAATATAGGGGGGTACTTAGATGTTGGCACAATTGAACTTGCATCTAGAATATAGGGGGGTACTCAGATGTCAGCACAGTTGAACTTGCATCTAGAATATAGGGGGGTACTCCGATGTTGGCACAATTTAACTTGCATCTCGAATATAGGGGGGTAATCAGATGTTGGCACAATTGAACTTGCATCTAGAATATAGGGGGGTACCCAGATGTTGGTACGATTGAACTTGCATCTAGAATATAGGGGGGTACTCAGATGTTGGCACGATTGAACTTGCATCTTGAATATAGGGGGGTACTCAGATGTTGGCACGATTGAACTTGCATCTAGATTATAGGGGGGTACTCAGATGTTGGCACGACTGAACATGCATCGAGAATATAGAGGGGTACTCCGATGTTGGCACAATTGAACTTGCATCTCGAATATAGGGGGGTACTCAGATGTTGGCACAAATGAACTTGCATCCTTTTTTTCTTTTTTTCTTTTTCTTTTTTTTTGTATACAAGATCGAGGCTCGTGAAAGAGCGAACATTAATCACACAGAAAGACAAACAGACACATAAAACAAATAACATCGGGAGCGCTAGACAAGATGGGGAGAGAGGGGGAAGGACACAAACACAACATTTGAGAGCAGGGACCGAGAGACATGGAGACATCGAGAGATCTGTGGGAGGGAGAGGGCTTTGGGGGGAGGCATGTGAAGGGGGTGGGGGGCGGTGGGAGAGGTATAAACATATGGACACTGCCAGGACTTCCAGGAAAGAAGTTGGAATTTCAAACAAGGTGGATCTGGGGTGAATTAGTGGGGGTAGAAAAGATCAAGGTTTTGGATGGGGGAAGATAAGAGATGGTGGTGAACAGCTGTTTTAAAGACCTGGAGGGAGGAGTGGGATTGAAGGGAGTGTGGGTGTTTGTTCCAGAGGTGGGAGAAAAGAGGAATGAAAGAGTGAAGGTGAGCAGAGAGCCGAGATTTCGGCAGTTTAACCATCAGAGGGTTGCTGGCAGATCTTGTGCGACCTGTAGGAATATTTGGGGGACAGAGCACAGAGAGAGCTGGGGGAGCAAGGCCGGAGAGGAGTCGGTAGAAGACAGAAAGACCACCTACCTGCCTGCGGTGAGTGAGTGAAAGGCCCTCAGAGATAGCTTCATCGCGGGAGATTCCAATGATTTTGAAAGCTTTGGATTCAACAGCGTGAAGCCGAGCCAGGTGTGAGGCAGGAGCACCAGCCCATAGGGGAGAACAGTATTCCATTGAGCTGCGGGTGAACGCCTTGTATGTGGTGAAGAGCTCAGGTGTGCCGAGGAAGGACTTCGCACGACGGAGGATGCCCAGTCGGCGACTGGCTTTGGAGGCCAGCTTGGAAATGTGGTTTTCCCAAGAAAGATCATGGCAGATAGTGAGACCCAAAAGCTTGAGCGACAGAACTTCTTAGAGAGGATTGTTGAGAAAGTATATGGGAGGGTTGTCCAGTCGAACTTTTCGGAGAGACATAGTAAGAGAGTGAGATTTGTCAGGATTGAAAGACATGTTCCACTTGTTTGACCAGTCTGTGATTTTGTCCAGGTCTTCAGAGAGTGAGGAGGCTGCAGACTGCCGATCTGAGGGAAGAGGAATGGAGCGGCAGAGAGTGGAGTCATCAGCAAAGAGATAGAGAGGATTTTCCAGAGAGTCGGAGAGATCATTGATAAAGACCAGAAAAAGCACAGGGCCCAGCACACTGCCTTGGGGAACTCCAGCCTGAACAGGAAGGGGAGATGAGAGAAATCCATTCAGGGCCACACGTTGACTACGACCAGAGAGGAAGTCCGCAAGCCATGCATGGAGATTTCCATGGATACCATAGGAGGAGAGTTTGGTGAGCAGAGCTGGGTGCCAGACCGTATCGAAGGCACGTGATATGTCAAGGGAGACAGCTCTGATTTCCTGTTTGGCATTGAGGACCTCCATCCATTGTTGAGACAGCAGAAGCAGCATGTCCAGAGTAGAGTGACCTGGTCTGAAACCAAATTGATGATCAGAGATCAAGCCATTGGAGAAGAGGAAAGATTTCATATCCGAAGCAATGATGGATTCCATGACTTTGCTGATAATTGGGAGCAGGCTGATTGGTCTGTAGTTGCAAGGATCTGTTTTTGCACCTTTTTTGTGTAAAGCGGTAATGTTAGCTGATTTCCAGGATGCTGGCAGATGACCTTGAGCAAAAGATAGGGTGAAAAGAACAGAGAGAGGGTGAGATAGAGCGGCAGAGCAGGATTTTAGGACCCGTGGGCTGATGCCGTCTGGTCCAGTTGCAGAATCAGAGTCGAGGTTGGACAAAAACTCCTCCACCTTGTCAGGAGAGAAGGACACAGAGTTCAGGAGCAGTTGGGTTCGACTGGGAAAGGTGGGAACAGAGAGAGATGGGTTTGGGACTAAGGATTTTGAGGCAAACACAGAGTTGAGGCATTCGGCTTTGTCACGTGCGATGTCAACTGTGTGGCCATTTGAGGTAAGGGAGGGGATGGAGGGGGAACAAACACCAGAAACGGATTTGACCAGACGCCACCAGGATTTGGAGGAAGGAGACAGGATTGAGAGTTCATTCTTGAGTGAGGAGAGATAGTGCTTCCTGGCACTCCTGAGGGTAGACACACACTTGTTCCGAGCTTGGTGGAAGGAACTGAGATTGCCGTCAGTTGGATTAGCCTTCCAAGAGGCAAAGGCAAGTTGTTTCAGGGCAACTGCCTCACCACAAGATTCAGTGTACCATGGACGGGAGGAAGGGTAAGACAACTGAAGGCGAGATGGGATAAATCTGTGCATGAGAGAGATCAGTTTGCTTTGGAAGAATTCCCAGGAAGAATTGATGTCAGAGGCAGTGGAGATGGGAGACCAATCCAGACGATTGATGGCTGCTTGAAGACCGTCCCAGTCGGCCTGAGTGAAATGCCAGACTCGTCGACGCTGAGGAGGCTCTCTGAGAATGGCCAGAGAGATGTCCACTTTGACAAGCACATGATCAGAAGAACCGATTGGAGCAGAAGAAGAGCAGCAGACATTAGCAGGGAAGTTTGTCATAAACAAATCTAGAAGAGAAGATACTCCATTGGCTGAGATCCGGGTCGGGAAATTGACAGATTGTGTCAATCCCAGTGAGTCACAGAAGTCCTTTGCTGAGGTGCCATGACTGGTGAGAGAGGAACCCACACCCAACCAGGTGGCATGATGACAGTTGAAGTCACCACATATGAGGAAGAGAGAGTTGGGATGAGTGGATAGAAGTTGGTCCATGTTGTCAGACAGTGAAATGTAGATGGAGTCATCACTGTTTGGGGGACGGTACAGAACACATATGAACAAAAGGTGGGAGTGGAGAGGAAGCCGTAGCCAGAGGTACTCCTGGGGGTGAGGAGGAAAGAGGGCAGTGCAAGGAGAGTGAGGAAGAGAGTTTTTGATAAAGATAGCCACCCCACCACCAGGCCGAGGCTCAGGTCTATCATACCGGAGGAGGGAGTAACCAGGAAGAGATATTAAGGAATCAGAGACATCTTGAGGGAGGAAAGTCTCCGTTAAGCAGATCAAGTCTGGATTGTCAGAAGCAACCTGTATGGAGAGATCAGTCAGGTTTGAGCGAAGGCCCCGGATGTTTGAGGTCCATACCGTTAATGAAGAGAGAGGGGGAGCATCAGGTACAGGACAGGGGAGGGGAGGAGTAGGGTAAGATGAAGGATGAGAGGGGGAGGTAGGGAGAGCAGTTGATAGTGTGTCAGATATTGCAGAAGAGTTCCAAGAAAGGGAAGGATGAGGAGGATGAAAGGTTTGATGGTGAAGGGATTAGGCACAGTGAGGGGTTGTTTGAGGGGGGGCAGAGGAAAGTAGAAGGTTTGGGGGGGTGGAGGTATGAGATAGAAGGGAGACGAAGTGGGGAGGAGGCAGCTTGGAGGAGGAGGGGGGAGGAGGGAGAATTGGAGAGGAATGGTATGGGGGGAGAATTGAATGGGAGGGGTTGGGGGGGAGTTTTGAAGGGGAGGAGTGAGGGGGGAGTTTAGGAGGGGAGGCGCAAGGGGGGAGTTTTGGAGGGAAGGGGCAAGGGGGAAGTTTAGAAGTGGAGGGGCAAGGGGGGAGTTTAGGAGTGTAGGGGCAAGGGGGGGGATTTGGAGGGGAGGGGCAAGGGGGGAGTTTAGGAGGGGAAGGGCAAGGGGGGAGTTCAGGAGTGGAGGGGCAAGGGGGGGGATTTGGAGGGGAGGGGCAAGGGGGGAGTTTAGGAGGGGAAGGGCAAGGGGGGAGTTCAGGAGTGGAGGGGCAAGGGGGGAGTTTAGGAGTGTAGGTGCAAGGGGGGGGGATTTGGATGGGAGGGGCAAGAGGGGAGTTTAGAAAATGGATGATTAATGAAAGACGAACATTGATAACAAATTGGGTTTGTTGTGATTTTCAAGTTAGCAATCCGATTCAGAACGATGGAGGAGGGATGGAATGAATGTGAATTTAGACCATGTAGTGAGGGAGACGTATAAGATATTGAATTTCTTTTTTTTGAAGTGGAATGAGTTGGAGAGGAAATTGAGAAAAGCCTTTTAAATAGCAAGAAAAACAGCGTGTTGTAAAATACCACTGAATAAAACACAGAAGGGGAAAGGTTAAACATATTTAAATAATATTTAAACAGAACTGTCAACAATCTTCTATGCACAAAATACCAACGGGGGGAGAGCCGAGAGGGACCACCACGAGTCACGTGAACAGGGCAAACGGTGGATGGCAAGGAGATAATGGGGGCGGGGCGAACAGCACACCTGGACAGAAAATACAGGATGAGACAACAGTACACGTGCAGAAAGGAAAATAAATGTTTTTGTTTTTTTTTGTTTTTTTGTTTGTTTGTTTGTTTTTTGGGGGGGGGGGTGGGGATTTAGAACGTTAGACAGAGTATTATGTTCGGGGTAGAAGGGAAAAAAACTAAGAGCCAAGCAAAACACGCTTAAGTTAACAAAACACTGACGGGGGTACAACTACAAGGCCACACACGAGGAGCAGAACACGATTAATTAATTACGAGTTACAGGAAATTCAAACCAAAACTAACTATAATCAAACAATATCGCATGGACGATAAAATAACGAGTTGAAATTTGACAATCTATCTGGGGAAATGGGGGAGAAACACGTGGTCGAAGAACGAACGAACGAATAAGAATGAATAAACGAATGAGCACAGAGAAGGTAATGTCTTTTTTTGTTGTTTTTTTGAGTTGAGATTTACATAAGGAAGTAGGCTATGGGGTGAAAAGACTGGAAAAACAGAGAACGAAAGTTATTGGATCACAAACGACGGACCGCTGAGAGAAAAACAAAGCCTCAAGGTTGTACAGTGTACACTGTACAAGGCCTCAAGACACGACACGAATTAACACGATTTTCAATACAGGTATGAAAGATTTGCACCGAAAATCTTCGTCGGGACAATATACGTACATACACCATAAAATAAATACAGTTATAACGAAAATACAAATGGGAACAATTACTTAACTTCGATTTAGATGGAGAGCGTGTAGAGCTGCGAATAAACGAACCCTCGCCAACAAGACCGGAAACGGAAGTCGAACTTTATCTAGAATAATGGGGGGGAGGGGGCACTCAGATGTTGGCATGATTCAACTTGCATCTAGAATATAGGGGGGTACCCAGATGTTGGCACGATTGAACTTGCATCTAGAATATAGGGGGGTACTTAGATGTTGGCACAATTTAACTTGCATCTAGAATATAGGGGGCTACTCAGATGTTGGCACAATTGAACTTGCATATCGAATATAGGGGGGTACTCAGACGTTGACACGATTGAACTTGCATCTAGAATATAGGGGGGTACTCAGATGTTGGCACGATTGAACCTGAATCTAGAATATAGAGGGGTACTCAGATGTTGGCACGATTGAACTTGCATCTAGAATATAGGTTGGTACTCAGATGTTGGCACAATTGGAATTCCATCTAGAACATAGGGGGGTACTCAGATGTTGGCACAATTGCACAGGCATCTGGAATATAGGGGGGAGAGGGTACTTAGATGTTGCCATAATTGCAAAGGCATCTGGAATATAGGGGGGAGAGGGTACTTAGATGTTGGCATAATTGCACAGGCATCTGGAATATAGGGGGAGAGAGGGTACTTAGATGTTGGCATAATTGCACAGGCATCTGGAATATAGGGGGGAGAGGGTACTTAGATGTTGGCATAATTGCGCAGGCATCTGGAATATAGGGGGGGAGAGGGTACTTAGATGTTGCCATAATTGCACAGGCATCTAGAATATAGGGGGGGGGGGGGAGAGGGTACTTAGATGTTGGCACAATTGCACAGGCATCTAGAATATAGGGTGGGGGGGAGGGTACTTTGATGTTGCCATAATTGCACAGGCATCTGGAATATAGGGGGGGGGAGAGGGTACTTAGATGTTGCCATAATTGCACAGGCATCTAGAATATAGGGGGGGAGAGGGTACTTAGATGTTGGCACAATTGCACAGGCATCTAGAATATAAGTGGGAGAGGGTACTTAGATGTTGGCACAATTGCACAGGCATCTGGAATATAGGGGGGGGGGGGTTGGGGGGGGAGGGTACTTAGATGTTTCCACAATTGCACAGGCATCTAGAATATAAGTGGGAGAGGGTACTTAGATGTTGGCACAATTGCACAGGCATCTAGAATATAGGGGGGGTTGGGGGGGAGGGTACTTAGATGTTGCCACAATTGCGCAGGCATCTGGAATATAGGGGGGGTTGGGGGGGAGGGTACTTAGATGTTGGCACAATTGCACAGGCATCTGGAATATAGGGGGGGTTGGGGGGGAGGGTACTTAGATGTTGGCACAATTGCACAGGCATCTGGAATATAGGGGGGGTTGGGGGGGAGGGTACTTCGATGTTGCCACAATTGCACAGGCATCTAGAATATAAGTGGGAGAGGGTACTTAGATGTTGGCACAACTGCACAGGCTCGTGGGACCTATAACAGCCTCCTCTTACGTTGAAGTTCTTTACCTCCTTTGTATTTTTGAATGGTGCACCTTTCTTTATCACCACATGCAACATGCAGTCTTCCATAGTTCTGTTACAAACCCGAATAATCTAGGGGGGGGGGGGATTTTTCATCTACTTTCTGTTAAACCAAATGTTTTCAGAGACTTTCAAGGAAAATAAGGTTAGGTGGAGAGAAAGGAGTAAGGAAAGGAATTAGGCCATGGTTGTTGGTGGGAGGGGTTGGGGGTGGTTATTTAAAGTTGAAGATATTTGTGTCTGTAATGGATTGTTCCAATGCAAACACATAAAAGGCAAATCTTACCGTTTACTGTATACACACCGGCAGTAATAAGGTGTTTTGTCTTTGAGGCTGGGAGGAAGGACTGGTGAGGTATTGAACATTAAACAACTAGAGAGTACACAAAACTTACCCCATGCAGTCTTGAGAAACAAGGGCATGGGCGGGGTCAAATTTGATTGGTCGTCATGACGTAAATGCTTTAATATTTAGTCCAATTACTGCGAAATGGAAGGGTTTTGAAATGCCAAAAGGCGATTTGTGTTCTTCAGGGTTCAAGTAAATAATTCAATTGAAATAAAATGAAGGTTATAAGGGTCATAGAAAAAAAATTCAGAAGTTTACCGCTGTTGATGCAGCGGCTATTACACCACCCTATCTAACATGTCACATTAGTTTACGTGCCTGTTGTTAGTGTCTTTTATAACATCATTAAAAACAGTAAGTTTCCTGTTTGGAATGATTTTCAATTTTGTTTGACTGCCAAACATAGAGTAAAAAATCAAATAATCTCACTCCTATCTGCTGCACACGAGCGATCGGGACAAATTCAGAGCCAAAGTACTGTTAAACTACAGTTAGTTTCGTTTTCCGTTTCATGATCCCATTTGTATTCAAAATATAACATTCAATTGAAATCAAGTTTTTCCTTGATCATAGATCATTTGTTAACAGAGGAACAGAAAGTGAACCTATTTTTTCTTTTCTTAACACCGCTTTTTTGCTTCGCGTGCGTGTGCGGGGTAAAAATGGAGGTGGTGGTCGGTGATAGGGTAGAGGTTTCAAAAATAAAAGGCCACATTTCTTATTTGTGTCTTAATACCCCAGCCACCTGATATCCTTCTAGGCCTGGTGTTGGCTTAGCGGTTTGGGTGAGGGCTTGGGATCCGAGGATCCTGGGCTCGAATCCTGGTCCATCGCTGAATTAACGCTCAGGTGAATACTGTAACTAGAACGCCACTCAGTAGAGCGCATATACTCCCGCCGTGGGTCAAGTTGGAATAGTATGATTTCACAAAAGTTTGAGGGAGTAGTTCAGTGACAAGACAACACAAGACAAGACAAGACAACACAAGACAAGACAACACAAGACAGACACTGCACAGATATATATTTAGAATATATAGAAGATAATGTTAAACAAAAAACAAGGCAATTTCACTTACATTTTCGGATTCAGCGTTCAATTCTATATAAGTGAGTGTATTTTGAGGCATGTGTGACTTCAAATAAAATTGTAAGTCAGGAAAACGTTCGTTTCATTCCTTAGGGATACAACATGTAAAACTGGCCCAAACGTCAAAACAAAACTCGCTCATTTTAAGTCGTACAAGCTAATGCGACCATTCATTCTTCTCTGAAGAATCCCGTGCACATTCTAGTCACACTGATGTCACCTAAGTCTTTATAAGTTCATCAAATACTGACACCGCGATTGACATTCGCTGAGGTAAATGTTGATATTGTAGCGACCCTTGGGTCCCCCAAGCGAGACCAGCAACAGAATCTCCTTGCTCCAGCCGGTGACGTAACCGGCGGGCAAACCACGGCGCCGGGGTGGCCGGTCACGTGACCACCAAAGCATGCCGCGCGTGCGGTTATAATCCTTTGCACCTGTCGGTCACGTGACCACCAAAGCACGCCTCGCCTGAGAGGCGTGGCTTTCGGTTTCGGTTGTGCTTTCTGGTTTTGATATATATGCAGCCCGATAAACGGGCTTTTCAGAGTTCCCGAGTTGGTTTTTACAATAAACATCTTCTTTGTCTTGCCAGTTTGTCTTGCCCGTCACTTCGTCCGACTCAAGCAAGAGCCCTGCTCTTCACTGGTGACCCCGAATTTACGACACGCGATGGACACCGCAGTGTGCCTCAAATTGCCCACCTTCTGGGAAGCACATGCCGCCATCTGGTTCGCGCAGGCGGACTCCCAGTTCGCCCTGCGTAGCGTAACGGAGGACGCCACGGCGACCCCCAATCCTACGTCCCCCCAGCACTCCGCACGGCGGAGTACGTCTTCGTGCGCCACGACGCGCACCGGGGGCCGCTCCGGCCACCATACGACGGACTCTTCCGGGTCCTACGACGGGACAACAAGTCCTTCATCGTCAACATCGGCGGCCGGGTGGACCGGATTTCGCTGGACCGCCTCAAGTCGGCCCACATGGACGTCGGCCAGCCGCCACGGCTGGCTCTCCCACCGCGGCGTGGCCGCCCCCCGTCCACTGCACCCCCCGTCCGACCACCAGCCACCACACCGGACCCCCCCCCCCCCCCCCCGCGATTGGCCAGGGGTCGTTTCGGTCAGGTCATCCGGACCCCCCTCAGGTTGACCTTCCTGGATCAAGTCCATTCTGGGGGGGCGTGTGTAGCGACCCTTGGGTCCCCCAAGCGAGACCAGCAACAGAATCTCCTTGCTCCAGCCGGTGACGTAACCGGCGGGCAAACCACGGCGCCGGGGTGGCCGGTTACGTGACCACCAAAGCGTGCCGCGCGTGCGGTTATAATCCTTTGCACCTGTCAGTCACGTGACCACCAAAGCGCGCCTTGCCTGAGAGGCGTGGCTTTCGGTTTCGGTGGTGCTTTCTGGTTTTGATATATATGCAGCCCGATAAACGGGCTTTTGAGAGTTCCCGAGTTGGTTTTTACAATAAACATCTTCTCGGACGAGTTTGTGTC
Source organism: Myxine glutinosa (assembly GCF_964187855.1). Lineage (NCBI taxonomy): Eukaryota > Metazoa > Chordata > Myxini > Myxiniformes > Myxinidae > Myxine > Myxine glutinosa. The sequence goes on along the minus strand of NC_136261.1, from coordinate 85,116,690 downwards.
TTGCCCGTCACTTCGTCCGTCTCAAGCAAGAGCCCTGCTCTTCAATATCTCTTCTGAGGTTTAAAAAAAAACAGTTTTAAAGCATTATACGTATCAAACGATACATTTTATGAAATGGGGAAACCTAATACACACTTTGGTGGTTTTAAAATGACAGAATATGTCTTTATTAGAAGAAGAAAAAATGAACATTGAAGACGACGCTGCTAAAAAATACACCGCTCTAACGCATAACCACGAGTTTAAACTACATTTACGACAAATATGAAAACTATTTTCATATCACAATGTTAAATATAGAATATATAGAAGATAATGTTAAAAAAAAAATGAGCCCTATCTTCCAATGGTAAACAATCCTTCAAAAAATTCCTGGATCCGGAATAATATCCTGAGCTTCACCAAAAACTAATCAATTCTTCCTTATCCCAAGGGAAATCATCCCACCAACTTTCATCCAAATCCGTTCAGAACTTTTCCAGATATCTTGTTCACAAACACACACACACACACACACACACACAGACACGATCGAAGGCATTACTTCCTGGCGGGAGTAACTATTCACTTTCAGCATCTCAAAAATATTTACTTGTGAAACGAGTGTACACGCTTGCTCGTACACATCCCAACATGTTTGCATTGACCTCGTTTTTGTGCTGAAACCATTGGTGGCAATTGCACCTTGTGCAATAAGTGAAAAGGTGCTCTCGTAGCTTTCTGTCCAATTGTGGAAATGATTTTGCAGAAGTTAGTGCTTATTCAGGAATATCTATCCAGGGCAAAACAGGACACTATAAAAAAAAGTAAAGGAAATAGTTGGGATTGGATTGTAATTTTGCACTTCACCTGGTCCAGAGAGACACGGCTTGGTGCCTTCGCTGAAAGATGGCGGTGCTGCTCACCTGCGGACATAATAGGGCTGCTGCTTCGATTTTTCTTTCGTGTACTCGTCTTAAACCTACTGTCAATTCCTATGAGAATTTTCTGCAAAAAGCAACAACTTCACAATCATTACCTTGACAGAGGTTTAAATGAATCATGTTCATCTGTGAAACTCCTCTATCATCTGTCTTTTTCTCATTGCAATCAATCCCTCCTAGCACTTCGATCTGAGCATTGCCTGAAATAAAGAGACCATCCTGAGGCACGACTTGATTTCTGAAGAAATCCAGGTATAGTAGGTGCTGCCAGGAACCTACGTGGGAACAGGTAGAAAACCCCTCCATGGACTTTCCCTTCCTTCTACTGCCTGCCCATACAGTCTCTCTTCAATCCCCCGAGGCTGTCTCTCTCCTCCTCCAGCTTCTCTCACAACGTGCTGATGAGATAGGCTAGCTACTCGTTAAACTGTTCTCCCACAACATTAACATGCCACCTCCATACTCCCTCCACACTATATGTCACCAGGAAGTGAGACGGAAGATCGTAAAAGCGAAAATGCTATGTCGATCTACATTAAGATATCTCAATAACTGTCTGTCTATTAAGACCATGCTGACGCTTGATTTTCATTACACACAGCTGGGTGTGTAATCAGCCTGTAGCGTAGTCACGTGATTACTCAAAAGGATGGGTTTACTCGACTAGCAGGCCTTAAAACTGGCAAAAAAGGTCTATATCCAGGTAGTGGACAAAAAAAAATGGAAACACCAATGTAACTCAGTTAACAGGGCATTGGGGCACCATGTGCGGCCAGTAGGGCCTGTACGCGCCATGGCATATAATTCACCAGCGTCTGGAATTCTGCAGGAGGGATGTGGCACCATTATTCCACTAGAATGTCAATCAACTCACACCTGTTTGATGGAGGTGGAAAACGCTGTCTCAGGTGTGGTTCCAGAATATCCCATCAATGCTCGTTTGGTGACTCAGATCAGGTGACTGAGAAGGCCATGACGTATGGTTAAGATCAGTGTCATGTCATTAAACCATTGGGCCAGTACACATGCTCTGCAGATGGGGGTATTGGGGTCCCCTCTTGCAGTCATGCTAGGTATAATTATAGGTAACCAGGCCTGTGCAGCATTATTATACATGACCCTAAGAATGCTGGGATTTAATTTGTTTCATTAACACAGGTGCCACATTTTTGTGGAAGCCATTGCTTGGTGTCTCTCATTTACCCAGGTATTTCCATTTCTTTGTCCACTACCTGTATGTATTACATACACTAAATTGCACCTGCTTTTCCATATGCCCTCCCTCTTGCACCTCGTTACCCCAATCTTCTCTCAACCTCTTTAGATCAATTCGACTTCACTTCCTTTTTTCACCCTTGTCGATTTACCTTCTCTTCCTTTTCTCAATCTATTAATCTCAATTTACCCCAATCTATAAATCGTATGGAATATGTAAATGGCTCCTTATACAAAAGCATATAGCTTTAACTAGGCAAACAGAGCCCCCATCTGGTAAATGATGTATCATATTAGAAACGTGTCCTTTGAGTCCGTCGAACATTCTTTCTTAAAATAGACTTCACAGCTGCAAAGCCATTCTGAATTGTTTTTTGAAAATGAATTCAGTTCAAAACCACGCAGCGTATTCAGACTGCGAGAAGACCCAGCGGGTACCGTGTTACTCGCCCAAATATGCCTGGTAACAGAATTCCCAGAAGCAGCTTGCGCATGGAAAAGGAAAATAGGGCAAAGCCTAATTTATTCAAACCGCATCCCCCTTTGGCTGTGGCAAGAGATGAGAACATCAGCAATGCCTTTACATCAGCTGCATGCGATACATTGCTGTAACTATTGCTGTAACGTACAGCCCTCCTGTAGTATTGTGCTCGTCCTTGTATATTTGTACCGTGGTGATGAGGGTAAAGGTCGAGCTTGTATATTTGTATTGATGTTCTGCGGACATATGCATGGTGATTAGAAGTGGGGCTTTGCTTTGAAGGACTACTGATTCACAGTGAAACCCACAATCTTTGCTCAATCCGGATTACCAAAGGCTAACGAATTTCATTATTTAGATGTAAAAGGAGACGAGCGTGCATGCGAATTCCACCAGTTCGTTGGAAAGTTCACCCGACTCTGCCCACAATTTCAAATTTTATCCTTTAGAACTTTTGGATTGACCCTTTCAAATTACCCTTAAGAATTTACCCTTTCAAATTACCCTTTACAATTTACCCTTTCAAATTACCCTTTACAATTTACCCTTTCAAATTACCCTTTACAATTTACCCTTTCAAATTACCCTTTACAATTTACCCTTTAGAAAAAATATTACCCTTTAGAAAAATTACCCTTTAGAATTATCCGATAGAACTTTAAAATTTACCCTTTAGAAAATTTACGCTTTAGAATTCACCCTTTAGAATTCACCCTTTACAATTGACCCTTTAGAATTTACCCTTTAGAATTACCCTTTAGAATTAACCTTTAGAATTACCCTTTAGAATTACCCTTTAGAATCACTCTTTAGAACCCTTTAGAATTACCCTTTAGAATTAGCCTTTAGAATTAGCCTTTAGCATTACCCTTTAGAACCCTCTATAATTACCCTTTAGAATCACTCTTTAGAACCCTTTAGAATTACCCTTTAGAATTAGCCTTTAGAATTAGCCTTTAGCATTACCCTTCAGAACCCTTTAGAATCACCCTTTAGAATTACCCTTTAGAATTTACCCTTTCAAATGTCTCTTTAGAATTTACCCTTTCAAATTACTCTTTATAATTTACCCTTTCAAATTACCCTTTAGAATTTACCCTTTCAAATTACCCTTTAGAATTTATCCTTTCAAATTACCCCTTACAATTTACCCTTTAAATTTACCCTTTAGAAAAAATATTACCCTTTAGAAAAATTACCCTGTAGAATTATCCGATAGAACTTTAAAATTTACCCTTTAGAAAACTGACCCTTTAGAAAATTTACGCTTTAGAATTCACCCTTTAGAATTCACCCTTTACAATTGACCCTTTAGAATTTACCCTTTAGAATTACCCTTTAGAATTAACCTTTAGAATTACCCTTTAGAATTACCCTTTAGAATCACTCTTTAGAACCCTTTAGAATTACCCTTTAGAATTAGCCTTTAGAATTAGCCTTTAGCATTACCCTTTAGAACCCTCTATAATTACCCTTTAGAATCACTCTTTAGAACCCTTTAGAATTACCCTTTAGAATTAGCCTTTAGAATTAGCCTTTAGCATTACCCTTCAGAACCCTTTAGAATCACCCTTTAGAATTACCCTTTAGAATTTACCCTTTCAAATGTCTCTTTAGAATTTACCCTTTCAAATTACTCTTTATAATTTACCCTTTCAAATTACCCTTTAGAATTTACCCTTTCAAATTACCCTTTAGAATTTATCCTTTCAAATTACCCCTTACAATTTACCCTTTAAATTTACCCTTTAGAAAAAATATTACCCTTTAGAAAAATTACCCTGTAGAATTATCCGATAGAACTTTAAAATTTACCCTTTAGAAAATTTACCCTTTAGAAAATTTACGCTTTAGAATTCACCCTTTAGAATTCACCCTTTACAATTGACCCTTTAGAATCACTCTTTAGAACCCTTTAGAATCACTCTTTAGAACCCTTTAGAATTAGCCTTTAGAATTAGCCTTTAGAATTAGCCTTTAGCATTACCCTTTAGAACCCTTGAGAATTACCCTTTAGTATCACCCTTTAGAACCCTTCAGAATCACCCGTTAGAATTATCCTTTAGAATTTACCCTTTCAGATGTCTCTTTAGAATTTACCCTTTCAAATTACCCTTTATAATTTACCCTTTCAAATTACCCTTTATAATTTACCCTTTCAAATTACCCTTTAGAATTTACCCTTTAAAATTACCCTTTAGAATTTACCCTTTAAAATTACCCTTTAGAAAAAATATTACCCTTTAGAAAAATTACCCTTTAGAATTATCCGATAGAACTTTAAAATTTACCCTTTCGAAAATTTACCCTTTAGAAAATTTGCCCTTTAGAATTCACCCTTTAGAATTCACCCTTTACAATTGATACTTTCGAATTTACCCTTTAGAATTAACCTTTGGAATCACTCTTTAGAATGAGCCTTTAGAACCCTTTAGAACCATTGAGAATTACCCTTTAGAATCGCCCTTTAGAACCCTTTAGAATCACCCTTTAGAATTACCCTTTAGAATCGCCCTTTAGAACCCTTTAGAATCGCCCTTTAGAATTACCCTTTAGGATCACCCTTTAGAACCCTTTTTCTCAAGCAGCACTTTTACTGCGGAGGTTATGTAGGTTTACTATTATTTCTGACTATTTTCTCTTAGAATGATGACAGGTTTCTGTGAAGTCACTGATCGCATGATAGGGAAGCAGAAAGAGTTATGTATTCCCCTGTTTCGACGTGGGTATACCCGTTTGCTTTTATGAGCGGGAGGAGGGTGAGAGAAAAGATTGGACAGCTCTGGAAGTGTGGTTGAAACTTTGAGTTTGGGGGGACCAAGGATGGAACTGAATTGGGAGAGGGAGGTTGAGGCTTTTTTTTGAAGAGTTGTCAGAATTGCATGTGTATGTTTATTCACAGTAAAAATGTAATTGTGTGCGTATGTGTGTGCGTGTGTGTGTGTGTGTGTGTGTGTGTGTGTGAGTGTGTGTGTGTGTGTGTGTGTGTGTGTCTGTGTGTGCGTGTGTGAGTGTGTGTGTGTGTGTGTGTGTGTGTGTGTGTGTGTGTGTGTGTGTGTGTGACTATAGGGCGGTGATCAAATCACCCCAATGGTAGTGCGTCAGTAATTTTGAATTATCACAAATAGAACAACATCAGAGGAGGATGGGAACAAAGCAATGGTAGAAACTTAAATTCCAGGAATAAAAATTAAATTCCAGGAAACTATAAACATCATTTAAAGACCAATAATCCGAGCTGTAGTTAGGGGGCTAATGTATCCCCCCATCCCTCAGGACTTGGTGAGTCTAGCTTTTTTAGGAGCTATAAAGTGTCCCAAAAACGTTTTTGATTCTAAACATTGAAGCAAACTTTCACTGTTTTGGCTCCTTTTCAAAATGGCTGCCAGACACCAAAATGGCTGCCACACAAAGCACTTTTACTGTTTTGGCTCCTTTTCAAAATGGCTGACAAACACCTTGTTTAACCACTGTAGAGCTGCAACAGAAGCGTGGTTCCAAAATAAAACATGCCTTGCTATGCATATGACTCTTCGACACTTATACAGGAGCAGGCAGATGTTGACCATGCTGAATTGATTTGGCCATTGTGAGCGCAACAGCTTTGCCATATGGAATTAGAAGCAGCATTTGATGCTGCATTGGAACAGAAGTCTTCTCCATAGACAGAGCAAATTGTCAAAGCCCCATACAATGGAGTGCTCCATTCAGAGTGGGATCATTTCAATCAGAAGTTGTCTGCAGTGCATTGCGCCCCTTCCATAAACACAGCTGGTGGCATCGTGATACAGGAAACACAGGGTGATTGTGACATTGCCAGCTCATCGTTACCGTCAGTTCCAGCTAGCCGAGAGCCTCCACCGCGTTCCCCTCTTTACATATTCCCAAAATAAGACCCCAGTGTTAAAAGTTCAAGGAGGTAGAGATGAACAACAACAAACAACAACATGCATTTTAAAGGCCATTTTCCCTGCTAGAGCGGGGGTTAGCCTTGCGGTCCCCATGACAATCTTCTCCATTTTGCCCTATTTTCTGCATCTCTCCTTGTTAACCCCCTTGCCCGCATTTCTTCTTCCACCATCTTTAGCCAAGTCTTTCTCGGTCTTCCCCGTCTTCTACTTCCTTCTACATTCATTTCCATCACTCTTCTCAACCAGTCACTTTCATCCTTCCTCAACACATGACCAAACCATCTCAACCTGTTCCTCTTCACAGCATCAATCACAGGCTCTATTCCCATCATCTTTCGCAATTCATCATTGAGATGGTGGCGGCATCTGAGTTTATTCAAACAACACAGTGACCGAGCACGCAAGCCTACGGCTGCACGCCATCATCAAGCAACTGACTCCGCCAACCCGGAAACGGAAACAGGTTTAAATAATACGTCATGTGTAATACCAAAGGGTTTTGCAGTATCCAACATCTCCCCTTCCCTTCAAACCAACGACATATGGAGGAGGTTTCCAAGAAGTGACAGTCCCCCAAATCGATTAACATGCATGAGTACATACTACCATCAATAAAATCATCAGCCTGAGTACATACTACCATCCCTGCCCATAACCATACGTGTGGTAACAAGAACACAAAGCAATATAGGGCAACAGTTCATGTATAACAATTTACAAATCGAGTCGCGTAGGTGCCCCGCGATCGCGTGGGCTGCGACGGAGTGGTAAGTCAAATCTCACTCGCTTCGGTGGGTCGGAAGCTGGTCTGTCCTTGCTTCCAACAGAAGATGGCTTTTGACTCTCACCATCCATAACGGAGCATTGAGGGACATACCGACGAAGGAAACACCGGTTCCTCGAATAAACTCTGCCCGACGGCAGTTTCACATGATAGTCCCGGTGATGTCCAACCAGTCCAATGATGTCCAACCGATGTCCAATGACCACACCGGTCTTATCCGAACGCCTCGTCTGTGGATCTTGTAACAACACTTCAGTGCCGACACGAAATGGCGTGAGAGGTTTGGACGATCGGTCGTAATACGTGCTGGTTTTCGCCCGTATCTCGGCGGCTTTAGCATCACACTCGGGAGCAGCCATCTGCCACTCAGGGCGAAAGTGCGCTGATGTCCAGGAACAGGAGTTCGTGTTGGATGCCCGAAGAGAATTTGAGCTGGTGAACTTCCAGATGTGCGTGGCGTGTTTCGCCATTCGAGCAAGCCGCGGCAAAATGTATCATCGTCGAGATTGCCGTTGTGTGTAGTCTTAGCGACCGGTGTCTTAATGGCTTTGACCGCTGCTTCTGCATGTCCATTCGAGCGTGGAAGGTGTGGTGTGGAGAAGCCATGGTTATCTCCCCAACGGTCCATGAATTTTCGGAATTCATAGGATGCAAATTGTGGGCCGCCGTTGGTTTGAAGACGAACTGGGACATCCAGATCCACAAAGAATAACCGTAGACCTCGGATGAGGTCACGTGACGTGGGGTCCCGCATGATAAAATAGATGCATGGCCACCCAGAGAGTCGGTCGACGTAGACCAGATACGATTTTCCCGCGTGGGAAAACAAATCAGCAGATACCTCCTCGAACACACGCCGTGGTAGTGTATCGCTCATTAATGGTTCCTTCTGAAGGCTGGCCATTCGCTCCTGACACACAGGACACGAGCGAGTCACGTTGGCAATATCGTTGTTGATATTTGGCCAATACACAGTCTGTCGAGCTCGGCGTTTTGTACGTTCCATGCCCTGATGTGAGTCGTGTAGTCAATTCAATACCTCCGTACGTGCTGCACGAGGTATGACAATGCGCTGACTGTAGAGTACAATGTCATCGTCACTTGATAGCTGATCACGTATCCCAAACTAAGCCTTGAGGTGAAGGTCCCACTCGCTACGGTTTGCTGAAAAGCCAGTATTTACTGGCTGAACTAGTAAGCAGTAGGGGAAGGCGGGGCAAGTTGAGCATAGGGGTAAGTTGAGCCACCACCTCCCAGCCAGTTATGAATGAGTCAGACTTTGTGGTGGCGCCATCTATAGATGCCCCATTGCATAACTCCAAATTCTGCCATATTGTTTTCTAAATTGAAACAGAAACCAGTGTTGCAGAGGGAAAAATCCAATTTTCAGCCATAAAAGTAAAAAGGTGTAAAACAGGTAAGTTCACGTTTCTTCCATAGGCAGCATAGATATAATATGGATATCAGATGACAATATTGTTAGTCCAGGTATGTGTCTCCATTCTTGTCATAGACTTTAATACGATGGATGCATAGAATATGTGTGTATGTGGAGACATCTCAGAAAGTTCAGACTGGGGTAAGTTGAGGCAGACCCTACGGGGCAAATCGAGCCATGGCTCAACTTGCCCCGTAGGGTCTGGCTCAACTTGCCAACTCATGTTGGTGGAGATAATAATAATTAGCATTTATAATGCGCTTTTCCCCAAAGGCTCAAAGCGCTTACAGAATACCATATTATTACCCCGGTCATTGGATACATTGCGAGCCTTGTGACTTGTCAGTTTGGCAGCTTAATTGACTTGATTTCTGACATGTTTTAGTTTTAGTTCCAGATCCAAATGATGCCTTAATTGCCACAGTCTGCCTGTTGGCCTTTCTGGGTGTATTTGGGACACTTTTGTTTTATTGTGACTTAAAACTGTGGCAGCTGTTTTCAACTCAATCCAGCTGCCACATTGAATTATAACCATGAACACAAGGCACATGTAAATATTTCGTTCAGTGTTGTAACAAGTACATTAAATATTTTTCAGGCAGACCAATTTTTGTACTTCAGTTATCTTTATTTGGGGCAATGATCAACTATTTGGGATACTTTTCGTTTAATTGTGACTTGAAACTGTGACAGGTGGATTGAGTTGACTTTTCTTACCACAGTTGACAATCTTGTTTTTCTATGAGAGTGACTCAATTTGTTCATAACTGATTACTATAACCATGAACACAAGGTAATCATTTCGTTCAGTGTTGTAGAACTTTACAACATTAAATATTTTTCTGGCAAAACAATGGTTTTCTACTTTAGTTATCTTTATTTGGGGCAATGATCAACTTACCCCTATGTGGTACAACTTACCCCAGAGGTTGGCTCAACTTACCCCTCAGGCGGGCAAGTTGAGCCATTTGGCCTCCGTTTTTTCAAAGGTCACAGTGACTTTCAGTGTGGGGATAGAAAGTAATAACTAGCTACAAAATGTTTCCCAAGGATTAAATTAGAAGGCAAGATACTCATTTGTGCAAGATCATCAGTAAGTTCAGTCCTAACATTCCAAGAACAAAAACTGGCTCAACTTGCCCCACCTTCCCCTATTCCTCATCGCATCGTGCTTCCGCACGTAGTTTATCGATTATAGGATCACGTAGATGATCTTGACTTCCATCATCGACGTTCGCTACTGCTGCGAAGATGACGTGGTTTATGTGATGTTGAACGTGTATCTCCACCTCCTCATCATCTGGCAATGGGCAATCCACTGGGTGGCGTGATAGAGCGTCTGGGATGGCATGCTCACATCCCTTCCTCCACGTTGCTGTAAATGTGTAGAGAGACAATTTCTCCACGAATCGTTGCAGACGTGGGTTTTTGATAGCATCCAAAGTGTAGGTTTTTGGCGGCCAAAGGCCAATGTGTAGGCGTTCAATATGGGTTCAAGCGGTTTGTGGTCGATGACAAGCTGAAATATGGGTAGGCCCAGTAGGTAATGACAACATTTTTTCATACCCCAAACTACAGCCAGAGCTTCGAGCTCAATCATCGTATAACGAGAATTGACATCACTGAGATAACGAGACCCACACTGAACAAGTTTCCACAGATCGCCATGTTGCTGGAGCAATGCAAACCCTAGTCCATTGAGACGAGACGCATCAGTCTGTATCATCGTAGGTAACGAAGGGTCGAAGTGCGCAAGGACAGGTGGTGATGTAAGAACACACTTGGTAGCAAGAAATGCGCTGTCATGATCGGCAGTCCAATCAAAGACTGATCCCTTCTTCAGTAAACTCCGGAGAGGATCCAAAGCTGTCGAAATCTCAGTGGAAAAGCTATCCAACTGATGAACCAAACCAAGGAACGACCATAAGTCGGTGATGTTGGTAGGTGTAGGAAAGTCCGCAATAGCACTTAGTTTGCTCGGATCCGATGCGACGCCATCGCGATTAATGATGTAGCTACAAAATTTGACACTGTCCTGAGAGAAGTGAAATTTCTGTGGGTTCAATGTGATGCCATGTTCCCGACATTTGAAAAGTACATTCCGCACCTGTTGAACATGCACATTGAATGTCGGTCCATAGGTTAGCATTACATCACCGACACTGACCGTATTTTGGATTCCCTCAAGAGCGATGTCACCTCTGTAACAATATTCATCTCCACTCGTGTTGAGGCCCATTGGAACTCGCAAGTATTTGAACCGACCCCACGGTGTCATGAATACGGTAAGGGATTAGCTGGCCTCGTCAAGAGGAATTTTCCAGTATCCCTTGATTCGCATCAAAAACAGTATAGAAGCAAGCATTCTTCACACGCGAGACTACCTCAGCAGGTGTGATGAGAGGGCGTTACAGGGTGTTTGACATGGCGGTTCAACATATGGAAATCCACACACATGCGAATGCAATCATTAGGTTCTGGAGTAACCACAAGTGGATGACACCAATCCGAAGGCTCGCTTCCCATCGGGGAAATGACACCCTTGTTCACCATGTCGTCAAGTTCTGACTTAACCTGATCCCGCCAAGCCACTGGTAGTGGACGTGCCTTCCTCAGCTGGAAAGGTACAGCGTGGTCCTTCAGGTTAATATGCATGGCGCCGCCCTCCATAGGTCGAATGCTATCGTCTGTGGTGAAAACGTCTGCAAATTTGGCTATCAGATAATCACGAAACGGTGGTCGTTGTTGCCGATTAGGTTCATCGCCGCAATCCCATGTGCTGGAGTTCGTTGAAGACATGGAATGTGAGTCATCATCGGATCGACTGACCGTGTTGTGTTGGACAGGCTGTGTTTTCTTGTTCGACTGTTCGAATGGTCTGCCACAATTGCACCACGCCAAGTCGTTCAACAAATAAAATGCCAGACAAGGTGTTCAGACCCCATCGCACACGTATACAGTCTCACAAACAGTTTTACCTCCATTATAGATACCAACGTGAAGATAGCCCATGCACTTCAGCGTTCACCACTCGGAGGACGTCACCATCATCCAAGTTATCTGGGTGCATGCCAAGTTGCTGCAGGTGTCCAGGATCGATGATAGTTGCCTCAGCTCCTGTGTCTGGGGGCACCTCCAGGCTACCAATATAATCACCCTCAAAGTCGTTGACATCGACACGAATCCACGGTGAATGTTGCTTCCTCTGCAATGTGTGAAACACATCAGCGACCAAGACAATCCGCCGAACAGCTGGGGGTTGCTTGTTGTCATTGTGCTGTCTAGCTCTCCATACAGGCTTGTCCCTCTTCGATTTTTGACATACACGTGCAAAGTGGCCCATGGTGCCACACTTCTGGCACTTCCTATCACGAGCCGGGCAACTCTTTGAGTTCTTCTGGGCATCGCCCCCACAATTTCCACAATTGGTGGTCTCGGGTCGGGACTGACTGCGACGATAAAATGGTCGACGAAAGTTTTTAGCAATGACAGCCCGGGACTGACGCCTGGCCATCATATTATCAGCCTTCCTGCTGGCTTCCTCGCTACGGCACATGTCCAGAGTACGTTGTAGTGTGAGATCTCTCTCAGCCATAAGCTTACGACGTGCCTCTGAATCAGATATGCCAGTGATGATCCGAATAACAAACTGTTGTTCAACAGTCATGGTTGAGAGATCACAATTGGCAGCAATTTCTTTAATGCACAATAAAATGAGTCCAAGGTCTCTCCATCCCCTTGGTGCCATTCATGAAAATCAACCAGATCGTGGATGATGTGCCACTGTCCTCGTAGATCTGCTTCAATGCTGGCGAGAACATCCCTGACAGAAAGTCTGTCCGATGTGAAATCAATATCAATGGCATTCTTGAGGACTGATCTCATGCCCAATGTCAGACAGTTCCGGAGAGTTGCTAACTGCTCACGAGCTTGCATACGATCGAGACGTGTGATGAGGTAGTAATCATCCCATTGTTCTTTCTATGCCTTGAAATTCCGCAAGGTCATAGACTCGGATAACACTGGTCGTTGTTTAACCGATAATTTCGGAGCAGATAAAGATGATGCCTCAGGGGTTTTTTGACGATCTGGAACACCATCGTCACCAACGTCACCAGAACCAGTGGGTGGGCGGCCTGCTATGGCCTCACGTAGCAGTTTTATTTCCTGCATGTGTGCCTGCTGTTGATCGGCCGCGGCCTTTTCTTGGTTCAACATAGCACGTTGCTGCATAGCCATCGTGTCCTTCATAATAACCACCAACGAGGTCACATCCTGAGAGTGCTCCGTAGGTTTCTCTTTGGGAGGCATGTCTGTGTGTTAAACGTACTCACTGAGAAGTGAAACAGACACGAACGTGAGAAATCCCCTTCCCATGAACGATGACGTCGGACGGAAATCAAAAGTCAATCCGCTGCCATCCACCGTTATCAGCTTGGATTGGAACCGATGATCACACCCAGAGCTGCGCAGAATGTTCCTTTTGCCGACTACGCCATGTTAAAAGTCCAAGGAGGCAGAAATGAACATCTGAGTTTATTCAAACAACACAGTGACCGAACACGCAAGCCTTCGGCTGCAGGCCATCATCGAGCAACTGACTCCGCCTACCCGGAAACGGAAACAGGTTTACATAATATGTCATGTGTAATACCAAAGGGTTTTGCAGTATCCAACACCCAGTCATGGATGTGGAGAATATAGATCAACCACCTGAAAGTTAGGTTGCATGTGGAAGCTTGCGCACATGGATGACCCCAATCTTCCTCCTGTCGTGGAGCACAGCTGGAAAGAGGACACAGACACTCATCTTCTTGAGCCAGTCTGGTCTGAAGGCGCCATCCTCCCTGATAGACTGATATGCAGGGTGTTCCAAAAAGACCCGGACAACTTTGGTTGTTAATATATTTATAACAACAAATGATACAACGATACCCTTTGGCATGGACAATCGATCCCCATTGGTTGGCATCAATGGAGAGGAGGAAACTCCTCCTGAGGAGATGCCCCCACTGAGTGCGGTGAGAACAGCTGCGCCATTGTTTTAACGTCTGTCCGCTGGTACTCAGAGAATCGCAGGAAGTGACGGCAGTGACGTCACTTCCCCCAAGCTCAGCGGCTGTGTTAAATCTTTGTCTTGTCAGTATGTCCGTGTGTGTGTGTGTGTGTGTGTGTGTGTGTGTGTGTGTGTGTGTGTGTGTGTGTGTGTGTGTGTGTGTGTGTCAGAGCTATTACGTTCCTTAGCTCATGTATAAATAAAACAGGCATGAGAAGGCTCGGCTCGGGTGTACCTTGAGGAAATAGAAACGGAAATTAAAATGATATAGAAATTAAAATGGTTTATTTTTTATTTGCAAAAGTTGCACAAATAGCATAAATGAACCTTCCTAATAATAAGCATCCAGGGTCCCGTTTGAGTCCATGGGGGATACCACAATCAAAGTTAATGGTCGAAGGAGACATCATTAGGGAAACCAAATATCTGGAGTGGTTGGTAATGGTACCTTGTAAAAAGGTGTGATAAATGGCCGATGTATAATATATAATAAAAGAGTAACTCCAATTTGACACAAATTCAGTACTTTCAAACACCTTTTTGTGCAAACTACCATAATCCGTTAGCCACGTGACAATGGGATAATGGCTCTTTCGGAGTGTGAGATGGGGATAGAATCATAAAGAGTCCACATTGCGAACACTGTAGAGGGAATAAGGAGCAGCTGTGATACTGGTGCTTCATCAAGGATCTAGTGATGCAAATGGACCCGAATATTCCGATATTGTAAATGTCATTTTTCTTGATGCAATCACTCTTTAACAACCCCTACTGCGTTATTCATTTCCTCGTCGCTGGTCACCACTTGGAGGGGAGGTACATATCGGTAGTGCACTTGTTGGTGTTGTTTCGTATGTAGCCTTGTGGGTGCTGGTTGCATCATTTTTCTGGGGGCGTGGCTGTGCTGCTGATGCCTTACCCCCCCCCCCCCCCCTGTTACCAATAAGCTGGTACTCATCTTTGCCAACTTCGGAAGGATTAAAGGTTGAGTCAACCCACCTGGTGTTAATTCAATGGCCCGACAGGGACACTCAATACTCTAAGTCTAAGGTCTACAGCTATCGAGGACGCCTCTTCATGGTTGTTGTACCCCCCAATGCAAGTTGGGGCCAAATCTTCCCCATGCTTCTCTGCTGCCGGGATTCGTCAGGGCAGTGCGGTCACGGACAGAGTGCCGATCGGTCCCCATGGATCGTGTCTCTGGCTTACTGTGTCTGTGTCTGAGTGGGTGTCTCTCCTCTCTTTCTCTCTCTAATTATCTGTCTCTGTCTGTCTCTATGTCTGTCTCTGTGTCTGTCTCTCTGTCCCTCTCTCTCTCTGTCTCTCTCTGTCTCTGTCTGTCTCTGTCTCTCTCCCCCTCCCCCTCTGCTGGCTGTTGGTGAGTTGGGTGTGGCATCATGGTGGCTGTGCATGTGTGGTGAGGTACGAGCTGCTCTGCTGTTCCATCCTTTTACCCCTTTCCGCGTCGTTTTTTTTTCACCTTTCTTCTTCCCCCTGTTTGTTTATCTGTACATCGTTACTCTTCATTTGTGCCCCAACCCCTTCCTTTTAATCAGACCC
This sequence comes from Myxine glutinosa, assembly GCF_964187855.1. Classification (NCBI taxonomy): domain Eukaryota; kingdom Metazoa; phylum Chordata; class Myxini; order Myxiniformes; family Myxinidae; genus Myxine; species Myxine glutinosa. The sequence continues at coordinate 85,101,322 of NC_136261.1, read as the reverse complement.
AACACTTCGAAGCTTCTGCCTCCCCCCACCCCCATTCCTCCTTTTCCCTTCTTTCCTCCTCGGTTTTTTCGTTATTTCGTTTTCATTTCTATTCCCTCCTTCCTGTCCTTTGCTTCCCTTCCTCCTCTGCGACAGAGAGAGCCCACAGCTTGTTGTGGATAGCTTTTACATTAGTTGGCGGCCCATTCCGTCCTCCGACTGATCGTTTTTCTTCACCAACTGTGTTTGTCTTCCCCTTTGGAAATCTGTCTCGGCTCGTAATTAATAAATAACTGTTCGAGAGCGACATTCACCCCTCACCCACCCCCACCCCCACCCTCGTCACTTCCCCCCCCCCCACCCCTGCCTTCGTCCCTTCCCTCCACCACCCCATTCCTTGTCACTTCCCCCCACCCCCTCACTCATCCCTTACCCCTCAACCCCTCCCTCATCCCTTTCCCCCCCCCCCCCCACCCCTCCCTCGTCCCTTCCCCATCCCCCCACCCCTCCCTCGTACCTCCCTCCCCACACCCTCCCTCGTCCCTTCCCCCCCACCCCATTCCTCATCCCTTCCCCCCACCCCTCCCTCGTCCCTTCCCCCCACTCCTCCCTCGTCCCTTGCCCCCACTCCTCCCTCGTCCCTTCCCCCCACTCCTCCCTCGTCCCTTCTCCCTCACTCCTCCCTTGTCCCTCCCCTCCACCCCTCCCTTGTCCCCTCCCCCCCCAACTCCTCCCTCGTCCCTTCCCGTCCCTCGTCCCCTCCTCTCCCTCGTCACTTCCCCCCACCCCCTCCCTCATCCCTTCCCCCCACCACCTCCCCTGTCCCTTCCCCCCCACCCCCTCCCTCGTCCCTTCCCCTCCCTCATCCCCTCCCCTCCCTCGTCCCTTCGGACGGACATTTTGTGCCCGTGTCCCCTCTCGAAACACTGTTGTATCTACAGGACTATCGACAGATGATGGACATTTCGTGCTCGTTTCCCCGCTCGACACCTCGTTGTATCTACGGGAATATCGACAGATGATGGACATATCATGCTCGTGTCCCCTCTCGACACCCCGTTGTATGTACGGGACTATCGACAGATGATGGACATCTCGTGCTCGAGTCCCCTCTCGACACCCTGTTGTATCTATGGGACTATCGACAGATGATGGACATTTCATGCTCGTGTCCCCTCTCGACACCCCCATTGTATCTACCGGACTATCGACAGATGATGGACATTTCATGCTCATGTCCCCTTTCGACACACTGTTGTATCTACGGGACTATCGACAGATGACGGACATTTTGTGCTCGTGTACCCGCTCGACACACCGTTGTATCTACGGGACTATCGACAGATGATGGACATTTCGTGGTCGTGTACCCGCTCGACACACCGTTGTATCTACGGGACTATCGACAGATGATGGACATTTCATGCTCATGTCCCCTTTCGACACACTGTTGTATCTACGGGACTATCGACAGATGACGGACATTTTGTGCTCGTGTACCCGCTCGACACACCGTTGTATCTACGGGACTATCGACAGATGATGGACATTTCGTGCTCGTGTCCCCTCTCAACACACCGTTGTATCTACAGGACTATCGACAGATGACGGACATTTTGTGATCGTGTACCCGCTCGACACACCGTTGTATCTACTGGACTACCGACAGATGATGGACATTTCGTGCTCGTGTCCCCTCTCGACACACCATTGTATCTACGGGACTATCGACAGATGACGGACATTTCGTGCTCGTGTCCCCTCTCAACACACTGGGCCGTTAAGGTCATCATCCTGAAGAATGAGAGACTGGTCTCCCAACTATCTCGTTATGGTGCTGTGGTTTCCCAAATCACGATGTTACCTTTACGTTGTGAGGACGATCGGGCTAAACATGTGATGTCTTTCAGGAGGCAAGCTTATCTTGTACTTCCTCCTTCTAACGTCTAAAGAACGCTGAACATTGTTTTAAAATTCAAAATTTATAATCATGGTTACCAATTATACGTAACCACTGACACCTGAAACGCTCTTTTCCAAAAGCAGCTTCGTTGAACGATGGGACAAACCGTGTAAACAGCAGGGATTCCTCTTCTTCATCTTTATTTCCGGCTGTTATGGAAACATATTCCATGTCCGGTAATGACGCTCAGCCTTTCCATCCCGATAATCCAAACAGCACAACGAACGTCGGGGCTGGTTTCACCATTGTTCCGTCAAGGAAGAGAAAGACCTTTTAGGCCTCAAGCTGACGCCGTGTATCGTTCAATCCCATTCCGAGGTCAGAGAGACTAAAAAATAAGCACTGGTAATCTGAGTACGTGCCGAGTTGGAGCACGTACAAAAAGTTTAACGAACAGATCCTGCCAGTTTGAAAGTTTTCCAAGCGTTTATGTCGCACTACTTTGTCTTGCATCAAAGGCACTAATTTTGAATCTAGGCCTATCAGAACACTTGCTTGGGTCACATGACAGTAGAAGGAAAATGTTGTTCCTGGACCACCCCTATTTATCCATGCACTTACATGTAAATTTTTCCCTTACCCTCATATTCCTCCGTTTTCTCTTATCACCTCTATTCCTACCCTTTTGGTCTTTAATGACCTTTTTTTTTTTTTTTTTTTTTTTTTTTGTATACAATATCGAGGCTCGTGAAAGAGCGAACATTAATCACACAGAAAGACAAACCGACACATAAAACATATAACATAGGGAGCGGTAGACAAGATGGGGAGAGGGGGAAGGACACAAACACAACATTTGAGAGCAGGGACCGAGAGACATGGAGACATCGAGAGATCTGAGAGAGGGCGAGGGCTTTGGGGGGGGGGCGAGGGCTTTGGGGGGGGGGGGCGTGGGAAGGGGGCAGTGGGAGAGGTATAAAACATATGGACACTGCCAGGACTTCCAGGAAAGAAGTTGGAATTTCAAACAAGGTGGATCTGGGGTGAATTAGCGGGGGTAGAAAAGATCAAGGTTTTGGATGGGGGAAGATAAGAGATGGTGGTGAACAGCTGTTTTAAAGACCTGGAGGGAGGAGTGGGATTGAAGGGAGTGAGGGAGTTTGTTCCAGAGGCGGGAGAAAAGAGGAATGAAAGAGTGAAGGTGAGCGGAGAGCCGAGATTTCGGCAGTTTAACCATCAGAGGGTTGCTGGCAGATCTTGTGCGACCTGTAGGAATATTTGGGGGACAGAGCACAGAGAGAGCTGGGGGTGCAAGGCCGGAGAGGAGTCGGTAGAAGACAGAAAGACCACCTACCTGCCTGCGGTGAGTGAGTGAAAGGCCCTCAGAGATAGCTTCATCGCGGGAGATTCCAATAATTCTGAAAGCTTTGGTTTCAACAGCGTGAAGCCGAGCTAGGTGTGAGGCAGGAGCACCGGCCCATAGGGGAGAACAGTATTCCATTGAGCTGCGGATGAAAGCCTTGTATGTGGTGAGGAGCTCAGGTGTGCCGAGGAAGGACTTCGCACGACGGAGGATGCCCAGTCGGCGACTGGCTTTGGAGGCCAGCTTGGAGGCCAGCTTTTAGCCTTTTGGTTAAACTTTTTTAGCATACACATATAGTCAGCAAAGAAATATGTTCTTTTAAATTCTCTACCAAAACTTTATCTTTTGACCTAAACAAAAGATAATAATAACCTCCTTTACTCCAACCAACATTTAACTATTAATAAACTAAAACAACGATCCTACAAATATTTGTTTATGCGTAGGAAATAATTTAATTCTCTTACAACTCTCATCACCATCTAATATATTAACAAAGAAGATGTTTGAGTTTGGTTCTTTATCAAGATATTTTAACTGAGCTAAGATAAAATGGTAAACCTCCCTCAATGTTCTTGTCTGAGCGCCTCCAGTGCCACACACCATTTTAAAATTAAAGTATATATTTTCCTGACAACCATCAAAGTTTTCTGTCCACTCAAAAATATTTCCATCTTTTTCACCCAACTCACCGGTATTTAAATTAATTCTCTTATTTGTTTTGTGAACTTTTTTACCAGTTGCCTTTTCAATAAGTCTATTTGATATTTTTCACATTCATTATGTTTTCCATTTATATACTACGGTTGGTTTCTTCTCCACTCTTTAGTCTGGTTAATGCTTGGTTCTATCATTTATATATTCATAAAAAAGGTGGCGGTAGCCCGTTAAAATCCCTAACCCCCCTTTTTATCTTATCACTTATATATATTTTAACACTTATATAGTGTTATATATTTAACATTTATATATTCATAAAAAAGGTGGCGGTAGCCCGTTAAAATCCCTAACCCCCCTTTTTATCTTATCACTTATATATATTTTAACACTTGAGTGTGAGTTATCTTATCACTTATCTTATCTTATCTTATCACTAACCAAATGAGTCCATATAAAGTGTTATATATTTTATGAATATATAACACTTATATATATTATCGCATAAGGGAGACTATCAATTCCATTTTCTAAAATAAACCTCTTATCATCAAAAGCTCCAAGAGCTTTTTTATTCACCTCTTCTGAATATAATTGATGTTTATAACTTCTTATTGAATTAATCTTTCTAAACTCTTCTTTCTTTGTTGTTAAACAGTTATAATAATGCTTAAAGTTTATTGTTTCTTTAATAACATTTTTCTTTACACCTTTTAACTTCTTATCAGTCTTTTCAACGTTATTCACAATGTATTTATAAGCATAAGCCTGAGACCTCAATCCCACAAATTCACTCATAACATTTCCTCCTAATTCATCCTTGAACTTTCCAATCACCTTTTTATTTTTAGAAGAGAACAACTCACTCTCTGGACTATAATTACTAGTATCATAGATATTAATGTCCTTTTTCTTGTCTGAATAAACATAATCAGTATTAATTTTCAAAATAAAACTATCTGTATCCATATAAAGTAGATTAACATCATTTTTATATTTCTTCCTTAAGTTAGTCTAAAAGTAATCATACATTAATGAGTTTGATAAATCAAGAATTGATGTTCCAATATAAATAGGTTTATTCATTTCAATACTCTCTTTAATCAAATGGATCGCACAAAAGTTCTCAGTAAAGACCTCAGCTCTAATAAAACTCGGTCTATTAATTAATTTTGATGCTTGTCCCCAACATGTTGCAAGTCTAATGTTTTGGCTTTTCCTTACATTCTCCATAGTCTTACCAAAGACCACATTATTCATCAATTTATAAAAGTCTTTCTCACAATCTGTTTTTGACTCTGTTCTTCTTTGTGTATTAAAATCAACTAGGGCATGCCCGTACTATATATATATCTAAAATTATATCCCCCCCCCCTCTATTTACATGAAATGGTTTGGTCCAAAGCGAACGGCCTGCGAGTACGGTGACAATCCCCCCCCTCTATTTACATGAAATGGTTTGGTCCAAAGCGAACGGCTTGCGAGTACGGTGACAATCCCCCCCCTCTATTTACATGAAATGGTTTGGTCCAAAGCGAACGGCTTGCGAGTACGGTGACAATCCCCCCCCTCTATTTACATGCAATGGTTTGGTCCAAAGCGAACGGCTTGCGGAGTTTGGTAAAGAAATCGCCATAGCTCGGTAACTACTTGTCCGATTAATATGAAACGTTGAAAAGGCACATCCTCGGGTCCCCAGCAATATACCTGGCAAGTTGCAAGTATATCGGACCCGTGGTTGTCGAGAAACAGCGGTCACAGACAAACACACAGACACACACACAGACACACAGAGATTACTGGAATTATAGATAGATGTACCCCTTTAGCCAATGACTTTGATTGAACTTTAGAACACTGTGGATCTTCTCTACTCTTAGACCTTCTGATAAATATTATCGCAAATTTCTTTGGTGTAGAACATAATTTTTCTTGTTATATAATGTAGTAAGTAATTTTTCTGTTGATTCACCTTTTATTTCAAATGATTGTTGATAATCACTCAACCATTCTTTCTTTGGACTTTCTTTCTCACAAGCAAATGGTAGATCTTTATGTTTATTATGAAGTTCTTCAGGATATTTAAAATCAACCTCAAAATAATAACTGACTTTAGAATCATCCAATTCTTTTTGTGTAGAGATAAATACATCTTGCAAAACCTTTTTATGGTCTTTTTCCTTTACCCATTTAAGTTTTCCATGAGGAAGACATTGCCCAACCATACAGGTTGTTTGCATCATAGTACATCAAGTAAGAACTCTCTTTCGTTGAATCATAATTTTGAAGATATTTGTTATTTGCTTTTGCATATCTACTCGAGCAGACTTGTGAAATTCCACCTCTTTTAGCCTTTTCAATCATCAAAAGCATATCAACATCGGTTAACAAATCCAAACCTTGTTTAGTCATTTTCAGCATCGCGCTCCAAGCCAATCCAGGTGCTGTGTAGTAGTGAGCAGGATCCAATCCATATCCAACACGACAAACAGATCTAAAAGCCTCAAATACATCAGCCAATAAAAGCACATCAGTTTTGAGATACAAATCATGATACTCACCAAGATTCTTGATGTTATATTTTTCCCAAACATTTTGTGCATGTACATAATCTTTATCTTGATATATGACTATTGTTTAATTTGTTATAAAAATTTTCTTATAAAGGAAGTTGTGTTTCATTGAATCTCTCAAATGAGTCCATATAATCATAGGGGTAAATTCCCTTTTGTGTTCGTAAATCTTTATCTGAAAAATACTCTGAAAGACATGGAAACTCTTTTAGATTTTGAACCAAGTTGGCCAATGGACTTGCCATGAATTTAAATGTATCAAGAAATCTGATATGAGTTATAGGAGATGTATGAATTGTTTTTGTGAATAAAATGTATTTCTGATCCGTGTTAGGAATTGCTGAAATGTCTCCAGATGTCTTTGAAAGTTCATTAATAAATAGATGCGTATCATAATGAGCGTTGTTATGAATAAAGACACGAATGAAAGAGGGGAGTTTAAAATTAATATTACAACTTTGATGAGCCGGACCTCTATATTTACCAGTGAGATGACAATGATCTCTAACCTTTAGGCCTAAACCAATTTTCTCCTCACAAATATGACATACATTGTTTTTTCTAAATTCCCTTTTCTCTTCACTCGTCAAGGACATTGGTTTATTGGTTTCTCTCATTATCTTGGTTAATCGAACACAGTCTTTTTCTAGTCGTTTCACAAACTCCTCTGGGGCATTTGAGCCTCTATACTCCTCTAACTTGTTATATTCATCACCAATGGATGATTTGATATAATAACAAAAACCACAAGGAGTATGTTTTTGATATTTATTTGTGTATGATTCTTTTGGATCTGGAGAATCAGTATCTATTTTTTCTAGAATACTTTCAAAATCAGCTGTGGAAGTGTAAAATTTATGAAGCAAGTAGTTTCTATGAGCGACAACCTGCTCACCTCGTGTGCACGTTTCTTTATGATGTCCATGCATAATTTGAGATTTCCTTCAGTAGGCGAATTATCTCCGACACTCTGACAAGCCTGGTGTTGGCTTAGCGGTTAGGGTGCCAGCTTGGGATCCTAGGATCCTGGGTTCGAATCCTGGTCGATCACTGAATTAACGCCAGGGGGGTTGACTCAGCCTGTCATCCTTCCGAGGTCGGCAAATTGAGTACCAGCTTGCTGGGATGAATGATCTCGGTGTGTACCCCGGTTTAGAATAGGTACACCGTATCCCTGCACATCGTAAGAGCGTGACCAAGGGTTGGCGTCAGGAAGGGCATCTGGCCATAAAAACATTGCCTCAAACAGGGAACCATGATTGTCATGGGGCCCGCAAGGCTAACCCCCACTTTAGCGGGGAAAATGGCCTTAAAACGATCATTCATATTTCATATTCACTCTGACCAAATTCGTTTGCTCGAGAAAAGTAAATTCTTAGTAGAGGCAATGGTAGACCACATATTGTCATGACAAAATCATTTTATGACTGAGGGTAATATGATTACAGATAGGGTGTTTTTTGAAATATAGTGTTGGATCGGGTCTTCCCAAAATGATAAGCAAATTGAAGTAATTGATAAGCAAAAATGATAAGTTATATAAGCAAATTGAAGAAAAGATATTGTTTTCTTGGTAAATAAATAATACACTGGTTCCACAATGTCTGACCAGCTGCCTGAAGTAATTAGCATCCACTGAATTGCTTTACAAATCCCATTGTGTGTGGTAGAACTAGTGAATAATTGACTCAGTACGAGGTCGAAGCTAACATTGTTTTGATAAATAAAATGTAAAATACATGGTAATTATTTTGCAGAATCGGACAAAGAGTTCCTTGATACAATAGAGGTGGATGAGTTACTCTGCACTGGCCGATGGGGGATGGGCCCGGTGCACTTTCTTTTACAAGTTAATTTAATAGATAGTTTTATGGAATTGTCAACGTTCTCAGTAAATCTTCCAAAGAACGATAATTAAACACTGAATCAAATAAAACTTACAGCTTATTAGTGTTTGATAAAAGTTAGTCGAAAGTGTAAAATCCTATAAACCTATTCCAAATCCATGTACATGCAGTCTGGTAGGCTAGCTCTCTCTGGCTCTCTGATCCAATATCTTCTCAGTAAAAAATCTTTTGGAAGGGTATTTTCAGTATATAGGTTTATACCTCTTATATATGATTTTGACTTATGAGAGAAAAGATGAGTTTGCAGGTTGACAAAGGATGTGGTTGTCATAGCTACTGAGTGACCTATTGATTAAATAAGGACTTTCTTATTTAATTGCATGCCTGTTTTGAAGTTTTAACATGACTCATTAAAACTCATGTTACTAGTGTGTTAATTTGGAAATATGGTATGATAATCCTTGCATCAACTGGCAGAATACTCAGGTCCTGTGAAAACAATAATGTTAAAATGAGTTTTGCGGTTGACAAATATGAATTTGATATGCTTGTTTCTTTCTAAGATAATATTTAAAAGTTTGAATTAGTAAATATAGATAAAGTTTTTTACTTTCTTTACATGTGATTGAGAGAACCGTGGCGCCAAAGAGTCTCGAACAACATATTATCTTCCTCATTAAGGAGATTTTAATATGCATTCCTCACACAACAGGATATCCCTCTGCTCAATATTTCACTTGACCAATCACATTGTATCCCCCGATCTTTGCTCCCTCCCCCCCACACTTTGCCTAACCAATCCTACTGCTCTCCTCCCCTCTCTTCGCTGCTCCCCCTCTACTTGCTCCTCCCACTTCAAATTGTATAAAGGTCAGGACTGACGTCAAAATATTAGGATTATCACTGTGTTTGTAAGATGTTGGTTTGTTGTACTTTATGATTTTCACTAGGTTTGTAATGCTGTAAATGTTGTACTTAGGATGTTTCACTTGGGTGGTCGATTCTGTATGTTTACACTGTATGTTGACTGTATACTGTGCATGCTACTGTATCCTTATGATGTTTCCTTTGATGTACATCTGTGCTGTACCAGGATTTTCACTTGGGACTTCTGTGAATCTTGCAATGTGCTTTTGTGAATTGTAGTATTGTTACGGATTCGTCACTTCCGATGTTGTGGTTTTCACCCACTTGACATATTTCTGATATTATGTATTATTATTATTATTCTCAAAAGGTTTATTATTCAGGAACAGCTATCTAAAGTTAAAAAGGTTAACTTAAAATGATACAGGAAACCGAACGAGAAGACGAGGAGGTGAAGAGGAAGAGGCGGCGCAAAAAAAGTTGGAAAAGACGCGTGACGTCAAGGCTCCACAGCGAACCAGGTCTACCGAAAGTCACGAGGAAATTTTGAGTTCCTTGAAGGGACATCCGGCGATAGGAATTATCGCTGGAGTGGAAAATCTGCGTAGTCAAATTTGGGCGCTGAGATTTCGCCGAATCCTCGCCTAGTCGCATCGGCTCAAGTAAGAGCCATCGGCCATTTTGAACCCCGCGCTTCGGACACCTACAAAGGTTTTGCCTCATGTCATCTTCACCCCAACATCCTACCGTTTGTCGGGGATGTGTGTGTGCGACCGCTTCATCTCCAATTACGTTGCGGTTCGCTGAGTGAGCGGTGAAGGTGCCCCTCTGAAGGGCGCCGTTGTACAGTTTTGGTGGGGGCGATCACCATTGTCAACTGTATGCGATTCGAATATCGACTGGAGAGCGAGATTCGGGCTTCGACTGGATATCGTTTTAGCGACCGCTGGAGTGAATCACATTCGCCTTGGAAAAGGTTATAGAGACATTGAGGAGTGTCCTTTTCACTCGCTGGGAGCGCAGTGAGTTCTGACTTTATTGATGGTATATAGAGTGCACACTTAATTGCCAATTGTTGTACCATTATTCCTGTGTGATTTTCAATATATTATTTGTTCATTTATAAATCATTGGTGTGGTTTCACTATTGATGTCTAACACAGGGTAACATATTTTTCTGCCGTGGGTCCTCTTGGGGTTCGGAGGTGTACAATGTTTTCAATTTTGGAATATTTTCCATCATTGCCAAATTTTTCAAAAAAAAAAAAATTGTTTTCTTTTGGAAATTTATTGTGTGAAGGTTAACAGGTGCTAACGGATAGTCACCATGGGGTTTGACGCAGAGAAGTTTGCAGCGACCCATAGTGAGGCACAGTTCCGGGTGTTACTAAAATCGGAACTCTTGAGATTGGCCAAACATTTTAGCTTGGAGGTCCGAGCTAAAATGAAGAAAACAGAGATGCAGACAGTGGTGATAGAATCTATGGTGGAACTATGAACATGGAGAGAGGGAGCCTTGGATTGGTTACCAGAAGAACAAGAAAATGTGGAGCTCCAAAAAACGGAGATGCAATTGCAGAGCCAGGAAATGTTAAAAGCACAGGAAAGAGAACTCCAGGAAAGGTTAAAAGCACAGGAAAGAGAACTCCAGGAAAGGTTAGAAGAGAGAAAAGCAGAGGAAAGGAGACTGGAAAGAGAACTCCAGGAAAGGTTAAAAGCACAGGAAAGAGAACTCCAGGAAAGGTTAAAAGCACAGGAAAGAGAACTCCAGGAAAGGTTAAAAGCACAGGAAAGAGAACTTCAGGAAAGCTTAAAAGCACAGGAAAGAGAACTCCAGGAAAGGTTAAAAGCACAGGAAAGAGAACTCCAGGAAAGGTTAGAAGAGAAAAAAAACAGAGGAAAGGAGAGCGGCAAGGGAACTCGAAGTAGAGGAGAGAAAAGCCGAAAGGGAGTTAAAGGACCGTGAAATGGGGCTTCAGCAGGAAATTAAAGTCAAGGAGCTGGAGTTAAGGAGGGAATAGGGAGAGGTGCCATCCATGCCGACGGGTTCGACAACTAGTCAGAACACCAGGGATGTTGGCAGACATGTTAGGCTGGTTCCACTCTTCAATGAAAAGGAGGTAGCCAAGTTTTTTTTACACTTTGAGAAAGTGGCTCGAATGCTAAAATGGCCGGAGGAGTCCTGGACCATGTTAGTGAAAAGTGTTCTGGTGGGTAAAGCTCAGGATATTTATTCGGCTTTACCGATTGAGCAATGTGCAGATTATGAGATAGTGAAGAAAACCATTCTCAAAACCGATGAATTGGTCCCTGAAGCTTACCGGCAAAAATTCCGGAACGCCAGGAAGAGGGAGAGTGAGACCCATGTGGAGTTTGCCAGAATGAAAGAAACCATGTTTGATCGGTGGTGTGATTCAAAAGGGGTCGGGAAAGACTTCGAACTATTGCGACAATTGATCCTGGTGGAGGAATTCCAATAGTGTGTCCATGAGGACATTAAAGTACATCTGGAGGAAAGGAAAGTACCAAAGTTGTAAGAGGCAGCAACCATGGCAGAGGACTATGCCTTAACACACAGGATGAGGTTCCATAAACCTAACTTCCCGCCTAGAGTTCGCACGGAGAGTTATGATACATCTGGTGCGGAGAACGAAGATTCAGGGGGGCGGTCTAGAGATGACTATGAGGACAGATCGGATACCGCGACTCTTAGAGATCAGAGGTCTACAGTTCCAAGACGGACTTATCCTCCGGGGGGATCGAGGCAGACCACGAGGTTTTCCTCCGGGCCTACTTGTGCTTTTTTCCATAAACCGGGACACTTGATGTCCCACTGTTATGCTCTGGGAAAGGAAAATCAGGAGCGGAGTTCGACTAGTACAACTCCGAATGCAATTGCAAATGTGAGAAATCGCCCTCAAAAGGGTTACCAACCGTTTATTTCAGAGGGGTTTGTGTCCTTGGATGGAGACTCGACTAACCAGAAACCGGTTAGGGTCTTGAGGGACACAGGAGCACATCAGTCTTTGATGCCTGAAGGCATTTTGCCATTGTCAGAGGAGATGGCAACTGGTGATAGTGTTCGTTTACAGGGGGTTGGTGGCTGTGTTAGAGCTCCACTTCATGTCATCCATTTGGAGTCTGATTTGGTGTCAGGACCAGTCACCGTAGGTTTACAAGCCACTCTTCCTGTAGAGGGAGTATCTTTTGTTATCGGGAATGATTTGGCCGGTGGTCAAGTTTCTGGTAACCCGATGTTTGTGGAAAAGCCGAGGAGGAAGTACCCTGAAACTAAGTGTCAGCACACGCAAGTCAGGGATGTAGGCAATATTGGCAAGCTCTTTGTAGGGGGACTGAACTTCAAAACCAAGGAAGATGTTCTGGAGGATGTTCTTTGCCTTCAGCAAATATGGACCGCTTTTGGAAGTGCTGCTGATAAAAGACAGGGAGACACAAAAGTCAAGAGGGTTTGGCTTTGTCACGTTTGAAAACTCAAAGGACGCCAGAAATGCAGAAAAGGATCTGAATAGTAAGGAGTTGGAGGGTCGGACCATAACAGTAGGGAAGGCATTTCATAGGAGTCGTGGGGGCTACAGAAGAGGACCGCGGGGTAGTAGTTTTGGTGGTGGCCGCAATCGATATTATTATGGAGGCTCCCAGAGTTACGGCAGCTCCCGAAGGAAGGATTGTCAGAGTAGTGGCCGAGAAGGAGACCGCTATTCATGTGACTACAGTGACAAGCTCTCCCACCGTAATTATTATGAAAGTTCGGAAAAGTTGAAGCACTGAATGCTGCAGAGCCGCCGAGCCAAGATTCCTACACGGATTAACCGTGAACACCACGTTCCTAAAGGCGTCCATGTAGTGAATACTTCTAGGCCTCACCACCCAACCACCATGGAACCTGGCTTTCAGCTCGGCCTCCCAGGGAAAAGTGCTGTAGACTTGCTTGACTTTGGATTTTGATCACAGCCCCTTAACCTTCATTTAAAAGAAACGAAAAGGTATAATCAGAGGGTGATGTGATGGAGGTTGGCTTTGCAGGAGTCCAACTGGAAAATTGAACATGTAAAGGGCAGGGACACTGTCGTTGCTGATGCTTTGTCCAGAGTGAATTAACTTTGGAAATCCCAGTGGGTTGTGTGAAATGTTGTTGCTCACGGGAATTGGTGATTTGGATTGTGAGTTTATTTTTGTTTGTTTAAAGAGTTTGCATGCAAAGAAAGTTTTCGCTGTGTTCAAACTTTCTTTCTTGAGGGGGGGGGGGGGGGGGAAGTGTTACGGATTCGTCACTTCCGATGTTGTGGTTTTCACCCACTTGACATATTTCTGATATTATGTATTATTATTATTCTCAAAAGGTTTATTATTCAGGAACAGCTATCCAAAGTTAAAAAGGTTAACTTAAAATGATACAGGAAACCGAACAAGAAGACGAGGAGGTGAAGAGGAAGAGGCGGCGCAAAAAAAGTTGGAGAAGATGCGTGACGTCAAGGCTCCACAGCGAGCCAGGTCTACCGAAAGTCGCAAGGGAATTTTGAGTTCCTTGAAGGGACATCCGGCGATAGGAATTATCGCTGGAGTAGAAAATCTGTGTAGTCAGATTTGGGCACTGAGATTTCGACGAATCCTCGCCTAGTCGCATCGGCTCAAGTAAGAGCCGTCGGCCATTTTGAACCCCGTGCTTCGGACACCTACAAAGGTTTTGCCTCGCGTCATCTTCGCCCCAACATCCTACCGTTTGTCGGGGATGTGTGTGTGCGACCGCTTCGTCTCCAATTATGTTGTGGTTCGCTGAGTGAGCCGTGAAGGTGCCCCTCTGAAGGACGCCGTTGTACAGTTTCGGCGGGGGCAATCACCATTGTCAACTGTATGCGATTCGAATATCGACTGGAGAGCGAGATTCGGGCTTCGACTGGATATCGTTTTAGCGACCGCTGGAGCGAATCACATTTGCCCTGGAAAAGGTTATAGAGACATTGAGGAGTGTCCTTTTCACTCGCTGGGAGCGCAGTGAGTTCTGACTTTATTGATGGTATATAGAGTGCACTCTTAATTGCCAATTGTTGTATGGTTATTCCTGTGTGATTTTCAATATATTATTTATTCATTTATATTAATCATTGGTGTGGTTTCACGATTGGTTTCTAACACAGGGTAACATATTTTTCTGCCCTGGCTCCTCTCAGGGTTCAGAGGTGTACCGAGACCAGGAGATCGTAGAGGAACACGTAACACGTAACAGTATGCTCTCCTTGGTTTGATAAAGGTTATTGTTTCTTGCTGTGTATTTCCTTGTAGACAGAAAGTGTTATCCTCCTTGGGAATTAAAATTTGTGATTCTTCTTCTGACAAAAGTTATGGACATTGAATTTCTTGATTCATCTATTACATACTACTTTCTAAAAAATATCCCTATCAAATGGTGACCGTGACACCTTGCTAACTCTAAGACGACCTGGAAAACAAAGACTGGAGCACAAAACTGTACTCTCCTCTTGCTCTTGGTCGCTTGGTAACGTATCTAACGAACTGATTACAGATTTTGATTCCCGAGCATTATGGTCACAGGGTGTTGTATTGTGTTAACTATTTGTATCATCTGTCTGTCTGTTCTTGCATAAATTTGCTGCTGGTTGAAATCTCAGTTGGATGTTTCAGTGTGGTGTGCGATTTTGTGTGTGACTTGGTTGCTTATTTGGTTGGTGGGTATACCGGACGGTTGATCGCGTGTAATACCCCAGGAGTGTGTTGCCAAAGTAGTTTGTTGCCACTGGTTTTGACAGGTTAAACACAGGTGTCCGCATTTGTAGCGGTGGTTCTAAACAGTCACTTACTCTTGCTGCAGAAGAAGTGGTGATGATGTTGTATGTGTTTGGTCAAAAAATTAAATTTTGACAGGTTAAACACAGGTGTCCGCATTGTAGCGGTGGTTCCAACTTTTTTCACTCACTAAAGCGGTGGTGAACAGTTATTTGTTGTTGTATGCATGTCTTGAAGTATCAAGAGTGCCCTGTATTTTGTCATGAGCTCAAGTGATTGTGTGCATGTCTTGAAGTATCAAGAGTGAGTTTTGGTGTGTGGCAGAGTGTGTGCTTTGCAATGGTGTGTCAGAGATATGGGTGAAATTATTGTGTTTGCAGGTGTGCGTGAAAGGCATGCAGTGTGGTAATTTTTAGAAACAGGTGCACCTGTTAAAATTAGGCTGTGTAACTTGGGTGTGAATGTAAAATGCTTTGTTGGTGTTTTACAGACATGCTGAGAACTAACATTCACTCGAATGGTGGTTGAAGCTGACCTTCATGTATTTATGAATGTATTTATGACAAAAGGATGCACAATGAGTGATATCACTTACAGAAATGGGCGAGTATTTTTGATCTGGCAGACATTCTGAGTGACGATTCAGAGATGCTCTGATTTATGATCAATGTTAAAGATGCAAACCTTTCTGTGTGATTTGCATGGGGACCTTTTGTTCGATATAGATATCTAGGATTATTGCATGACAAAATGATGGAAATTTAATGAACAGGCTAAAAATTGCGTACATAATTTTTGAATGGGAGAAATAACACAAAATTACGATGTTGTTCTTGTAAATTCCTGCATGTTTTATGTGCCTTGAAGGAACAGGTGGAATCAACAATGCAGGTTCAGGCTCAGGAAAACAGATTTGGTTGGTACATATATTTTTTATTGAAATGTGAAAAGTATATATATATATATATATATATACATATATATATATATATATATATATATATATATATATATATATATATATATATATATATATATATATATATATATGTGTGTGCATGTCTTGAAGTATCAAGAGTGAGTTTTGGTGTGTGGCCGAGTGTGTGCTTTGCAATGGTGTGTCAGAGATATGGGTGAAATTATTGTGTTTGCAGGTGTGCGTGATATGCATGCAATGTGATAATTTTGGGCGATGTTTGTGGAGGGTCGGATGTCGGTGTGGGCGCTGATACAAAGGTTACAATGGACATATTATATATATATGGGAACAATACCCATATATATCTATCTATAATTCCAGTAATCTCTGTGTGTTTGTTTGTCTGTGACCGCTGTTTCTCGACAACCACGGGTCCGATATACTTTAAACTTGCCAGGTATATTGCTGGGGACCCGAGGATGTGCCTTTTCAAGGTTTCATATTAATCGGACAAGTAGTTACCGAGCTATGTCCAAAAAACGATTCAACCAATCAGAGAGCAGCGAGCTATCACGTGTGCCGAACGTGCCGAACAGACTCTGCCTCGGACGGCACATTTGAGAGCGTATTCATTTATTTCACGTTGGCAAACTATGTTGCCGCTATGTTGGCGTTAAACTATGTTTTAAAACTAATTAAAACTAATTTGCGATTCTTTCGCTTTCCTGCGCGTTTGTGCACGCTATGGCGATTTCTTTACCAAACTCCGCAAGCCGTTCGCTTTGGACCAAACCATTTCATGTAAATAGAGGGGGGGGGATTGTCACCGTACTCGCAAGCCGTTCGCTTTGGACCAAACCATTTCATGTAAATAGAGGGGGGGGATTGTCACCGTACTCGCAAGCCGTTCGCTTTGGACCAAACCATTTCATGTAAATAGAGGGGGGGGGATATAATTTTAGATATATATATAGTACGGGCATGCCCTAGTATATAATGAATTTGGGAAAAAATAAAACATTTAGATATGAAAGATTTGTCTGCCATTAAGCTTCAAAATAAAAATTGATAAACTGTGGCGTCCATTGTAAAACGTGTACATAACGTTACCTGTTGGTCTGATTTCTAGGTTGAATGCGGTCAAAATGATGGGCTAAACTGATTGGATCTGCTTGGTGTTAATTTAAGGGCTGTTCCAATTATTTTTGTTGAGCACCAAAATCTGTCTATCAAATTTTGTCTGTGTCCATCACTAAGCTTTTGAGACATGCTTCACGTTTAATGAAAGACAATAATTAAGCGCTTTGTGGAAAGGCAATGGCAAACCACCCAATGTCATACACGATATTATATATATATATATATATATATATATATATATATATATACATATACATATATATATATATATATATGTATATATGTATATATATATATATATACACAGTATATTGTTACGGTTTTCCGCCGCCCTTCTTACCCTTACCAAGGGGGGGGGGGGGGGGGGGGATTAAACCCCTTGTTCTTTCTGGGCCTGGCGTAACCAAGACTTGAAAAGCCTCTTCTGGGCAAATGCAAGGTAGGGTTTCAGGACCAAGTCTCGCTCGTACCTAAATACCTGCGCCGCCACGGAAGCGGGGAACCAAGCCTCGCACGAGCCACATGTAATTTCAGTTCACCGAGCGGATTGCTTACCACGTGGCCCGTGCAGTCACCGTTAATATTGGACCCCGTTTAGAGCGGTTTTATTCGTACCACGCTTAGTCAATGATGGAAATCACAAAAGCGGTAGAATCAAAGGAAGAACACAGGTTTAATTATTATCTATCTATAATTCCAGTAATCTCTGTCTGTACGTCTGTACGTCTGTACGTTTGTTTGTCTGTGACCGCTGTTTCTCGACAACCACGGGTCCGATATACTTTTAACTTGCCAGGTATATTGCTGGGGACCCGAGGATGTGCCTTTTCAAGGTTTCATATTAATCGGACAATTACTTACCGAGCTATGTCCAAAAAACGATTCAACCAATCAGAGAGCAGCGAACGATCGCGTGTGCCGAACGTGGCGGGCACACTCTGCCTCGGATGGCACATTTGAGAGCGTATTCATTTATTTCACGTTTGCAAACTATGTTGGCGTTAAACTATGTTTTACAACTAATAAAAACGAATTTGCGATTCATTCGCTTTCCTGCACGTTTGTGCACGCGATGGCGATTTCTTTACCAAACTTCGGAAGCCGTTCGCTTTGGACCAAACCATTGCATGTAAATAGAGGGGGGGGATTGTCACCACTCGCAAGCCGTTCGCTTTGGACCAAACCATTTCATGTAAATAGAGGGGGGGGATATAATTTTAGATATAGATATAGTACGGGCATGCCCTAGTCTATCTATAATTCCAGTAATCTCTGTGTGTTTGTTTGTCTGTGACTGCTGTTTCTCAACAACCACCGGTCCGATATACTTTAAACTTGCCAGGTATATTGCTGGGGACCCGAGGATGTGCCTTTTCAAGGTTTCATATTAATCGGACAAGTAGTTACCGAGCTATGTCCAAAAAACGATTCAACCAATCAGAGAGCAGCGAGCTATCACGTGTGCCGAACGTGCCGAACAGACTCTGCCTCGGACGGCACATTTGAGAGCGTATTCATTTATTTCACGTTGGCAAACTATGTTGCCGCTATGTTGGCGTTAAACTATGTTTTAAAACTAATTAAAACTAATTTGCGATTCTTTCGCTTTCCTGCGCGTTTGTGCACGCTATGGCGATTTCTTTACCAAACTCCGCAAGCCGTTCGCTTTGGACCAAACCATTTCATGTAAATAGAGGTGGGGGATTGTCACCGTACTCGCAAGCCGTTCGCTTTGGACCAAACCATTTCATGTAAATAGAGGGGGGGGGGGATTGTCACCGTACTCGCAAGCCGTTCGCTTTGGACCAAACCATTTCATGTAAATAGAGGGGGGGGGGGGGATATAATTTTAGATATATATATAGTACGGGCATGCCCTAGTATATAATGAATTTGGGAAAAAATAAAACATTTAGATATGAAAGATTTGTCTGCCATTAAGCTTCAAAATAAAAATTGATAAACTGTGGCGTCCATTGTAAAACGTGTACATAACGTTACCTGTTGGTCTGATTTCTAGGTTGAATGCGGTCAAAATGATGGGCTAAACTGATTGGATCTGCTTGGTGTTAATTTAAGGGCTGTTCCAATTATTTTTGTTGAGCACCAAAATCTGTCTATCAAATTTTGTCTGTGTCCATCACTAAGCTTTTGAGACATGCTTCACGTTTAATGAAAGAAAATAATTAAGCGCTTTGTGGAAAGGCAATGGCAAACCACCCAATGTCATACACGATATTATATATATATATATATATATATATATATATATATATATATATATACATACATATACATATACATATATATATATATATATATATATATATATATGTATATATGTATATATATATATATATACACAGTATATTGTTACGGTTTTCCGCCGCCCTTCTTACCCGGGGGGGGGGGGGGGGGATTAAACCCCTTGTTCTTTCTGGGCCTGGCGTAACCAAGACTTGAAAAGCCTCTTCTGGGCAAATGCAAGGTAGGGTTTCAGGACCAAGTCTCGCTCGTACCTAAATACCTGCGCCGCCACGGAAGCGGGGAACCAAGCCTCGCACGAGCCACATGTAATTTCAGTTCACCGAGCGGATTGCTTACCACGTGGCCCGTGCAGTCACCGTTAATATTGGACCCCGTTTAGAGCGGTTTTATTCGTACCACGCTTAGTCAATGATGGAAATCACAAAAGCGGTAGAATCAAAGGAAGAACACAGGTTTAATTATTATTTACACTTATGTACAATTTGTTAGAAAGCAGACACAGAGCAGAACTTAAGCAGTCTTATTATAAACCCAGACACCGGCCCGTTCGCACTCACACAGGGAAATTGCAGGCAGAATGGTGTCCATGCGCTGCATTGGTCATCCAGGAACGGCGGCCCGGCGTGCTCTCCACGGTCCCAGCACGTCCCGCGAAGATAGCAAGCAGGTGGTAGAAAGGGTCCTCGTAGTGTGTCTCTTGAACAAAAGGCAGCAGATGAGGCAGGAAGGAAATGTACGCGTCTCTCAGCGCGGCTGGGCGGTTCCACAGCACATTTAGTAACCAGCGCGCTATCACTCACGTAACCCAATGCAATAGCAGCTCGGCTTCAAGCTCAACCGGGCCCCACTTTAATACGAGCGCGTATCTTGGTTCATGCGCGTCTTTCTCCGATCTCGTATCTCTCAAACTCCACTGCTGACCGCGCTCCTTCAACTCCTCTTCTCTTCTGTTCGTAACTCAATTGCTCCTTCAACTGCTCGATACTCTCCAAATGCCAAAAACTCGAGAGTCCTCTTACTCGTCGTGGGGGCTTTGCGCAACGGGTTATATTTGCCACGCCCTGAGCCTTCTCGAACGTTCCAACCACGCCCTGTGACGCATTGCCGCAGCCACTCCCTTTTAGCCCTGATTGGCGGCTTGCGCTTACCGTCAGCTTCTTCGCTGCCCTCATTCGGCCCCGACCCGACCTGCTAGGCCCACCTCGTGTCAATTCGCGCCAAAAAGCCAAAGGCAGCACAATGAGGCATAAGGTGGCATAAGGCAATGGAAGTATGAGAAGGACCTACTCTCCTTACTCTACTCAATGCAAAACTAACACAGGAAAAGGACTATTCTTACACATACTATGAAATAACTGAACTATCGCGAGGCTACGTGTTGTTTGTGTGACTAAACTATGAGGGGGAAATTTAGCCTTTATTGTATAAAACTCAAAACCGCAACACTATATATATATATATATATATATATATATATATATATATATATATATATATATATATACGTATATATATATATATATATGTATATATATATATATATATATATATATATATATATATATATACACACATACTATGAAATATGTATGACTCTCTATATGACTCATCTCTATATGACTTCCGTTGAACTTGGGGCCGACTCAGAAGAAGACCTTTGTTGGTCGAAAGCTTGTCAAAAATTAAAGATCGAAGTCCTGAAGCTATGTCCGCGTCTGATTTAATCTCCCGATTATTTATTCAATGCAAATGAGATGCCCTGCTCGTACTGTGGAGTTTTTTTTTTTGTTTTTTTTTTTGTATACAAGATCGAGGCTCGTGAAAGAGCGAACATTAATCACACAGAAAGACAAACAGACAAACAAAACAAATAACATCGGGAGCGGTAGACAAGATGGGGAGAGAGGGGGAAGGACACAAACACAACATTTGAGAGCAGGGACCGAGAGACATGGAGACATCGAGAGAACTGTGGGAGGGAGAGGGCTTTGGGGGGGAGGCATGGGAAGGGGGGGGGGGGTGGGAGAGGTATAAAACATATGGACACTGCCAAGACTTCCAGGAAAGAAGTTGGAATTTCAAACAAGGTGGATCTGGGGTGAATTAGTGGGGGTAGAAAAGATCAAGGTTTTGGATGGGGGAAGATAAGAGATGGTGGTGAACAGCTGTTTTGAAGACCTGGAGGGAGGAGTGTGATTGAAGTGAGTGTGGGAGTTTGTTCCAGAGGCGGGAGAAAAGAGGAATGAAAGAGTGAAGGTGAGCAGAGAGCCGAGATTTCGGCAGTTTAACCATCAGAGGGTGGCTAGCAGATCTTGTGCGACCTGTAGGAATATTTGGGGGACAGAGCACAGAGAGAGCTGGGGGAGCAAGGCCGGAGAGGAGTCGGTAGAAGACAGAAAGACCACCTACCTGCCTGCGGTGAGTGAGTGAAAGGCCCTCAGAGATAGCTTCATCGCGGGAGATTCCAATGATTCTGAAAGCTTTGGATTCAACAGCGTGAAGCCGAGCCAGGTGTGAGGCAGGAGTACCAGCCCATAGGGGAGAACAGTATTCCATTGAGCTGCGGATGAAAGCCTTGTATGTGGTGAGGAGCTCAGGTGTGCCTAGGAAGGACTTCGCACGACGGAGGATGCCCAGTCGGCGACTGGCTTTGGAGGCCAGCTTGGAAATGTGGTTTTCCCAAGAAAGATCATGGCAGATGGTGAGACCCAAAAGCTTGAGCGACAGAACTTCTTGGAGAGGATTGATGAGAAAATAGATGGGAGGGTTGTCCAGTCGATCTTTTCGGAGAGACATAGTAAGAGTGTGAGATTTGTCAGGATTGAAAGACATGTTCCACATGTTTGACCAGTCTGTGATTTTGTCCAGGTCTTCAGAGAGTGAGGAGGCTGCAGACTGTTTCTACTATTTCTACTATTTTTTCTACTATTTCTCAATTTCTATTTCTCACTTTTTCTACTATTTCTACTATTCTTTCTACTATTTCTCACAGATATATATATATATATATATATATATATATATATATATATATATATATATATATATATATATATATATATATATATATATATATATATATACATACATACATACATATATATATATATACTACATGACCAAAAGTATGTGGACATCCGAACATCGAATATCGCATTCCAAAATCATGGGCATTAATATGGAGTTGGTTCCCCCCCCCCCCCCCCCCCCCCCTTGGGTACATTGATGATAGATCTTGGTACATTGATGCGGGGATTTACTTCCATTCAGCCACAAGAGCATTGGTGAGGTCTGGCACTGATGTAGGGTGATTAGGCCTGGCTCACATTCAGTGTTCCAATTCATCCCAAAGGTGTTCGATGGGGTTGAGGTCAAGGCTCTGTGCAGGCCAGTCAAGTTCTCCCATACCGATCTTGACAAACCATTTCTGTAGGGACCTCGCTTTGTGCACGGAGCCATTGTCATGCTGAAACAGGAAAGGGCCTTCCCCAAACTGTTGACACAAAGTTGGAAGCACACAATCGTCTAGAATGTCATTGCATGCTGTCGCGTTAAGATTTCCCTTCACTGGAACTAAGGGGCCTAGCCTGGACCATGAAAAACAGCCCCAGACCATTATTCCTCCTCCAGCAAACTTTACAGTTGGCACTATGAATTCTGGCAGGTGGCGTTCTCCTGGTATCCGAGAAACCCAGATTCGGTGCTTCATGGCCCAGGCCAGGCTCTTTTTCTTATTTTGTCATCTGAAGACTGGAAGAAGGTCTTATGGGCCAATGAATCAAAATTTGAAATCTTTGGTTCATCACGCAGGGTTTTTGTATGCTGTCGAGTAGGCGAAAGGATGGTTCCTCAGTGTGTGACGCCAACTGTCAAACATGGAGGAGGAAGCGTGATGGTCTGGGGCTCTTTTGCTAGATCCAGAGTCGGCGACTTGCACAGTGTGACTGGCACCCTGAACCAAAAAGGCTACCACAGCATTTTGCAGCGCCATGCAATACCCTATGTTATATTCCTCGTTCGTCAGGGGTTCATCCTACAGCAAGATAATGACCCTAAACACACCTCCAGGCTATGTCAAAACTACCTTCGAGGAAAAGAACAAGACGGTAGGCTTCAAATCATGGAATGGCCAGCACAGTCTCCAGACTTAGAGTGCATTCAGAAAGTATTCAGACCCCTTAACTTTTTTCACATTTTGTTAGGTTGCAGCCTTATGCTGAAATAGTTTAAATTCATTTTTTCCCTCATCAATCTACACTCAATACCCCATAATGACAAAGAGAAAACAGGATTTTAGAAAGTTTTGCAAATTTATTAAAAAGAAAAAACTGAAATATCACATTGACATAAGTATTCATACCCTTTGCTATGACACTTGAAATTTAGCTCAGGTGCTTCCCATTTCTCTTGATCATCTATGAGATGTTTCAACACCTTGATTGGAGTCCACCTGTGGTAAATTCAATTGATTGGACATGATTTGGAAAGGCACACACCTGTCTATATAAGGTCTCACAGCAGACAATCCATATCAGAGCAAAAACCAACCATGAGGTCGAAGGAACTGCCTGCAGAGCTCAGAGACAGGATTGTGTCGAGGCACAGATCTGGGGAAGCCTACAAAAAATATTCTGCTGCATTGAAGGTTCACAAGAGCACAGTGGCCTCCATAATTCTTAAATGGAAGAAGTTTGGAACAACCCGGACTCTTCCTAGAGCTGGCCGCCCGGCCAAACAGAGCAATCTGGGGAGAAGGGCCTTGGTAAGAGAGGTGACCAAGAACCCGATGGTCACTCTGGCATCCTTAAACGGCCCTCAAACCCTGGTGGTTGTTGAATGGATCCCGAGTCACTTCGTGGGAAAACGCACAATGGCGCGAAGTTGCGCCGCAGCCAGCCACCCGTGAGAGGCAGCCAAAATCCCTCCTCCTCTGATCGACACGATCCACCAGGCTTCTACCACTCGCCTCGCGAGCGCGTACCGCTCAATGCGCATCCACCTCCACCAAAGGCCCAGGGAGAGAGAGCGAACAAACTGTGACCGCATGCCACGAACGCCGGAACAGTGAGAGAGAAGGAATTGAGACTGCTCGTCATGAAGCCCAGCACAGAGAGAGCGAACAACCAAGATCCCTTCGCTTTTTGCTTCTCGTTTTCGATGGTTCCCTCTGACGTCATCCTTCTGACCAATCACCAAGTGCCGTTGAATCGTCCCAACCAATCGTCCTTCAGGGCGTGTCCTCATGGCCATTCTTGATGCCCACTGACGAAACTTGGGGTGTGGCCTAGCCGTCCTGTTTGACTGGATGGGGTTCCCATGTCAATCGGCATGTCCGGTCATACTGTCGGCGAATGGGGTGTTTATAATTATTGTTGTGCTTTTTAATTGTAGTAAAACATAGGAAAATTCACAGGGCAATTACACACTGGGGATTATTCTAGTTACATGAAACTAGAATTTACATGAAACTAGAATTAGTTACATGAAAGTTCTTCTTCTTCTTCACAACATTTGGGGCATGCATATACAATTCTATATGAACTAAGGTATTTCATTACCTACCCAAACACACATAACAATATATTTATACAGGCTGGGGTACCCAGCATTGCCCGGTGCTGTTGTTATTCTGTCGGCATTTTGAAGAAATCGAATTTTTTTAATTTTATTTTATTGTGGGGACCTAGAACACTTCCATACACCCACTAAGAAATGGATCTGGGATCATTTAACATTACCTTTCACATAGCTACAAAGTCTTTGGCACTATAGAGTGATAAAAATGTCCAAAATCCAACTTGAAAAACTTTTTGGCTCAAACCACTCCCCTGGCACTCATTGAAGTTTGACTAAGATCCGTTCAGTCATCTCTGCGAAAATGGCTACCGGTGCACACAGACACACACACACACACACACACACACACACACACACACACACACACACACACACACACACACAGACAGACAAACATTTCTCTTATAGTATAGATATAGATATACAAATAAATCTTCCATTACAAAAAATTATACTAGTGTCTAATTTTACTGTTAAAGCTAAATTCGACATAAAGTGATTTGCTATTATAATGCATTCTCAAAAAGGCTGTTTTCTAACAATAATTTTAAAACTTTTAAATGAACGATTTATAATGGTTTGTTTGCCTGTTGGCAATGTCCAGTTGTCCCAAGCCGATTGCGCAGGTGCTGGAGGCAGAGGTTACCGGTTTGCCTTACTGTCGTCACACTTGGTGTGGCATGATGAGGGCCATCATCTACTCGCCCTGTCGAGTTGAATCGATCCCTCAGTCGAGAAATGGTTGCTGGGTGGACATTTAACCGATGAGCAACAAGTCTTTGTGACATTGTAGAATTCAGCATTCCAATTGCTTGGTTGCTCTCAGCGTTTGTCAATCATAGCATTTTGCAGGTGCGTGCTACAACATTATTGCATGATACTTTTATAGGGCTGGGTGACCACAATACATGTGCAAAACAAAGTGTTGCGTTTCAGGCTACAAGTTCATCAGTTTGAAAGGTCGAACTCTGTCCTTCGATGTATACAGCCTCTCACTTAATTCTAATGGGTTATAAAGGGTAATCCTAATGGGTAACCCAAAGGGTAATTCAAATGGGTTCTAAAGGGTAATCCTAATGGGTAATTGAAATGCGTTCTCACTGGTAATCCCAAAGGGTAATTCAAATGGGTTCTCAAGGGTAATTCTAATGGGTTATAATGGGTAATTCTAATGGTTCTAAAGGGTACTTATAAAGGGTAATTTTAATGCGTAATTCTAAAGGATCATTAAAATGGGTTCTAAAGGGTAATTATTTAAATGCATAATTCTAAAGGGTAATTCTAATGGGTTCTAAAGGGTAATTTTAATACCTAATTCTAAAGGGTAATTTTAATGCGTAATTCTAAAGGATCATTATAATGGGTTCTAAAGGTTAATTTAAATTCCTAATTCTAAAAGGTAATTCTAATGGGTTCTAAAGGGTAATTTTAATGCCTAATTCTAAAGGGTAATTTTAATGCGTAATTCTAAATTGATCATTATAATGGGTTCTAAAGGTTAATTTAAATGCCTAATTCTAAAAGGTAATTCGAATGGGTTCTAAAGGGTAATTTAAATGCCTAATTATAAAGGGCAATTTTGATGCGTAATTCTAAAGGATCATTATAATGGGTTCTAAAGGGTAATTTAAATGCCTAATTCTAAAAGGTACTTATAATGGGTTCGAAAGGGTAATTTTAATGCCTAATACTAAAGGGTAATTCTAATGGGTTCTAAAGCGTAATTCTAAAGGGTAATTCTAATGGGTTCTATAGGGTAATTCTAATGGGTTCTAAAGCATAATTCTAAAGGGTAATTCTAATGGGTGCTAAAGGGTAATTCTAATGGGTTCTAAAGGCGAATTCTAAAGGGTAATTCTAATTGGTTCTAAAGAGTCATTCTAAAGGGTACTTCTGATGGGTTCTAAAGCGTAATTATAATGGGTTCTAAAGGGTAATTATAATGGGTTCCAAATGATAATTATAAAGGATCATTCCAAAGGGTAATTCCGATGCGTAATTCTAAAGGGTTCTAAAGTTATCAGCAGCTGGAAGCGCTGTAACTTGCATGGATTGCACACATTTGACAAACCGAACCGTTTCCTTCGGATACGGGTGCGATTTTTAAATTCTGCTGGATGTTTTAATTTAATCATGCATGGTGTTTCAAGGAATGGGGAATTAAACAGTACGGTATGAAAAAGCATGAAAGTATCCTCTACACTCTACACAGTCTACAAATTGAAATACTGTACTGTATGAAGAGTGTGGAGGATTCGGGTGACTTCGAGATAATTTTGATACATTACGGTACCGTATGGTGAGTACCGTCCTAAAAACAAACAAACATAATTATGTCAGTTGGAACATTAACTTGTACAGTATTTTGTTTTTTCTTTCAGTTTTTTCTCTGCAATCCTTTGGACGCGAAATAAATATATAAATTCTGCCGCCTTCCTTCCTGCGGTGTATACCCAGTAGAATCTAGTTCGGTTGGCAACATCTCCATCTAACTCTTTCACTAATTTTTCTCCCGCTGTATAAAGTTATAAACTCGTGTTGAGTTGCTTTGAATTTGTAATTTGAGCATTATTAAAAATATGAAGCCAGAAATGTGAATTGCGTTTGCATTTCGATCAACTTCAATTAATTTATCTTTGGTGATCGACTTGTGTCACCATGGCTTTCCGCACAGCTTTTAAATCTGGAGGACGAACCGTAAACGCTTGGTTTCCTCGGCACATGGCGAGAGGTATTGTAATTGTATTGGACATCACGTCGTTTCCATCTCTTTTTGGTGTGTTCAATATGAAACGCTGGCGCATTGGCCGTTTGGGCTGTTCGTGTGATTGAGTCGCTATCATTGCATCCGGCCGTGCAGGTGTCCTTGCTATCAAAGGAAAGCTTCGGAACGTGGATTGTGTTGTGGAAGTACACGACGCTCGCATATCCTTTCCCTGTATCTAAATGGTAATTTTGGCAGCTGAGGAGTTGTTTCTGGCTTTGCCGGCACAGAAAGAGAGACTGGCGTTGTCTCTCATCACGTAGACTACGGATTTTTATGTTAAGAAAATAGGCCTTTTATGTTTTGAAAAGTGGGAATTTTTTTTTTTAATGTGAAAAAATCCCGAAATATTTTTTTCTCCCGTTTTATTCATTCTTTATTTTTACCAAGTTTTTCAGAAATCAGTCAAAAAAGAACAAAAAATGGTAAGCTTTTTCCTGCACAACATTAAGCACTCTGGGCTAGTAAACAGGTAAAAAATGACGTTCAGGTACCTTTATTGCAACCGCATTGTTTGATAAGTAGAGGACTAGAAGAAATTGACAAGACCCTTTTAGGAACGGTTAAAGTAGGTGTTTGAAATCATTATCTTGGTCATGTTCTCCTTGGTGAGGCGGTGTCGGCGGTCGGTGAGGACGTTTCTGTAGACGGAGAAGGACCTTTCCACGTCGACGCTGACGATGGGGCAGTACCTCAAGAGGGGGATGTCGGCAAGCTTGACTCCAGCCGGCACACCAACCTCAGATCCGTGCTGATCTCCATCCAGGATCAAAGCCACTGTCCTCGGCACACCAATGTCAGGATTGCGCTGCAGCACCGCCTTGAACTTGGTGAGCAGGATCTCCTTACGGCAGCCTCGGATCTTTTCGAGCTCCTCCTTGGCCTGATCAAGGAGCTGGAAGGCCTTGGCCAGCTTCATGCCGGCCTCCTCCAGCTGCTTAAGGATCTTCGGGATGAACGACACGTGGGCATTTAAGAAGACCAAACTGAGCTTGATGTCCGCCTTTCCGAACAGGTCCTTGGCACTCCGGATTGCCATCGCGTCGTCATCGTTCAGCTGGTCCATAATGTCCTTGACGGCCTCGAAGTGCTTGGCGTAAAACACCGCGGCGTCGATCCACGTCCCCCACCGAGTCAGAATGGGCTCCGGGGGGAGAGAAAGATTGGGCTGCTGCTCCTTCCAAAGGACAACACGCGACGGGGCTTTGACGAACACCTTCTTCGTCGTGGCAATCAGGTCGTTGACGTCCTTGAACATTTCTCGGACTGTCTCGCAGACACGGTGGAGCGCGTGGGCAACGCAAGTCACATGCAGCAAGTCCGGGAAGAGTTCCTTCAGGGCATGGCCGGCCTTGATCATATAGGCCGCGGCGTCGCTGACGAGGACCTTGAGGCACTCCGGCTTGAAATCAGGCCAAAGATAGCGCAGCGTGTCATTGACTGTGCGCACGATCTCCCCGGAGTTGGTCTTCTCCAGAAACATGCACTGGACGAGGTGGGGATGAAAGTACCCCTCCTTGGACAAGCGTCCCGCTATGATGTTGGCCACATATCGACCTGCCGAATCGGTCGTCTCGTCGACGGACAGCCAGATGGGCTGCTGTCCGAGGTCGGCACGGATCCCCGCCAAGGCCTCGTCGTAGCACTTGTCGAGGTAGTGCTTTCGAATCCAGCTTTCATCGGGGATCTGGAGAGTGATGTGCTTCTCCAGGAACGAACGGAGGGCAGGGTTTTCCAATTTCGACCATGGGATGCCAGCGGCCAGCATGGCCTGGCACAGCTCCTGAGCCACGACGTCGCACTTGTGCCTCTTTCCGCCACCAAAGTCCTCCATGGTGGCTTGCGTGACCGTCCTCTTCTTCTTCAAGGCCAAGTTGCTCTTGTGGCAGTCTCCTCGGACATATTGGGCCAGCTCAGACTTCTGCTTCGCCCGGAAAGTCTTTTCACAAGCTCGACAGAAAGCCGTGTCACTCGACACGTACTTGAAGGTGGCCCCATCGCTGCCAGCGTTGAATTCCTTCAGCCACTTGTCACGAAGAGCAGCACTCATCTTGATAGGAGACTTGTTCACACTTTGTGTACACTCTCTCACTGTAGTACACCGCCTCACTGCTGTACACGCTGGGGACGCAAGTGGACGCAACGTTTTGTTTTTGAGATCGATCGCAGTTAAAAATTTCGATCGCAGTTAAAAATTTCCAAAAATTCCCTAATTTTTTTTAGTGTTGCCAGACATTTTCGACCAAAAAGGGCATTTTTTTTTATTTTTCCCGAAAAAGGGCGAAATTTTTTTTTCTCCGAAAATAGCAAAATAATTTTTTTGCGCGCAAAAAAGCCGTTTTATGTGAAAAAATATTTTTTATTTTTTCACATAAAAATCCGATGTGCACTCATCAGCACCAAATACATGTCACTTACATGTAACAAGGAACATGAGAGAAAGGGAGGGAAATTAGGAAGGGAGACTCATAAAAAGGTTGGAAGTAGATATGGAATCCCTCGACTTTGTACAGTAGTTGTTAAGATGTAGTGATGGTGGTGGTGGTTGTGGTTGGGATGATGTAGATATTGTGAATCTTAACAGAGATACATCCCCCGTTCAGGTAGAAATCCACTGTTCAAGGAAGAGCTTGATGTGCGACCACGTCTTCTGCTCCTTAACAAGGCAGACCTCATTTCAGTTGATGATCAGCATGTGGGTTTGTTTATTTAAACTTGTCAAGTTATGTCTTGCCAGCTTGCTGTTCCTTTGTTGAATTTTGGCAGTTGACTGGGCTGGGATGGAAATGGGTTTTATGGGTTTATGGAAGATCGATGTGACAAAGGGTAAAAATAAAACGGAACAAGTACAGATACATTCAAAGTACAGGCAGTCCCCGGGTTACGAACGAGTTCCGTTTTTAAGTCTGTCTGTAAGTCGAATTTGTATGTAAGTCGGAACAGTTACGTGCGGTTCACATCTAGCGTCAACTAGTCAAATGTTTGTCTTAGTATATAGTATATATTTTACCTAAAACATCTATAGGTATAAAACACATTAAAGAAACATTTCTTAAACTGTTTAGATGGAAAAGAAAAGATAATGATTAAAGGTTTAAACACTCTCGTTCCAATTGATGTCTTGCATACCTTGAAACGATCATACCTTGATATATCTCTCCTCTATTTATCTCTTCTGGTGGGAGGCCAGAAGCAAACAGACAATGCAGAAACGGCGAATGCTAAAGCATGAAACCAATAAATTCCACATTCCTGTTGCACCTTCAGTCGCACGTCAGACATGGACAGCAAGTTCGTGAAGGACTTCCATGAAAAACGTACCCGTTCGCAAACAAACGGGTACGTTTGTTTCATTCCCAGTCAATCGCGATTTTGATCCTCTAACCAAATTACCAATAGCCTTTCCATTTCGATAATTAAACCACTGCGTTGCTTAGTGATTAATTGTCGATTTCATCGGGACAGAGCCTTTTACATGCTCCATTACTCTCCCCTTGTCCTTTATAATTGTCCCGATCGTTGACCGACTGTAGCCCAACGCTTTTCCAATGTTTGTTGGCGTTTCACCTCTCTCCGATCGCTTTATTATTTCCACTTTCGTTTCAATCGTGATCGTTTTCCTTTTCTTCGATGCATCACCATCACTTGCATCAGATTTACGCTTTGGAGCCATGATTACGAGGGTAAACACACGAAAAATTTAAGTCAAAACGCAACGCACACAACAGTGTTTACGCGATCCAACTTAAAATGGCTACGACGGTGTGGCGTTGTTCTCCCTCGGGCCGACGAACAGCTGAAAACGCGCAGTATTTTGAGCGTCGCACAAAGTAGTCCGCCCGTTCGTTAGTACGAACCATTGTATGTAACTCAATTTTTTTAATTATAGGCTTTACGGAGGTCGGTACGTAAGTGCGGGCGTTCGTAAGTCGGGCGTTCGTAACCCGGGGACTGCCTGTACACCGCCCCCATGCCAAATAAAGAAATATCCTCCAGCGCAGCATTGCCGGGGCGCCTTTGGCACCCAGCAATACCGCCGTGGAGCTCATAGAGACTGTATTGGGAGGGAGAGGTGCAAATAATTTATTGATTAATTGCATAATTAAAATCAATAAATAATTATCATAAAATATTTTCTTAATCAATTGGCTAATAGCATACCTAAACCACCAGTGCTTTGTCCGAAGCTGTAACTTTTTGAAAATTAATTTAAAAAGTCATTAATCGATTAATTGATTAATCAATAAATAAAAATATATCCCTTATAGCCACATCACTTGGTCAATGACGTATCCAAATATCAGCTTCCTAGCTCAAATGGTGCCTGAGATATATTGCCCAGATGAGAAAGAAAATAAATAAATGATTAATAATGAAAATAAATAAATAATAATCATAAAAAAATAATAATAATCAATTGGCTAATAGAATACCTAAACCACCACCGTTTCAGTTTTCAGTGAAAGGCTCTCACAATCAGCTTCATCGTGGGAGATTCCAATGAATCTGAACGCTTTGGTTTCAACAGCGTGAAGCCGAGCTTGGTGTGAGGCAGGAGCACCTGCCCAGAGGGTAGAACAGTATTCCATTGAGCTGCGGATGAAAGCCTTGTATGTGGTGAAGAGCTCAGGTGTGCCAAGGAAGGACTTCGCACGATGGAGGATGCCCAGTCGGCGACTGGATTTGGAGGCCAGCTTGGAAATGTGGTTTTCCCAGGAAAGATCATGACAGATAGTGAGACCCAAAAGCTTGAGTGACAGAACTTCTTCAAGAGGATTGTTCAGAAAGTAGATGGGAGGGTCTTTTCGGAGAAACATAGTAAGAGTGTGAGATTTGTCAGGATTGAAAGACATGTTCCACTTGTTTGACCAGTCTGATTTTGTCCAGGTCTGCAGAGAGTGAGGAGGCTGCAGGCTGCCGATCTGAGGGATGAGGAATGGAGTGGCAGAGAGTGGAGTCATCAGCAAAGAACTCGAGAGGATTTTCCAGAGAGTCGGAGAGCTTATCGATGAAGACCAGAAAAAGCACGAGGCCCAGAACACCACCTTGGGGAACTCCAGCCTGAACAGGAAGGGGAGATGAGAGAAACTTAAAAAATTAAATAATTCTCATATCCGAATCCATATTCAGATCTTCACCAAAATCGAATCGAATCGTCCTTGTCAGACACCCAACCGGTCCACCAAGTTTTGACCAAATCCGTCCACAACTTTTTGAGATATCCTGCTATGTATAGTTTTTGGCCCTATCTCCCAATGGTGAAGAAGCACTTAAAAAATTCTAGTATCCGAATCCGGATCTTCACCAAAATCTAAAATCTTCACCAAAACCAAAATTCACCAAAATCTTCACCAAAATCCACAACATTTTGAGATATATTGTTCACAAACGGACAAACAGGCAGACATGGGTGAAAACATAACCTCCATCCACCTTTGGACACGTCTCTCGGATAAGTGCATTATAATATAGAATATATATTTATTTATTTGTATATATCACACATACACAGACAATGGGAACTAAACATGTGGGTACCAGCTTTCCAGATGTATGCCATAGGAAGACAACTAACTATACAGCTGTAACAATAAAACTCACTTTGGAGTAGCAAGATGGTGGCGTTCTCCAGGCGAAACGCACAGATTTTGCCTTAAACCCCCTCTAAATCAAGTCAGGGAAATTTGCGGTGAAAGCTAAGAGACCACAGAATGTAGCGTAAACAGCAGCACACCAAATGAGATTGATCGAAAAAGTCAACCCCTTAGCATATTATGTTGTATATTCTCCAGCCTGAACACCAGCCGTTGTTGGTGTTGGGTGTTGGGTGTTGGTGTTGGGCTAGCGGCTAGGGTGCCGAACACCCTGGTGTTGGGCTAGCGGCTAGGGTGCCGGCTTAGGATCCTAGGATCCTGGGTTCGAATCCCGGTCGATCGCTGAATCAACGCGAGGGGGGTTGACTCAGCCTGTCATCCTTCCGAGGTCGGCTAATTGAGTACCAGCTCACTGGTAATTCCCTGTTTGTCGTTAAAGGCGGCAAAAAGGGTTGGCGTCAGGAAGGGCATCCGGCCGTAAAACATTGCTTCAAAAAGGGGACCGAAAAACAACAACAACCACGGTTCCCGAAAAAGGCCAACCCCCGCTTTGCGGGGAAAAATGGCCTCTAAAGGTGGTTATTTTTATTTATTTATTCTGATACAAATATTAACATTAATAATCATAATATTTATAATAACAATGTATGTTAGGATTTGGGCCGAGTGGAGCCCAAGGAAACCATATTCGTTCAGCTGGTAACCTGTCAAATTCAGCTTTATGGAAGTGGTGAGTACGTGTTATTTTGTTTTATTGGGCGAGTAGGATTTCTTCCTCACTTTATTATTCGAAATTGGTGAAAAAAATCAAAAGTTTGACGCTGTTAAGATCGTTTAAATGCAACGTTCTCTCTCACTCTTGTTTTATGTGATAACCTGCACAGAGGATTCTGGTTGAGTTGGCAGCACAGGGTGAAACAAACGTTCTATTCACAGACTGCCTCCAACAGTTGCACCACAGTGTTAAACAGGTAGGGCAGCATGTTGCAGCACCTTGTACCTTACACCAGGTGAAAATTAGTACACTGCAGTTTGTTAAATCGCAGCATCTATCTACAGGATGAATACCAATTTTTGTTTAACGCCGTTTTTAGGTTGCTCCGGCTGTCTGCAAATTGATTCTCTCGGCTCCTCGCCATCATCGAGAAGAGGTGAGTGAAACCTCCGTGGTTTTTGTGATGCACTGCCTATTGCATATAAAGAAACATGCAAGTTATGTTGGTGACAGGTAAAATGAAACGTACATTTTGTTACAGGCAAATGATTATTCCATCATGGTGGTGGGGATTCCAAATGTTGGAAAATCATCGCTCATCAATGCTCTCCGCAGAATAAACCTCAAGAAAGGTTCCTCATTTATCATTTGTCACATTATGTTCGTGCTACAGCAGAGCTGTCTCGTCCTGGTCATACTGGGGATTTAATACTTGAATTTGGTCAAATACAAATTCTAATGTTGATTGGAGAAATTATTATTAGCATTCAAAACTTGATCCACTTACACTGAGTTTATATATGTGACACCCAGGGTTTTTTAATTCTGTTGACGACTATTTGCCTAGCAAGAAATTGTTTCAATAGCCGGTTGGTCAGAAAAGGAAGATCTTTTACTTACATGGTCTGAGGCTCGTAGATGAGCTGCAATACAAATCATGCACTCACATGGAGATAAAGACAGGAGACGACACAGGCCATGTACAGCGGCTGACCTTCGGTGAAGTGACATCACTTACCAGGGCAATCTGGATATCAGCAATTCCATTATTGTGGCAGTGTTGTACTCTCCGCAGCCAGCGGAGCAATTTAAGGAGAATTTTCCCACTCCCCAATTATATGCTAAGCCAAGGGTTTTTTCCCCCTTGAGAATTTTTTTAACAATGTTGGCTTGAAATTCCATATAGACTAACAACAACGACTTCCCAATTCTTGGAGATAGCTCTAATTTCCATTCATACAAAAGCGCTAACTTTATCTGTACCAGTATTTATATTCTTGAAGTTGTCAGGTTCGTCTGGTTGTCCGGCTCAAACCCCAGCCAACCACGTCACGGCTGTTGACTGATTCGGATTACATGTCTGTCCACCACGATACCGTGCCGGGTGGGACAACCGAGCCAGCAGATTCACTGTGCTTAAAGTGTAATTGAAAGGACACAGGGCAGGAATATAAAAAGAAGCAACTGGAACGGCACTCAGTAGAGAGCATACCTCCGCCTGGTTGGCCATAATCACTCAATGGTGAAGAATCACTTTACAAATTACACTAGCTGGATCCGGATCAGGATCTTCACCAAAATTGAAACGATTATTCCTTGTCACATACACAACATGTCCAACAAGTTTCGTCAAATCCATCCATAACTTTTTGAGATATCTTGCTATATGTTGGTTTTAGGCCTATCTCCCAATGGTGAAGAATCACTTTAAAAAAAAAAAACATTCTCATATCCGAATCCATATTCAGATCTTCACCAAAATCGAATCGTCCTTGTCAGACATCCAACCGGTCCACCATGTTTCATCCAAATCCGTCCACAACTTTCTGAGATATCCTGCTATGTATCGTTTTTGGCCCTATCTCCCAATGGTGATGAATCACTTAAAAAATTATGGTAGCCGGATCCGAATCCAGATCTTCACCAATATCTAATCATTTAGTCGGTGTCACATACGCTACATCCCTGCCAAATTTCGTCACAGTTAAATCACCTCCCGCTTGCTCTAGTACATGCAATATGGGAAATAACTACCATATACTACGCAAAGGTAGCCCGTAGTCATCATTCCACAAGAATTCCACAAAGTTCAACCCAGTTTTTATTTTTATAAAACTTTTATATTTCCTGCACATAAGCATTTTCTCAATGTGCAATTGATGGTTCTGTGGTTTCTTCTTAATTTGGATTGGGGATTTCTAATACGTCTTTTACTTTTTAAATGTTGGTTATAGTGGGATCTTAAGTATTTATTACAAATATCTGAAAATAAATGGAAATTATGTGAGGTGCTATTTATGCCGCATTTAATTTGTGTCTTTGTGTGTTTATGCACTTAGCTCTGTAGTCGGATGTTTTTTTTTTAAATGTTCTATCGCATCTATCAATGCGTTGTCCTTGACACATTTAAGGGGTAAAAATGGGGGAAAAAATGTTATGCATGTAATATAGGCATTTTTATTATGTTAAGTTACAGAAACTCAAAAAATTTACCCCTCTAGCGGGGAACATGGCCTTAAAACGATCATAAGTTACAGAAACTGCAACTTATTCTGTAGTTTTGCATATCTAAAACAATTTCTCCTACTGTACATGGCTCACAATTGCTGAGTGCTTGGAACAAGAACATTCATTGGGACCAGTCAGGGACATGTATTTTGCAGAGCAATTCTCCCTCTTGTTAAAAATAAGCTTTTAAATGACTTTTATTTTCTCTCTCTAGATTATGGTAGAATTTTATGTTTAAAATTACTTTTCATCTGTTTTTTGTTTGCATTTAATACTCCATAGGACTTTTATGGAGTAATCTGCCACACCCTTATAGGAGGCCAACCATTTTTTTTTCCTGTGCTCTCATGCTGTAAATGCTGAGCGGCAAATGAGAAAGCTTATCAGCACACATTTTAAAGCCTTTGTTATGACTCGGCGAGGGTCGGAATCAAATCCATGACCTCCCAGACTCAAAGCAGGCATTTCAACAAAAATACAGACTCTGGTCATTTTGGAGAGAACTGATATCACTTCACGAGTTAATTTGTGTTAACCTAATTTTTTGAACATGTCTTCGGCATGAGTAGAGTGGCTTTCTTGTCCCCTTTTCATAGGAAAAGGTTCGCTGGTCGGGGCGACCCCTGGCATAACCAAGTCTGTTCTCACAAGAATCCGGGTTTGCCCATTATCTTTATCGTCCTTTTACTCCCATGATGTTTGTGAGAATATCATTGCATTGCAGTTGTTATTGCAAAATATTATTCTATCGCTGCCAAATAAACATTTGGTGCTTTAATGTCCATATTTCATCAATTTTTGTGGAAAGCAATTGCTTTTTATTTGCATAGTTTTATGCCGTTTGTGTCCTGAATCATAATGTGGTTGTGTCATGTTGTTCTTGGAAAGCCTCTTTTTGTACATTGCTCTACGTGATTACTGTTTTTTAAAAAGAAATTCAGTGCATCTTATGATTCTTCACATCACTGGGTAGTTGTATGTAAAGAGGCCCCTTATAGTTGTAGATATATATATATATATATCAAGATTCTGAAACGTATCTATTTACTTGTATTAAGGAAATGTCTTGGCCATGACGGTGCCCATCAGCCAATGTATCATATCTCACTTCAATTGTTGAAAAAACAAAATGGATATCCATCAACAAGAACTACGGGTGAAAAAGAATCAATAGCATTCATTTATTCAAATTCTGAAGTAGAGTATTGAGTTGAATTTAATTTGGATAAATTGAGAGAAGTTCCCAATATAATGAAGATGCTGTGACAGCTCAGGAACTCTTCAAATTTAAAGGGTTACTTTAACGGAAACTGTGAAAAATTTGTTGTTGGTTTCAAAATGAAGATACATCGGTAAAAAAAAATTCCAATTAATGTCGTTCTTTTATTTGGGAGCTGGCAGTATGGCCAAGAGGTACGCACACTCACCTCTAAGCTGTCCATCCTGAGTTTGAATCCCGACCCAGCTATAAACTGTTACCCTGGTGTTTCACAGGCAGGGTGATTCATCAATGTGTGTGCCGTCTCTCGGATAGATGTTAAACTGGGCGTCCATCTGCTAGCATTAGTTGGTGGACGTTAAATATCCCACTGTATCCTTCGGGAAGAGTAGGCAAGCTATTGCCAACACCATAGCCAAATTCCAAATTCCTGCCCTAACCTTCGACGAACGTCAGGCCTGACCAGCCAGGTTGTGACTTCTTGCATTAAGAAACGTCAGGTTTTGAGGATGATTCGAGATCGTGTTGATGTAGATACTGGGACAATACGTCCAGGTATAGATGACCCTGAAATAGCAAAGGACTATGGTGTCAATGATGATATAGCTGGGGTACACAAGCAATAATGATGTGGAAGGAAGATTCAGGATGTACAGTCGTGGCCAAAAATATTGGCGCCCTTGCACTTTTTTCAAATAACTCACAATTTTCTCTAAAAATAAGTTGAAATTGACAAAAGTATTTGGTCTCCACAATTCTTTATTTCACTGTTAATACTACAGAACCGTTGTTTTTGATTCAGAACTTAATATGTCCTTTTAAATCAGAAAATAAAAAGAAATGGCATTGACAAAATTAGTGACACCCTCGACTTAATATTTGGTAGTACAGCCTTTGGACACAATAACTGCAGCCAAACGCTTCCTATAGCCATGAATGAGCTTCCTACGCCTCTCTACTGGCAGTTTGGCCCACTCTTCTTATGGAAACTGCTCCAGTTCTCCCAGATTTTGAAGGGTGCCTTCTCCCAACTGCTGTTTTCAGATCTCCCCACATGTGTTCAATGGAATTTAGATCTGGACTCATTGCTGACCACTTCAGAACAGTCCAGCGTTTTGTCTTGAACCATTCCTGGGTGCTTTTTTAAGTGTGTTTGTGGTCATTGTCCTGCTGCAAGACCCATGACCTTCGACGGAGACCCAGCTTTCGGACACCGGGTTGAATATTGATTGCTCTCTGATATGCCTTGGTAATCTCCTGATTTCATGATGCCATGCACACATTCGACACACCCAGTGCCATAGACAGCACAGCAACCCCAAAGCATCACTAAACCTCCTCCATGTTTGACTGGAGGGAAGGTGTTATTTTCTTTGAAGGCTTCATTTTGTTTTCTGTAAACATAGAGATGATGTGCTTTACCCAAAAGCTGTAATTTGGTCTCATCTGTCCTCAGGACATTCTCCCAGAAGGATTTTGGCTTGTTCAGGTGTGTTTTGGAAAACTCCATTCGGGCTTTCGTATGTCTCTCTGTCAGCAGTGGGGTCCTCCTTGGTCTCCTACCATAGAACCCCCTTTCATTGAGTTGGCGACGGATGGTGTGAGTTGAAACTGTCGTACCTTGTGTCTGAAGGTCAGCTTGAATCTGTTTGGCAGTTGATTGAGGTGCTTTCTCCACCATTTGAACAATCCTTCGCTGCAATCTTCGATAAAGTTTTCTCTTGCGGCCACGTCCAGGGAGGTTGGCTACAGTTCCATGAGCCTTAATCGTCCTGATAACATTGCGTATGGTGGACACAGGAACATCAAGGTCTCTGGAGATGGACTTGTAACCTTGAGATTGTCCATGCATGACTACAATCTTGTGTCTGACCTCCTCAGACAATTCTCTGCTTTTTTTTGTTTTCTCCATGCTCATTGACAGTGACACAAAACAGTGGAATGACTCCTTTTCTCCATTCAAACTGGTTGAATGAGTGATTTTTATCAATCATGATATACAACATGGTTGAATGATATTCAAACAGGCACCTGCAAATCACCACAGGTGAGTTCAATTCCAAAGTAAAGGAGAATCACCTGCTTGAAATGTAATTATTTCTAACAACTTCTAAAAGCTGCCAATAATATTCCCTGTGCCATTTTAGGATTTTTGTGTGGAATAAGCTAAGATTTTGTAATTTTTTCAGCTTTTTTGTTTTGTTCCACTGCAAACCAAAGAAATACATATGTGGGAACCAATTTTTAACATTTTTCTGGAAGAAATGGTGCATTATTTGAAAAAAGTGCAAGGGTGCCAATATTTTTGGCCACAACTGTACATGACTGTATTTTTTACATTTCAGTTCAATTCATGGAAGATCACGTGGTACATTACCTCATACAATTATGGTTTTGAGAGGGGCGGAGCTGGGAAAGCCAAGGGAGGCACGATAAAATCATTAAAATCTTCTATTCAAAAAGATGTTTGAAGGACAAAGAAGGAATTTTTCAGTGATTTGAATTACCGTTTCCATTTGGACTAACATAAAGTTATAATTCTGTATATATTTAAACATGATGTACAGTAGTGCAAACAGTTTTGTTACGCAAATTAATGAATGCCATTAAATGGAGCAAGTCTTCAAACATTGTCTAAGTGTACATATTGCTATTGATGGTTTTGTTTATGGTATCCTTTGTATATGCAGCTGTGTATTGTTACAAATGTTGTAGAATCATGAGATATGTGTGTGGCAGGTATCTGAAAATCCTCCAATCTCAGTATTGGATACACCTGGTGTAATGAAACCACAGATTGACGCTTTTGATGTTGGAATGAAACTGGCCGTTTGTGGTAAGCAGCAAAGCTAAAGCCTAAAGCCTTCTAGTGTGTGTGTGTGTGTGTGTGTGTGTGTGTGTGTGTGTGTGTGTGTGTGTGTGTGTGTGTGTGTGTGTGTGTGTGTGTGTGTGTGTGTGTGTGTGTGTGTGTGTGTGTGTGTGTGTGCGCGGCGTATAAGTTGATGCTTTTTCCCCCCTTTCCCTCCCCCAAGTCCTGGCCTCGACTTTTACTCAGAGTAGACTTATCTATCTATGTTTTAAGACATTGAATTGCATAAATGTTAATTTAAAACACATGACAGGAAGTTTCCACCTAACATCGTAGATACGTTCCTAAAGAGGACGACGTTAAGCAGCCGACATATTCCCATGGAAGTAGTGTTATAATGGGGAATGCGATCCCAGTGTACATTTTCGGTCCCCTAACACAACTTTAACATCGCTACATATTAGAGACAAATATTAAACAAAAAAATCAATAAAGAACACATGATATACACAAATTGACAATTAAATGAAGTTGCAGTGGTACTCACCAAAATGTAGGGCTGAGATTGCTTGTCGGGACGGGAGAGGTGTGGGCATGGAGTGTAAGGGTTGCATTGAGGGAGACACAGGTCTTCGTGTCTCGGACAGACTGAATAATATAATTTGTGAGCTGGGAAGAGAAAGGAGAGGTAATTCCGGAGTGATGCAAAACTTCCCTCGCCCTGATTGGGCTTTTGGGTGTGCCGTGCAGCAAATCTGAAATCGAGACATCTCTGATCGAGCTGTCAAATGGGTGGTGCGGCAAATCCAGATAAGTCATCACCAAGTTGCCACGAGATGGTCATACTAATATTTGTACAAAGATGAATCTTGTGTTGAGAAGAAAAGAATACAGTACTTAAAATTTTCAACTTAAAAATGTTTTACACTGTACTGTACATAAATGATTGTCCAGAATGTTTGCCATTTGGATGAGTAATTAAATGTTAATCCATTCACTGAAGCATGCCAGGCTACAGGGTGAATCATACGTGGGTACATGGGTTTAGCTGCTAACAGCTCCCACAGTACAGGGTTTAGCTCCCAGTACATGGGTTTAGCTGCTAACACAAAATTTGTTCATACCATGTATTTATACTGTTTTTTTGTTTGTTTGTTTTTTCCTCAAGATAATACAAAATAATACTGTCGTGTTCCTGGCGATTAAAATCTTTCCAAGGAACGGATAGCCGAACAAGCTGTTACTCCAAGGCGTTCATCAAATGTGGCGGAGTTAAAACACGCGGGGAGGGGAAGGGTAGGAGGATGAGGCGGATGCTGAAGAGCGCTTACCTGCACAGATCCCACTGGCAGTCCTCAAACCTGCAATAAATAAACTCAAACAAAGACGGCTTTAAAATGTCCAAAAAAGTAACAAAATGATTTATTAAAAGAAAATACCGATAACAAGAAAAGCGCGACAGTACAACTAAATTCCGAAGGGATCCTCCACACCAGACTTAAACACGGACAAAGGGGAATGTAAAAAGAACTGGAAAATAATGGTGTAATTTAATTGTGAGGACTTAACTCGGATCGGTGTCTTGTCAGTAATGTCAGGCCCCGAGCGCACAGGCCTGAAGCCGCTTCTGCCTTGGCGGAAAGAAGGCCTCGATGCACCCTTATTCACTAGGCCTGGATGAAGACCTCCCGCGCGAGGCGAACGAGCAGGCGTGCAGCCTGCTCCCCAGCCATGCCCATCCTCACGAATTTGGCACGGAAACCGCGGCTCTTCGTTCTTGGCTCTCTGTCGCTTTACGACCACCAGCAAGGTCCCGGACCGCTGCGATGAAGTCCAATGAAGAGAGAAATGTCAGCGCACAGCCGTTTCCCACCAAAATCCGGAACCAAGTACACCAGCCAAAAGTCCATCAGCTCGTTC
Source organism: Myxine glutinosa (assembly GCF_964187855.1). Classification (NCBI taxonomy): domain Eukaryota; kingdom Metazoa; phylum Chordata; class Myxini; order Myxiniformes; family Myxinidae; genus Myxine; species Myxine glutinosa. The sequence continues at coordinate 85,058,937 of NC_136261.1, read as the reverse complement.
TTTTCTCGGCCAACCTCTCACGTCATCGGTGCTTCTCCTCCAATCCCCGCAAGCCAACACCACAGGCTCAGCTCTCCACCACTCAACACGCAGTCCACCTTCGTGACGCAGTCCGCCTGTCAATCAAAACCCTGACCAATGGTGTCTCCTTGAGGTATGGCTTTCGGCCTGCCTGACCCTGTGGTGATGTAGCTGGTTGCCATGCCATCGGCAGTGCTCAGAACTGGCTTCCGGTTGGTTTTTATTGTTATTTAATGTAGTTGATGGACAATTCCAGCTCTACGTGTCTAATGCGGTGCCATAAGGGACAAGGGATGTAAATTACAGAGGTTTGACGAACAAGATTGTAGTTAACATAATCCCTATAACTAGTTAACTCAAGGGCCATCCTCGTATGGCCACAATTGTTCACTCTTACGCGACAAATGGTTAAACAAAATCCCTACATGGTGGTGGTTCTTCTACATCACGACAGTCGGAGCATGCTAATTTATACATTCTACCTGGATTAAAGTATCCCTACCCCCACAAATGTAACAATACATTAAACCATAATTTATGGTGTTTTGGCCAAATTAAGCATTTGGCACCATAACATATGGTATTTTGCGGCGGTTTTCACACCACGCATGGAGAAAAATAGTCTTGTGCCGTGATGACAGCGGACGTCATATAGATGCATTCGATGTCTAAGATTATTGTATTCCTGTAATATGTTCTTGTTACTCCTGGTATTATGCATTACTGTTGTTACTGTGATATGTTGTTACTCCTGGGGCTTGCTTGGGATCCTAGGATCCTGGGTTCGAATCCCGGTCGATCGCTGAATTAACGCCAGGGGGGTTGACTCAGCCTGTCATCCTTCCGAGGTCGGCAAATTGAGTACCAGTTCACTGGTAATTCCCTGTGTGTCGCAAGGGGCGACTAACAGGGTTGGTGGCAGGAAGGGCATCCGGCCATAAAACATTGCTTCAAAAAGGGGCCATGGTGCCCAAAAAAGGCCAACCCCTACTCTGCGGGGAAAAATGGCCTCTAAAGGTGGTTCTTCCTGGGGCTTATGGCTCACCCTGTAGAATGGCACTTAGTAGAGCGCATACCTCCACCAGGCTGAACGTTTTACGTTTTGTATCCCATTGATAGACCGGATCTGGATTCGGACTTGAACCAAAATCGTCTCGGCTAGTTCTTGTCACCTAACCTATTCATTCACCTTATTTCGTCCGAGTCCATCCACAATTTTTTGAGATATTGTGCTATATATCATTTTTGGCTCCATCTCTCAACGGTGAAGAGTCGCTTTAAAACATTTTTTAATTGTCATATCTGGATCTGGATCCTGATTTTCACCAAAATCCAATCAATTAGCACAGTAGCACACTGTCCACCAAATGTCCACCAAATTTCGTCTAAATCCATCCATAACCTTTTGAAATATCCTGCTCATAGACAGACAGGGGTGAAAACATAACCTCCGTCCAACTCCGGTGGCAGACAACAACAACAGGCATTTTTAAGGCCATTTTCCCTGCTAGAGCGGGGGTTAGCCTTGCGGTCCCCATGACAATTTAACCTCATCCGGTGGCAGAGGTAATGAACAAATATGCCACATTTCCTAACTGTGCATTATTTAGTTGCTTTGATGAACCCAACGTGGATGAAGGTCCATGATGTGTCTTTTCCTCTACGGACATGGGCATTTGCAGCACAAATTTGGTTTAGAAAGGGAAATAAATTTCCAGGTTCCATCTCAGTGTCTTACTTAGTTTTTACTGTAACTAAAATCCATCTTAAACAGAAACAAACTCAATAGTTTTTTTTGCTCCTGCCCAGGAACGATTCTGGACCACCTTGTTGGAGAGGACATGATCGCAGACTATCTACTATTTGTGCTCAACAAATGCAGAATCTTCAAGTACGTTCAGTCGTGTGTCTGTCGTGACAAACCAACCTATATCATGCACCATCCTACCAAACGTCATGGGTGATACGATTGTATTGATTATGCAAAATAGCCCTTGGATATGTCACTCGTTATCATCTAAGGCCTACCCTAATCATATTACACCTGGACCCTTCAGCCCCATTCACATTCGCGAAGAAACAATGCACAGTAACTGAATAATTTTCTTTAAAATTTCCGTTTTGATTTCTTAATTTTGTTTTTATTTTTATTATTGATTTTGCCACACACACACACACACACACACACACATACACATACACATACACATACACATACACACACACACTTCTCCAGTTGTAGTATGATTGCTGCTATTTTTATTTTACATATGAGGTATGATAACTTATCTCATTGTGGAGTGATGGCAAGGTATCAATGTTTATTAGTCTATTTAATTCGACTTCAGGACAAATTCCTTCTCCATCGACGTGTGTGATGTAGTTTTAAAGTTTATAGATTTGATGTGTCTTTGTCCAGGAAGGTTTGGAGCAGTAAAAAGTAAAATCATAGCCGGGGGGTGGGCGGATGGTTTCACGGTTGGAGGAGCACCCCAATTCTCTATATGTAAATGTGTGTCATATAGTGCTGCATGTTGGAAGTGTGGTCACATGTCCACCTGGACCCAAGACATGACCGAGACCTTTGTTGGTATCCCCAGGCGGCCTGACCATATAGACCTGTTTGTTTGTACATAATTCTTGAAAATGTCAGAGGGCGTTCACTCGCGGGAGCCCTGAGGGCCATGTAAATGCACTCGTATGAGACTATCGACAAATTGTGTACGCATCGACCTTATAGTAGTGGGAGAATTCACCCTTCAGTAAGGATGTTACATCTTTGCTAGTTACATGGAATGCATGACTCAAAAAAACTTTAGTGGTCTTAGCTTTGCATGGTAATGACTCCCCCAATTCTTTCATCACATGAGAGGTTTGATATGGTCACATTTGTTTTGCCTATTAATTTTGAATGAAGACATTCCTAAGACATTGTTAGAATTGATCAGGGTTGCTATTGCATGTAGTCTTCCACTTCATGATTATGTTTCCTTTGGTTAGTATAGAGATTGCAAATATTACCTACTGAATGGCAATGCCCTGTAGATTTGATAATAAGTTGCTTTACTCCTTGGAACTCCTTGGAAGCCTGGTGTTGGCTTAGCGGTTAGGGTGCCGGCTTGGGATCCTAGGATCCTGGGTTCGAATCCCGGTCGATCGCTGAATTAACGCCAGGGGGGTTGACTCAGCCTGTCATCCTTCCAAGGTCGGCAAATTGAGTACCAGCTTTGCTGGGATGAATGATCACGGTGTGTACCCCGGTTTAGAATAGGTACACCGTATCCCTGCTCATCGTAAGAGGCGACCAAGGGTTGGCGTCAGGAAGGGCATCCGGCCATAAAAACATTGTATCAAACAGGGAACCATGATTGTCATGGGGCCCGCAAGGCTAACCCCTGCTCTAGCGGGGAAAATGGCCTTAAAACGATCACTCATTCATTCATTCATTCATACTCCTTGGAACTACTTTAACTCCTCCCTCTCTGGGTTATCATATACCCTGAAACTGAGCAATGAGGTGTGTGTATATGTATGTAATGTATATATATACACACACACATCTGATGCATATGTAGCCACGTCTCACAATTGGAAATTGGTGTTGCATTATTTGCTTGGGTGGTGCATGGGAAACACTAAATAGAGAGCAATCGGAGATTGAGATGAAAACATGATAAATTTGTCTATTTTGCAGGTATGTGGAATATTATGAGCTTCCAGCAGCGAGTGATGACATCTGGTCGGTACTGAAGCACATTGCTGTGCGCATGGGAAAAACACAGAAGATGAAAGCTCTCACTGGCATTGGTGAGTGACGGGATATTATGCACATTAGTGACTTTGAGAATTTATCCTTTCCAGGGACTGCCAGGATACTTTAGAGGTAGCATACTTGCTTTTGAGTTTAGACTGGGTTTCATTCCCAGCAGAATAAGATATGATTACAGGCTGTGGCCCGATACTGCTCAGGCAGGGAGTTACTTCAAATAACATATCCTTCAAAGTGGATGTTAATCTGATTGTCAGTTTTGCTAACACTTGATTGTGGATATTAAATATTCCATAGTTCTTTTGAAAAGAGTAAAGCTTTTTTTTCTTGATATTCTCACCAATTCCAATGCCGACTGCTGTTATTGGACCTGGCGTATTTCTTGCCATTAAACTGCCTTGGCAAAACATAATCAATCAAAAATGGTACATCATCTTTCCATGATATCATGATTGAAATAGCTTTTACAAGTACTGAAGTTCTGGCATGTCTTTGCAGGAAAGATTACTATGCACAGGCCTGACTACAACTTTGCCGCCAACGAGTTCCTGCGCAGCTTTCGAGGTGGCCTTCTCGGCAAAGTCGTGTTCGATTGAGGCCAGAAAACCCATTGCCAAAAAGCTGAGACAATTGTTTAGCTCTGCTATGTTGTGGTGATTGCACATGAAAAACAAACATTGCAGTTTGGAAAGATGAGAGAAGCTGCAACCATTACTTGGGTACTTTCCTCTCCCATAACATTGGTGGTGTCCTTTGATCATGATTCTCCTTCCTTTTTTAAGCTAGACTCAAAATGAATGAACGTTTTCTTCAAATAATTGCGTGACATGTCACTTCTACAATACACTATTTTTAATATCGGTGTCGTGATGCATGGAAGAGTTGAATATTAGAGTGAGACAGTGAACAAAGTGGGGTGAAGGGACAACAGGACATGAACTCTAGGATGCACCATAGCTCAAGAAGATTGCAGGTGAAAGGGGAACAGGGCCACAGTAGTTTTCACTTCGAGCCACAGATCCAATTGGAGGCCTACGTGAACACTGAAACTGTATTTAAAGAATTAAATGTTTATTGCAATGTTTATTGCATTTAAGGAATCGCCATTTACAAACAGGGCCGGATTAACCTTTTGTGGGCGTGGCGCCAAACAAATTTGTGGGGCTCCATTTGGTTTATCTGCTATGTGTTTATACAACGTTTGAGTCCTTGATAAACATGTTGTATATGTTGTAAGAGTACGGCGGTGCTCAGTCAATCGTTCACCAAGTCTGCCACCAAGTACCACCAAGGTCACAAAGTCTGCCAATGTGATCCTATTAATCAAATCCTCTTCCGGCGAGTGTAGTTCTGTTTGGAGAAAACAACTTGCACACGAAGCAGACGACACAGCCAGTCAGTGATGAATAAATCAGCAGGGGCCTATCAATTGTTTCACCATTCGGAGACGCTTGATTGAAGGCTGTATCACAAACCAACGAACCACCTTTAGAGGCCATTTTTCTCCGCAGAGCAGGGATTGGCCTTTTTTGGGCACCGGGGTCACCTTTTTGAAGCAATGTTTTATGGCCGGTTGCCCTTCCTGCCACCAACCCTGTTAGTCGCCTCTTGCGACACACAGGGAATTACCAGTGAACTGGTACTCAATTTGCCGACCTCGGAAGGATGCCAGGCTGAGTCAACCCCCCTGGTTTTAATTCAGCGATCAGACCGGGATTCAAACCCAGAATCCGAGGATCCCAAGCCGGCACCCTAACTGCTAGGTCAACACCAGGCTATGAAGGCTGTATCACAGAGTTTCCTAAAATAAAAAACATTTCAATGTCCATGCATACCCTCTTACATTTATTATTATTATTGCAGACATTTAGGTTAAAGTCAACCCCCGCTCATGGCAGTTTTGCTTCATTTTCATCCGTATCTGCTTTTTGCCTGCGTTTATGAGCATCGCTCGAATGCTTTTTCATCATTTGTGTTACTAATCCTCCTCTGAACTAACTCTAACTCTCCCGCTCTGCATGTGTGGAACTGGAACGTATGCCATTAATAGTGTGGTGACGTCAAGCACCAATAAATGGTAGCATGTTGTTATGCCTCCTCTGAAGGCATTTTATGTTTCAGGTTGTCCGTCCGTCCGTCCGTGATAGGTTTTCGTTACGGCGAGAACTTGAGAACAGCTGAAGGGATCTTAGTAAAACTTGGTGCAGGTATGTATAATGAGGTAAAGATGAACTGATTCGATTTTGGGAACATGAGGTCAAAGGTCAGAGGTCATGTTAGGTAAAAATACTGTTACTGTGATAACTTGTGAACCAGTGATGGGATTCTGACCAAATTTGGTACACTTATGTAGAATGTTGTAATGAACTGTTTAGATTTTGGGGTCATGAGGTCAAAGTCTGTAATGTGTCTATAACTTGAGAAAGGCTGAAGTGATCTAATTCAAACTTTGTACACTTATGTATGATGATATAAAGATTAACTGATTAGAATTTGGGGCCAAGAGGTCAAAGGTCAAAGTCTGTTATCTATAATAATAAAAGGCAGTGTCCGTCCATCCATCTGTCAACTCCAAAACCATGAAATCTAGTGGCCCCAAACTTTGCATGCATACACCTGGACCTTCAACAGATTGCAATGATGAAAGCTGGGTGTTTGGGTGTGTTATAACACCCTTTTTGAAGATGATTAATGAGGTGCTCATAAGAATAAAACCCGATGTGGTGGATTACCAATATGGCGGCCCGCCATTTTGGTCATCCCACTGCACCTAGCTGGTTTCTTAAGTCGCCATTTTGTTTGGGCCTACTCAAACATGCCTTGCCTTGGAAACACGATCGATTATCATTACATAATTGAAGCATATCATCAAAATCTGGATTCCAATATGAGGATTGGATTCTGTAAAAGAAATAATCTCCAAATCTGGAGTGAAATCTGACGAAATTTACCATATCTTGCGATTTTATAACTAAGTGTATATATGCATTTATTTAAGTGAGGTTGTGATTCTCATTCTGGGGTTATTTTTTTTTAATTTAACTTGATAATCGTTTTTAACTTAATTCTTCCTTCCGTGGGAACTGCTTGGAGACGCATTTTTAAAATGAAACGTTTTGAGCAAAGAACACTTTTTTAGTGGTTGGGACAGCTGTTACTGTTGGATTAGAGTCAATTCTGAAGTTGGAATTTTGAAGATCGGGTCGGATTAAGAGTTTGTGGAGCTTATCGCATTGTGGTTTTTAACCATGTGCGGAAATGAAATAAAGAGGTGGAGTGGGAGGTGTTTTGTGTCTTGTGTCACTGTATGTACTGCAATGAGCATGGAGAAAAAGAAAACCAGAGAATTGTCTGAGGAGGTCAGACAAAAGATTGTAGGCAAGCATGGACAATCTCAAGGCTACAAGTCCATCTCCAGAGACCTTGATGTTTCTGTGTCCACTGTACGCAATGTTATCAGGAAGTTTAAGACCCTTGGCACTGTAGCCAATCTCCGTGGACGTGGCCGCAAGAGAAAATTTGATCAAAGATTGCAGTGAAGGATTGTTCGAATGGTGGCGAAAGCACCTCAATCAACTGCCAAACATATTCAAGCTGACCTTCAGACACAAGGTACGACAATTTCAACTCATACCGTCCGTCGCCAACTCGATGAAAGGGGGTTCTATGGTAGGAGACCCATGGGGACCCCACTGCTGAGAGAGAGAGACATAAGAAAGCCTGACTGGAGTTTGCCAAAACACACCTGAACAAGCCAAAATCCTATTGGGAGAATGTCCTGTGGACAGATGAGATGAGCTTTTGGGTTAAGCACATAATCTCTATGTTTACAGAAAACAAAATGAAGCCTTCAAAGAAAAGAACACCTTCCCTGCAGTCAAACATGGAGGAGGTTCAGTGATGCTTTGGGGTTGCTGTGCTGCCTATGGCACTGGGTATCTTGAATGTGTGCATGGCATCATGAAATCAGGAGATTACAAAGGCATTTTGGAGCGCAATGTTTATCCCAGTGTCAGTAAGCTGGGTCTCCGTCGAAGGTCATGGGTCTTGCAGCAGGACAATGACCCCAAACACACTTCAAAAAGCACCCAGGAATGGTTCAAGAAAAAATGATGGACTGTTCAGAAGTGGCCAGCAATGAGTCCAGATCTAAATCCCATTGAACACCTGTGGGGAGATCTGAAAACAGCAGTTGGGAGAAGCTACCCTTCAAATCTGGGAGAACTGGAGCAGTTTTAACAAGAAGTGTGGGCCAAACTGCCAGTAGAGAGGTGTCAGAAGCTCATTCAAACGCAAGGAAGTGCTTGACTGCAGTTATTTTGTCCAAAGGCTGTGCTACCAAATATTAAGTCTCTGGTGTCAATAATTTTGTCAATGTCATTTATATTTTCTGATTTAAAAGGATATATTAAGTTATGAATCAAAAACAAAGGTTCTGTAATATTAACAGTGAAATAAAGAATTGTGGAGACCAAATACTTTTGTCAATTTCAACTTATATTTTGAAAAGATTGTGGGTTATTTGAAAAAAGTGCAAGGGTGCCAATATTTTTGGCACCGACTATATGCTCACCTACAAAGAACTCGGTCATTTTCCACAGATACCTGCCTTCAGTACATGGCAGGCCATCATCGTCATCATTGGCCTGTTCCGGCATCACGTACCTCTCCAAGACATCGCAGCCAATGGCTTGTGATGGTGCATGTTATAAGCACAAAGTGCTTTCTTTCTGCCTTTTATGCTCAAATCCTACACCGTTACAGGAGATTTAGCACAACAATCTTATGCTATTCTCCTCTTTTAAGGACGGTGACTGAAATACTTTTACAAGACGACTTACACTACTGGTCAAAAGTTTTAGAACGCCTCAATTTTTCCAGTTTTTATTGAAATTTACACAGTTTAATGTCTCAATGTACTCTGAAATTAATCATGGAACAAATAAACAATTGGAGATAAAAAAATAAATCATAGAATCTTTTTTTTTTAAACAAAATTTAATTTAAATTTTTGACTCAGCAAAGTAGCCACCTTTTGCAGATATAACCGCCAAACACACTCGTGGCATTCTTTCTACAATGGAAATCGAATATTGTTCGGGAAGTTCTTCCCAACACTGTTGCAGAAGTTCCCACAAATGTGTTGCACTTGTAGGTTGCTTTGCTTTCACCCTTCTGTCTAGTTCATCCCAAACCAGCTCGATGGGGTTTAAGTCTGGAGACTGTGCTGGCCATTCGATGATTTGAAGCCTACCGTCTTGTTATTTTCCTCGAAGGTAGTTTTGACATCGCCTGGAGATGTGTTTAGGGTCATTATCTTGCTGTCGGATGAACCCCTGGCCAACTAGGTGTATACCAGAGAGTATTGCATGGTGCTGTGAAATGCTGTGGTAGCCCTTTTGGTTCAGGGTGCCAGTCACTCTGTGCAAGGCGCCGACTCTGGATCCAGAAAAAGAGCCTCAGACCATCACACTTCCTTCTCCATGTTTGACAGTTGGTGTCACACACTGAGGAACCATCCTTTCGCCTACTCGATGGCGTACAAAAACCCTGCGAGACGAACCAAAGATTTAAAATTTTGATTCATCGGTCCATAAGACCTTCTTCCAGTCTTCAGTCATCCACTGGCGGTGCTTCACGGCCCAGACAAGCCTCTTTTACTTATTTTGCCATCTTAGCAATGGCTTTCTTACTGCCATTCGACCTGTCAAACCTGCAGCTCAAAGTCTTCTCTTCACAGTTGAAACTGAGACTTGCTTACTTCGACCAGTGTTAAGCTGTGCTTGAAGCTGTTGTCCTGTGAGCCGCCCATCACGCAAGCTGTTGACTCTCAGAAACTTGTCCTGATTCTGTTGTGGCTTTGGGTCTGCCAGACCTCTTCCTGTCAGAGTTTCCTCCAGTTTCCAATATACTACTTCCTGCAGTGCAATATTGTCCAAATAATGCTTCAGAGGGTGTAATAACAGTCTGTTCCAATACTGCTTTTATACAGACAGGGGGTTTGTAATCAAGTAATCAGCAGAGGTTGGGACACCTGTAGGAATTGTTTGCATCAACTTTCAAGGCTTAATTTACTTACATTGCTACAGAACAACTGTAAGTTGTTAACCCATTACTTGTTCCCTGAAGAAGGCCTTCTTTTACAATATAACTGTGCAATTTATATTATTTTCCCGTTTTTGATAACCTAAACGTTTTTTTTAGCCTCGAGCAGTTTACTGCTTACCTTTGTACCATTTCAGGTTATTCACTGGACATTAAACCGTAAATTTCAATAAAAACTGGAAAAATTGAGGCGTTCTAAAACTTTTGACCAGTAGTGTAACTCTGACAAATATTGAATACAAGGGTAAATCTCACCTTCTCAAACACACAGACCAAGTTAAAGTCTTAACACGATCTATCTATGGATCCCATTCCACCTGCCCCTTCCATGTAACACTATATTGGAAATGGACTCTGCAAGCCAATGTCGCTAAATCTGTCAAACCTGGCCAAAATAGTGATTTCAACTTCATACTTAAAAAATTTGCAAAACATGTTTTGGATAGCACCTGAGGACAACTTTGAAATGGCTGCTCGTTTCTATAACTCATGAGTACATTTAATAACGAACACATTTGAAGTGTACTCAGGTTGATTCGAAGCCCGCACCAATGAAACTGATACAGCTAGGCCCGTTAAAGTTCATCTTGAATCATGTCTTGTTATGCGTTTCACAAAACATATTCTTTCTGTTTTAAATTTTAAATCTGTGTTTTGATCCATGATGTAAAGCACCTTGTTGCCTATTTATTAGTGAATTGATACCTGCATAGTGATGGTATTGAGACAGATATGTAAGATAATATACTTTTCACAAAATAAAATTAAGGAACCAAACCAAATGATGAGGATTGATCTGTACAATCCATAAACAAGCAGAATGTCAGTCGCCAAATGATCACAGACAGGTTTACATTGACAAAAATGGCTTTAGTAACATGTGGCCATCATTGATCTAATTACAAACTTGTACACGTCTCTTGTCACTGATCAAATCGGACAATCCAGCTGCACTCAAGGACTCACCATTAATCAACCAGGCTACTTGCAAATGATTATTGACTCTGGGTAGACTTGTGGACTGTGAAGCCTCCTCAAGATGTGCCAAGTATGTTCATTCCGATTCAAGTTGAGAGATCGTGCAGGTCACTCTGTGAGTGATGTCGTGGTTCTGAAGTGCAACATTGATATCATAATGCATGGAAAGCCCCATGTTCCCAGCAGTACCATATGGGAGTGCAGTGGAAGGACTATCTTTGATGATACAAATCTCAATGTTAAGAAAAGGCAAAGAAAATTTTGTTGGAGATGGTTATTTATTTATTATGATTATTTAATTTAATATTAATGTTCAGACAAGAAGCCTGATGTTGGTTAAGCCTGGTGTTGGTTAAGCCTGGGGTTGGCTTAGCGGTTAGGGTGCCGGCTTGGGATCCTAGAATTAACGCCAGGGGGGTTGACTCAGCCTGTCATCCTTCCGAGGTCGGCAAATTGAGGACCAGTTCACTGGTAATTCCCTGTGTGTCACAAGAGGCGACTAAGAGGGTTGGCGGCAGGAAGGGCATCCGGCCATAAAACATTGCTTCAAAAAGGGGATCACGGTGCCCAAACAAGGCTCTGCGGGGAAAAATGGCCTCAAAAGGTGGTTCTTCTTTCTTCGACAAGAAGAACAAATGCTCCACATTGACAGTTTATAACTAAACACTTTAAAGTCGCTTTTATTTAAAAAGAAGAGATTTAGAAGAAAAGGTAAAAATGAAGATGCAGTATTCAATGCAATACACCAATTTTTATCGGCTTATCACCTACTTAAACCCTTACAAAAAAGAGGAAGAAACAACTAGATTCCTTTTGAATGCACTTGTTGAGAAACATGATACAAACACAAAATTGGATAATTGTGGAGCATCGGTCGACAACTTTGGTGGTATTTTCTTTTCTCCTTGATCGAAGTTTCTTCCAAACCATCACCTTCATGTGGTCTTGCTGGCTCCTGTATGATTGGTAGCGTGTTGATTGCTTGAAACAGAGGAACATTTGTTGCAATATTTCTGTAGCCATCAGACTATGGACTTCAAGAGCTTGAGGGCGACTTTAGGCCTTCTGTTTATCCTGCTGACAAAGGCAACACATATTCCAGTCCGTTTTCCATTTTGACTGTGGCCGTCTTACAGAAGCTGTTGATAAACAGTTCAAGGCCGAGATGTTGTCATTTAGCACCTTTGATTGTATGCACTTTCTGGTATGGGATTAAACTAGGTTCATGCAGTTGCCCGACGCCAAGCCCAATTTTTCATCCATTTAAGTCCCATGCGATCTGTACACCATCCTGTTGACTAAAGTCCCATCATCCTTGTTTCGGGTCCTGCGCTGGCACATCCTGTCGATTCCTGTACCTATAGCTAGCTGGTATTGGGCTAATTAGATAACATTTGGGACATTACATAATTACTCTGTTAATTACCTAACACTGAACTCCATGCTAAGTTGCACAACAATGATGCACAACATCCACAGGGATGCATGTTTTCACAGATGCAATTTTGTCAGTTGCAGACACCAAGCTTAGTGCTAGAAGTCCTGTGATGTTACACAAGACACAACAAACAACCAGATTTGGTTGTAATAGGGTAATTTCAGGTTGGCTCATTCTCCGAAAATGTTTACTATATCTCCATAACATAGTGTGCCTTGGAAGTTTCATAGTCCTGAATGTGGCTCCAGTTCTGGTGACTTTTATGTTAATCATTATCGACAAATATCCATATTTTTTTGCTGACTTCCTGTACATTATGTTGGAACTGTACGTGCTTCTTCCAGGGCACTCACTACCATTTCTCATGCGATTTTCCCATGCGTTCATTTCGCATAGGAGCACCGACTGCCTGCTTACGAGAGGGTCTTCCCCAAATGGGGGGGACAAATCAATGTGCTCCTTTATAGACACCACTGGGGGCGTTGTAACACAATTATATAAACTAGGGCATGCCCGTACTATATCTATATCTAAAATTATATCCCCCCCCCCTCTATTTACATGAAATGGTTTGGTCCAAAGCGAACGGCTTGCGAGTACGATGACAATCCCCCCCCTCTATTTACATGAAATGGTTTGGTCCAAAGCGAACGGCTTGCGAGTACGGTGACAATCCCCCCCCTCTATTTACATGAAATGGTTTGGTCCAAAGCGAACGGCTTGCGAGTACGGTGTTTTTTATCGGACCCGTGGAATTATAGATAGTAGTTTTAATTAGTTTTAAAACATAGTTTAACGCCAACATAGTTTGCCAACGTGAAATAAATGAATACGCTCTCAAATGTGCCGTCCGAGGCAGAGTCTGTTCGGCACGTTCGGCACACGTGATAGCTCGCTGCTCTCTGATTGGTTGAATCGTTTTTTGGACATAGCTCGGTAACTACTTGTCCGATTAATATGAAACCTTGAAAAGGCACATCCTCGGGTCCCCAGCAATATACCTGGCAAGTTTAAAGTATATCGGACCCGTGGTTGTCGAGAAACAGCGGTCACAGACATACATACATACATACATACAAACATACAAACATACACACAGAGATTACTGGAATTATAGATAGACTAGGGCATGCCCGTACTATATATAAGCTAGGACGTGCCCGTACGTGGGTGCCCGTTCCTTGCCAAAAAAAAAAAAAAAATTTGTGTAGGGGGGTGTGTGTGTAAACATCCTAGGGCGTGCCCGTACGTGGGTGCAAAAAAACATGCGTGCAAACAACAACAACAAAAAAAAACTTTGAAACCACGTGGCAGTAACGACCACAGAACCCCCCCCCCCCTCTATTTACATGAATGGTTTGGTCCATTCGCAACGACCACAGAACCCCCCCCCTCTATTTACATGAATGGTTTGGTCCATTCGCAACGACCACAGAACCCCCCCCTCTATTTACATGCAATGGTTTGGTCCATTCGCAACGCCAAAGCGAACGGCGAACGGCTAAATCGCCATAGCTCGGTAAGTACTTGTCCGATTAATTTCAAACCTTGAAAAGGCACATCCTCGGGTCCCCAGCAATATACCTGGCAAGTTTCAAGTATATCGGACCGGTAGTTGTCGAGAAACAGCGGTCACAGACAAACATACACACATACACACATACAAACACACATACACACATACACACAGAGATTAATGGAATTATAGATAGATGAACAGGATTGTAAATAACCACACGATATATGTGGGAAAATTATGCGCCCAGACCAGGAATCGATCGCTCAAATCGGATACCTTATTAGCCCCCGGTGGACTTGGTCTGAAACAGCGGCTTGTGGATTGGGTCTTGTCTGTCCAAAACTATATCTCGCAGATGTATGGACCGATTGTGATCATATTTGGCACAAAGACAATACATGACGGTATACGTATGCACATCATTTTATTTCACGATGCGATCAAAGATGGCCGACTGGCATCCATTTTAATTGTAAAAAAAAAAACCCATGTTGAACACGTCATCAACCATTTCTCGGACATGCATTTACCGATCTTGTTAAATCTTGGCACACAGAGAAGGAATGATGGCTTACATTTGCACGTCAGATTTTTCCAATATCAGATCCAAGATGGCTGACTGGCGGCCATTTTGTTACTTAAACGTGTCTCCAACCATTTTTCAGGCATGCACACACGTACCTATTTTGTTCAAACTTGGCACAAAGACAGTACACGAGAGTATATATATGCAGAAAATTTTGTTCAGTAATCTGTAGTTGGGGGGCCTATGTACTCAATTTCAAGTTCGTGTGCAGTTCATGTTCATTTTGGGCAACCACGATAAATGTATTCTACTGGATCCTACTAATCGGAAAAATGATGTCGCCATTTTTTTCTGTTGACCTTTAGTGACCTTGACTCAAGGTCAAAGTTCAAACGTCATTACAGTGACCATACTTCATTCAAAGTATATCGACCTTGGTACCAAAATGTGGCAAATTTCACAAGGAACATTGATTATGACATTTGTTTTGTCATTTGTCCTCTCAGATGTTTGCAATATGCAAATTAATAAGAAAATGACCTAATTAGAGAAAAAATATGCATAATTAACATATAGTCTTCACCATACACGTACGAGTACATCCCATCACTCCGCATTATTATTGAATGCCAATCATTAGTTACCATCTCAAATGTGTTCTGCTGGATCCTAAACTGGAAAAATATGTTGCTTATTGTTTTCTGTTGACATTTTCTTGATATTAACTGACCTTTGAGATGTACTTGACTTTACTTACCTTGACCCATGGTGAAATGTCAAATGTCATTTTAACCATGTGATGCGATCAAGCAAAATAAGTCGGATGTCTAGAATATTGATTTTTGGATTCATGTTCCCAATGCTTTTCTTTATACTGTTCATTCATCATGCTCATTTGCTCATGTTGGTTCGGTTTTTAGCCATTGTTCGTATTTTTAACATTTAATTTGTTGCCTAAAAACACTAAATTGATTCTGGCAGATGTCCAAATCACTTTGCTTGTTTGCGTCACATGCTTAAAATGACATTTGACATTTCACCTTCGGTCAAGGTAAGTAAAGTCAAGTACATGACAAAGGTCAGTTAATATCAAGAAAATGTCAACAGAATGCAATAAGCAACATATTTTTCCAGTTTAGGATCCAGCAGAACACATTTGAGATGGTAACTAATGATTGGCATTCAATAATAATGCAAAGTGATGGGATTTACGTGTATGGTGAAGACTACATGTTAATTATGCATATTTTTTTCTCTAATTAGGTCATTTGCTTATTAATTTGCATATTGCAAACATCTGAGAGGGCAAATGACAAAACAAATGTCATAATCAATGTTCCTTGTGAAATTTGCCACATTTTGGTACCAAGGTCTATATACTTTGAATGAAGTATGGTCACTGTAATGACGTTTGAACTTTGACCTTGAGGCAAGGTCACTAAAGGTCAACAGTAAAAAATGGCGACATCATTTTTCCGATTAGTAGGACCCAGTAGAATACATTTATAGTGGTTGGCCAAAATTAACATGAACTGCACACGAACTTGAAATTGAGTACATAGGCCCCCCACTACTGACCAAAGATGGCCGACTGACATTCCATGTTTTTTTTCTCCTTGTTATTCTCAGGACACTTTTGTCTTTTCAAAATGCATATGTAACCACGGCACCGAGCATGGGGTTAATGTTTTATGAGAAAGCCACTGATCTGTTGTAGAGATTAGTGGAGAAGGCCAATCTTTTGTGGGAACAATATGGCCGCCAGTACACTTCCGGTGGCTTCAGAACCGCCTGACCAATTAACGTTAGGCACCTACCTATCCAGTTATTGTAGAGATCAGTGTTTTTCACATTAAAGTGTGGAAATTATTATAACACTACACTGTATTCTTTGCATGAAAGCAAAATTTGAAGTACATTCAGGGATGCTCCAGATAATTTGGGGAAGTGGGGAAATAGGTAAACAATGGAGTGGATAAATCGATAGTGGGGGAAGGTGGTGAAAATGTATGGGGGAGTAAATGAATGGGTAAAGGGGGAAATGTATAGGAGGAAGTCAGTGGAGGGAGAGAAGGAATTCAGGGAAGTCAGTGAAGCAGTAAAACGTTGTTGTTGTTGTTGTTGTTGTTGTTGCTGCTGGATGCATCATTTACTGGACGCCCAGCTGTGCCACTGATGCAGTGACCCCCTGTTGCGAGTAAACTGGTACTCATTTTGCCGACCTCAGAGGGATGACAGGCTGAGTCAGCAATTTAGGCAACATCAAGCTACAAAAGGTAGTGAAGGCAGTGATAGAAGGGGTAAGTGGAAGTGGATGAAGGGGTCGAGGGAAATGGGTGAGGGGTTGAGGGGAATGTGAGAATGGTTGCATAGCTGGATACATTAAAGGGAGTGGATTTTGCAGGCGTTAGCTGCAATTGGTCATCGCATTCCCAACATTTTTATTTCAAAGGAATAGCCATTGAATGTGGTGGCTGCACCCAGATTTGTTGGCTGAGGACATGATTAGCTTCAGTCATATGTTGTTTGCCTTTGAACATGGCCGGGTTAATTGAAGAGACTCATTAAAAGGAGTTTGCAAATACACAAGCTGTTAGGTTTAACTACAGTGATACAAATCGACAGAGGATTCGAGACCAGATGGGTATACGCATGGGAGTGACCCATCCCCTAGTAACTCCGCCAGTAAAATCAAATACAAATTTGACACATGAGGCTCCCTTGTTCAGGAAGTTCACACTTTTGGCAGGGATGCATGTTTTCATAGATGGATTTTTGTCAGTTGCAGACACCAAGCTTAGTGCTAGATGTCCTGTGATATGACACAAGACTCAACAAACAACCAGATACAAAATCACAACCATTTGGTTGTCATAGGGTAATTTCAGGTTGGCTCATTCTCCGAAAATGTTTACTATATCTCCATAATATTGTTATTGATCGCGGTTATGGATGTTATAGACCGAGCGGTGGTTTAAAACCGCGACCTAACAAAACTCACCCGATTCCACCCGAACGTTGGTTGTATCGCACCCTAGCTGCTCAATGAGGGAAAAGACAAAAGCGACGCAATGCAAGAGGAAAACGGAGACAAAAAAAAGGTTTGAAATACTACTACATTTATTCCTACTATTTACACACAAGCAAAAAGACAGATGTCACGTTTATTTACAAGCACAAGACGCAGGTGACACAGTGCAAATTTAGCTTACCTACAGACTTAACTTACATCCCAGGACAGAACAAACAGAACGCTGACTCACGCGGGGAATGCCAGGGATGGCAGAAGGTGGATGGCTGGAGGGAGAGGAAAGGTCCAAGGGGGGTCCCGCAGCACAACCGGCGCGTTCAGCAGCCGCCGTTCCGTTTCGGCCCTGCTCCGAACCGCCGTTCAGGCCCCCTTTGGCGGTTGGGTGGCACTGCTGCGGCCGCCTGCACTTGCCTTGCCAGGCCTTGTCTCACTCGTCACCACCGACTCCTCACCACCGCAACCAACTGACCACCGACTCCTTTCTCTGGCAACCGACTGTCACCAACTCCTTGCAACCAACTCCTCCTCTCTTTCTCTCAACCGACCCAGACCAACCCAGAGTGCATCTCTCTTTCTTCTTCTCTTGCTCCACTTCCGGTTGCGCCCTTTTATAGCGCCCCCAGCGATCACGCCCCCGGCGCTTTGGACACGCCCATCGGGGCGCTCACCTCGGCCCTGGCTGGTCGCACGACCCTCGGGCTCCGCCCCGGACGACGACGGGCGGGCGCGCCCCTCCCCTCCTCTGACGAGGTGGAGACACGCCTTTCTTCCCTGACTCGAGCCTCGTGGTCAATGGCGGTTATTGGAGGGGAGGTGATTGGGAATCGAGGGCTCAGCAATCACGAAAGGGGGATGTGATATTAGGTCATTGGAGGTTTTGGAGGGGAGGGAAAGGGAGATTTTTGGGGATGGGAAGGAAAGGGGGTCTATTCTCTTTCACTGGTGCAATGGAGTATTTCAATTAATGGGAGACACAGCCTTATCCTAAAACACAGAATAAGATATAACTGTCAAAAGAAAAGATATATCGTGTCCTGCATGTATGTTTTTTATGGACTAACTACGGGAACGCCCTTTGACCTTTATACAACCACAACGGAGGGAGGAGGGGTGACATTTTACAACAACCTTTTACAACAACCTTTTACAACATTTTACCACCACAACAAAATAAAAAAACATTCTCATATTCACAACAATATCCTGCCAGTTTTCATGCATATCTGTCCCAGTACTATTGAAAGAAAAAAAAGAAAAAAAAATTTCTCCAGAATATTGAACACAGCTCCTTTCCTATTTCATCACCTGGCACTGCATAACGTCATTTCCGGGCACCGAAGGGGACACGGCGATGACGCGCGCTGAAAGGGAGTACTCAGTTTTCACTCCGGTTGTTTGTTACTTGCAAAATCGAAGATTTTTCAAGTATATTGATCGGTTGCGTTTGTTATTCCGTCTGTCTGTCTGTTTGTTTGTCACTAGCCTACAGGTCACAATTCTAAACCGAGTCATGAAACTTCACCAAGTTGTAGAGGTCGTCACAATTGAGAAACCTATTGATTTTGAGGTCAAAGGTCATCTGGGGGTCATATATCTAAAATCGCCATTTTTCCTCCGATTGACTTGAAAATTGAACAGCATTTGTATATTTAGTCACTAAATTGGGAAACCAACTATTTTTGAGGTCAAAATGTCAAAGGTCAACCCAAGGTCAAACTTCTAAAATAATTGATTTTCATATGAAAAACCGTCACTTTTCATCCGATTAACCTGAGCTTTGGTCAAGATTGTCAATATTTTAATCTTAATGAAATGGACAATTTGATGGATCAAGGGCAACTTTTTTTGGGGTGGAGGGGAGGTGGATTTTGACATGATGTCTTCTTTTTTGTTTGTTTGTTTGTCCGGGCGATATCTCAGCCATCCTTTGAACTAGAAAGCTGAAATTTCAGCACAATAGTGAGCAAGTACTTTGTCAAAAACGTTATTTTTTAAATTTTAATAAATCAATTATTTGATTAATTATTGAATTATTATTGATTAATAAACGACTATTTATTTGCTCTCATCTGGGCAATATCTCAGGCACCTTTTGAGTTAGGAAGCTGATATTCGGACACGACAATGACAAAGTGATTTGGCTGTAAAGGATATTTTTGCTTTATTGATTAATCAATTCATCCATTAATTATTTAATTATTCGATTCATGACTTCATTGATTTTTAACAAGTTACAGATTTGTATGAAACGGTGGTGGTCTAGGTATTCTATTAGCCAATTATTGATTAATGATTTAATTATTTTACCCTTATTATTTATGCATTTTCATTATGAATCACTTATTTACTTTCTTTCTCATCTGGGCAATATCTTGGGCACCTTTTGAGTTAGGAAGCTGATATTTGCACATGACAATGACCAAGTGATTTGGTTGTAAATGATATTTTTGGTTTATTGATTAATCAATTCATCCATTAATTATTTAATTATTCGTTTCATGGTTTAATTGAATTTTTTAACAGGTTACAGATTCGGATGAAACGGTGGTGGTCTAGATATTTTATTAGCCAATTGATTAATGTTATTTTTTTTTTTTTTTTTTTTTTTTTTGAATACTGAATCGAGGCTCGTGAAAGAGCTGACAACCGCGAAGGAAAGACAGCACAGGGGGACCGCGAGGGAAAGACAGCACAGGGGGACCATGAGGGAAAGACAGCACAGGGGGACCGCGAGGGAAAGACAGCACAGGGGGACCGCGAGGGAAAGACAGCACAGGGGGACCGCGAGGGAAAGACAGCACAGGGGGACCGCGAGGGAAAGACAGCACAGGAGGACCGCGAGGGAAAGACAGCACAGGGGGACCGCGAGGGAAAGACAGCACAGGGGGACCGTGAGGGAAAGACAGCACAGGGGGACCGCGAGGGAAAGACAGCACAAGGGGACCGACCGCGAGGGAAAGACAGCACAGGGGGACCGTGAGGGAAAGACAGCACAGGGGGACTGCGAGGGAAAGACAGCACAGGGGGACCGTGAGGGAAAGACAGCACAGGGGGACCGCGAGGGAAAGACAGCACAGGGGGACCGCGAGGGAAAGACAGCACAGGGGGACCGTGAGGGAAAGACAGCACAGGGGGACCACGAGGGAAAGACAGCACAGGGGGACCGTGAAGGAAAGACAGCACAGGGGGACCGTGAAGGAAAGACAGCACAGGGGGACCGTGAGGGAAAGACAGCACAGGGGGACCGCGAGGGAAAGACAGTACAGGGGGACCGCGAGGGAAAGACAGCACAGGGGGACCGCGAGGGAAAGACAGCACAGGGGGACCGCGAGGGAAAGACAGCACAGGGGGACCGCGAGGGAAAGACAGCACAGGGGGACCGCGAGGGAAAGACAGCACAGGGGGACCGCGAGGGAAAGACAGCACAGGGGGACCGCGAGGGAAAGACAGCACAGGGGGACCGTGAGGGAAAGACAGTACAGGGGGACCGCGAGGGAAAGACAGTACAGGGGGACCGCGAGGGAAAGACAGCACAGGGGGACCGCGAGGGAAAGACAGCACAGGGGGGCCGTGAGGGAAAGACAGTACAGGGGGACCGCGAGGGAAAGACAGCACAGGGGGACCGTGAGGGAAAGACAGCACAGGGGGACCGCGAGGGAAAGACAGCACAGGGGGACCGACCGCGAGGGAAAGACAGCACAGGGGGACCGCGAGGGAAAGACAGCACAGGGGGACCGCGAGGGAAAGACAGCACAGGGGGACCGCGAGGGAAAGACAGCACAGGGGGACCGCGAGGGAAAGACAGCACAGGGGGACCGCGAGGGAAAGACAGCACAGGGGGACCGCGAGGGAAAGACAGCACAGGGGGACCGCGAGGGAAAGACAGCACAGGGGGACCGCGAGGGAAAGACAGCACAGGGGGACCGCGAAGGAAAGACAGTACAGGGGGACCGTGAGGGAAAGACAGTACAGGGGGACCACGAGGGAAAGACAGTACAGGGGGACCGCGAGGGAAAGACAGTACCGGGGGACCGCGAGGGAAAGACAGCACAGGGGGACCGCGAGGGAAAGACAGCACAGGGGGACCGTGAGGGAAAGACAGCACAGGGGGACCGCGAGGGAAAGACAGCACAGGGGGACCGCGAGGGAAAGACTGCACAGGGGGCCCGTGAGGGAAAGACAGCACAGGGGGACCGTGAGGGAAAGACAGTACAGGGGGACCGCGAGGGAAAGACAGTACAGGGGGACCGCGAGGGAAAGACAGCACAGGGGGACCGCGAGGGAAAGACAACACAGGGGGACCGTGAGGGAAAGACAGTACGGGGGACCGCGAGGGAAAGACAGCACAGGGGGGCCGCGAGGGAAAGACAGCACAGGGGGACCGTGAGGGAAAGACAGTACAGGGGGACCGCAAGGGAAAGACAGCACAGGGGGACCGTGAGGGAAAGACAGTACAGGGGGACCGCGAGGGAAAGACAGCACAGGGGGACCGTGAGGGAAAGACAGTACAGGGGGACCGCGAGGGAAAGACAGTACAGGGGGACCGCGAGGGAAAGACAGCACAGGGGGACCGTGAGGGAAAGACAGAACAGGGGGACCACGAGGGAAAGACAGCACAGGGGGACCGTGAGGGAAAGACAGCACAGGGGGACCGTGAGGGAAAGACAGTACAGGGGGACCGCGATGGAAAGACAGCACAGGGGGACCGCGAGGGAAAGACAGTACAGGGGGACCGCGAGGGAAAGACAGCACAGGGGGACCGCGAGGGAAAGACAGCACAGGGGGACCGCGAGGGAAAGACAGCACAGGGGGACCGCGAGGGAAAGACAGCACAGGGGGACCGCGAGGGAAAGACAGCACAGGGGGACTGCGAGGGAAAGACAGCACAGTGGGACCGCGAGGGAAAGACAGCACAGGGGGACCGCGAGGGAAAGACAGCACAGGGGGACCGCGAGGGAAAGATAGTACAGGGGGACCACGAGGGAAAGACAGCACAGGGGGACCGCGAGGGAAAGTCAGCACAGGGGGACCATGAGGAAAAGACAGCACAGGGGGACCGCGAGGGAAAGACAGCACAGGGGGACCGCGAGGGAAAGACAGCACAGGGGGACCGCGAGGGAAAGACAGCACAGGGGGACCGCGAGGGAAAGACAGCACAGGGGGACCGCGAGGGAAAGACAGCACAGGGGGACCGCGAGGGAAAGACAGCACAGGGGGACCGCGAGGGAAAGACAGTACAGGTGGACCGCGAGGGAAAGACAGCACAGGGGGACCGTGAGGGAAAGACAGTACAGGGGGACCGCGAGGGAAAGACAGCACAGGGGGACCGCGAGGGAAAGTCAGCACAGGGGGACCGCGAGGGAAAGACAGCACAGGGGGACCGCGAGGGAAAGACAGCACAGCGGGACCATGCATTTTCATTATTAATCACTTATTTATTTTCTTTCTCATCTGGGCAATATCTCGGGCACCTTTTGAGCTAGGAAGCTGATATTTGGACACGACAATGATCAAGTGATTTGGCTATAAAGAATATTTTTGATTTATCGATTAATTAACTAATCGATTTATTTAAAAAATTTGGATTAATGCCTTGTTTTATTAATTTTCAAAAAGTTACAGCTTTGGATGAAACACTGGTGGTTGAGGTATATGCTATTAGCCAATTGATTACGAAATTATTTTACGATTACTATTTGTTGATTTTAATTACACAATCAATCAATCAATTACGAACCCTGGTGTTGGGCTAGCAGCTCGGGTGCCGGGGGTGCCGGCTTAGGATCCTAGGATCCTGGGTTCGAATCCCGGTCGATCGCTGAATTAACGCCAGGGGGGTTGACTCAGCCTGTTCATCCTTCCGAGGTCGGCTAATTGAGTACCAGTTCACTGGTAATTCCCTGTTTGTCGTTAAAGGTGGCAAAAAGGGTTGGCGTCAGGAAGGGCATCTGGCCGTAAAACATTGCTCCAAAAAGGGGACCAAAAAACAACAACAACCACGGTTCCCGAAAAAGGCCAACCCCCGCTTGCGGGGAAAAATGGCCTCTAAAGGTGGTTATAATTAATCAATCAATTATTGTACATCTCTCCCTCCCAATACAGTTTATGTGTGCTGCCAAAGGCTCCCCGGCAATGCTGCGCTGGAGGATGTTATTTATTTGGCATGAGGCCCGGTGTACTTTGAATGTATCTGTTTGTTTTTTTTGTTTTTCTTTTTTGCGTAGATGAGAAATACTACAAATAAAATGGCTTTAATCGATTTTTCCTTGATATTCAAAATTGCCATTTTACAGTATTAAACATCGTCACCCTTCATATAGAGCAAATGGTCAATTCTTCATCTGTAGCCCAAATTCGGTGGTTTTCTAAAGTTGCTTTGCTTTATTCGCTCCGAGCTCACCGAGAGAAATGTTCTACGATACTACATGATTAATTTACTCCTCGTTCATCTCATCTGCACCAAATTTGATCCCTCTTCAATTGCAATGAGTAGAATGCTGCTCTGGGATTAATGAGAAAGCACTTTGCTACCTTGCGCACGTGAAGCGAAAAGCGGACTCAAAGCAATTAGTTCATGTTCGTCCGTCTACAAACGTCAGTTTATGATCGAGGAACAAATTAATTAAACTAGCAACGGTACCCGCCCTATGGGCGGGGTTTCAATTGGGAAGCCCAAATGAAGAGGCAAAATATCAGAAATTGAAGGCTTTTTTTATTTTAAATGATTCATATAAACATCCGTTGAATCATATGACACACAAATCATCAAAATCTAAACAGTACATTTCGCCCATTTTGAAAAAAGATTGAATTCTGCAAAACGGAAGCGGCCGCTACACGTCTTTCTCAGTCGCACGTTTATGTGTGAAGAGTGCGCGCCGAATCTGTAACAAGGAAGCGGCCGCGACACCTGTTTCTCAGTCGCTTTGCACGCGCTGCCATGTTACTTTGGAGCCGCACGTTTATATAGGAAGAGTTCGTCAGGAGTCGATCTACTCTCTCCTGGTACGGAGAATAAACAGTATTTTTTGTAGAATTTCAACAAAAGCCACATCACTTCATATCGGTAACTATTATTCCATTGTGCTTGTAAAAACTGGAAAATTGGAAAACTTGGAAAAACAATATAGCCTATTTTACTCCCAGGGGTCCCAGGAATACCCACCCAAAATATCGTTGCGATCGGTTGAGCCGTTTTTGCGGTACCTTCGAACGGACAGACAGACATTTGGTGAATTATAGTAAGATTGAATTTTACATTTTGAATGCAAATCAGAACATGAGTCGGGACACAAGTTTGCTGTTTTACAGTACTTTGGCTCTGAATTTGTCCAGAGCGCACATGTACAGAGAGGAATAAGATAATTCGTTTTTTACTCGGTCTGCCTGGCAGTCAAACAAAATTGAAAATCATTCCAAACAGGAAGCTTACTGTTTTTAAGGACATTATAAAGGACACAAACAACAGGCATGAAGAGCTAATGTGACATATTAAATTGAGTGCTGTAATAGATACTGATGCTGTGTCTACGGCTGTAAATTGATTTATTAATACCACTTTTACAATATTTATTTTTACTCCTGCCATGGAGTAATGCATTCGATCGTGTCTGTGTGTGTGTGTGTGTGTGTGTGTGTGTGTGTGTGTGTGTGTGTGTGTGTGTGTGTGTGTGTGCGTGCGTGCGTGCGTATGTGTGTTCGTGTGTTTGTGAACAAGATATCTGGAAAAGTTCTGAACGGATTTGGATGAAAGTTGATGGGATGATTGCCCTTGGGATAAGGAAGACTTGATTCGTTTTTGGTGAAGCTCAGGATATTATTCTGGATCCAGGAATTTTTTGAAGGTTTTTTTCACCATTGGAAGATAGGGCTCTTTTTTTTTTTAACATTATCTTCTATATATTCTATATTTAACATTGTGATATGAAAATAGTTTTCATATTTGTTGTAAATGTAGTTTAAACTCGTGGTTATGCGTTAGAGCGGTGTATTTTTTAGCAGCGTCGTCTTCAATGTTCATTTTTTTTTCTTCTAATAAAGACATATTCTGTCATTTTAAAACCACCAAAGTGTGTATTAGGTTTCCCCGTTTCATAAAATGTATCGTTTGATATGTATAATGCTTTAAAACTGTTTTAAGTGTGACCAGCATGTGCATGGGATTCTTCCCAGAAGAATGAGTGGTCGCATTAGCTTGTACGACTTAAAATGAGTGAGTTTTATTTTCACGTTTGGGCCAGTTTTACATGTTGTATCCCTAAGGAATGAAACGAACGATTTTCCTGGCTTACAATTTTATTTGAAGTCACACATGCCTCAAAATACACTCACTTATATAGATAGAATTGAATGCTGAATCCGAAAATGTAAGTGAAATTGCCTTGTTTTTTTTTAACATTGTATTCCATATATATATATATTGTTACGGACCGCGGAAAAGGTGTTGATTTGCCGAGCGGATGGCGGCCGCGGCCCGAACTATTAACAATGACTAAGACCCGATTCCTTAAACGTGGGCCAAATCGTGCCACAGGTTTTCAATGGGGAAAAGACAAAGATGACACGGATGTGAAGAAGAGGAAGACGAAGGCAAAAGGTTGGAAATACTATTATTTATTTACTATTTACACAATTGAAAGAAACCAAGGAGGAGGAAGGATAATAAAATAATGTAGAAAGAGGGACGGACCAGAAGGACACAGTGAAACTCTAGCTTAACTAAACAGGCTTAACTTATTACCCAGGACAGAACACACAAAACAAACTCACTTACACAAAAGGATGGAAGGACAGGAATCGTTTGGAGGGATGAGCAGGTGGGATCACAGGGCACAGCGAGCAGGTCCACTCCGGGTGGGAAGCGAGGAGCCGGCAGCTCCTTGTATTCGGCTTCACACCGCACACCGGCAGGGTCACTCGCTGCCCCGTCAGGGCTTCACACGGCTGGTTGAAACGGGGCTGGTTGAAGCGGCTCTTTGTCAAAGGCTTTTCGTATCTCTCACGCAACAACCACCCAAAGGCTTTCCGTATCTCTCACGCAACTCCGGTGCAACTCTCAACTCTCTCCCGGTGGACTGCCAACTCTCTGACGCACCTGGACTCATCTGCCGTATCTCTCGTGTATCTTCCTTTTAGCGATCCTCGCACCCTTCCCTCATACCTTCAGCGCGGGTGTGACACGCCCTCGTCGGTTTCGGTACCGCCCTCCCCCCCGTGCTCTGTTTCGTGATCTTGTATGGCAATCCCACGGGCTTGTCTCCTTATTTGGGCATGGCGCCGACGGCACGCCCCTCGTGGCGAGCCACGGGCTTGTTTCCTTATTTGGGCATGGGGCTGAACAGCCCCGCCCTTCCTGGCGCGCTTGGGCTTGCCTCTCCCTGGCGACCCCGCCCCTCCTGTTCAAACAGAGCACGGAGCACATATTCACTATAGCAGCGAAATGAGAGGGCGCGCACCCCACGCTTGTGAACTGCTTTACCCAGAGATGGAGAGTTTGGCTGGGAAATGGAATTATTGAAGGGGAGCTATTCTTAATTGATTTGGTGCAATGGAGTATTAATTAATGGAAGACAAATCCTTAGCCTAATACACAGAATAAGGAAATAAACTACCAACAAGGAGGAAATCTATGATTGGCTAACGTGATTGTTGATGACCTAATTACGGGACGCCCTTTTGACCTTTATACACAACTGGAGGAAGGAGGGCGATATTTTACAATGTACTATACAATAAAAAACACAATAAAAAAAAAACACCATTCTCATATCCACAACACTGTACCCTCCTCCTCTTAGGCACGTCCCGGGCCTATTACTTTTACTTTTAGTGTGGCACGTAGGTGTAGTTCCCTCTACATTTAACCTGACCCTGAGTGCGACAGTTTTAAAACATAAATAAATATGTCCGCTGCTCCATTGCACCCTGCCTAACAGATTCACGCCCATAACTAACCGAATTGCGGAATGGTCTTCAAACTATACATTTACGGTGGGGGTGCATTATTTACAACGACGCTATTTTATTTACAAAACGCAACCCAGGACCTGTGATTGTTCTTTTGGGGGGGAGACAGTCTGCTCTGCATCGACGCACCACGAAGCACCCAACAATGCACCAATATACCATCAAGCACCAATCGGTGCACAGTCACCACAGTTCAATAAAAATAAAAACAACAAACCCTGGTGCTGGTCTTGCTCTTCGGCTCCCTCTGCTGGCTATTGTTATCTTCCTGGTGTTGTCAACTTCTTTGCTGGCGGCCTATTTGCACATCTATCTATAATTCCAGTAATCTCTGTACGTTTGTACGTTTGTTTGTCTGTGACCGCTGTTTCTCGACAACCACGGGTCCGATATACTTTTAACTTGCCAGGTATATTGCTGGGGACCCGAGGATGTGCCTTTTCAAGGTTTCATATTAATCGGACAATTACTTACCGAGCTATGTCCAAAAAACGATTCAACCAATCAGAGAGCAGCGAACTATCGCGTGTGCCGAACGTGGCGGACACACTCTGCCTCGGATGGCACATTTGAGAGCGTATTCATTTATTTCACGTTTGCAAACTATGTTGGCGTTAAACTATGTTTTAAAACTAATAAAAACGAATTTGCGATTCATTCGCTTTCCTGCGCGTTTGTGCACGCGATGGCGATTTCTTTACCAAACTCCGGAAGCCGTTCGCTTTGGACCAAACCATTTCATGTAAATAGAGGGGGGGGATATAATTTTAGATATAGATATAGTACGGGCAATGCCCTAGTAAAATAAAATGCACCAAACGTGTCCGTTGTTATTTATTTATGGCCCACAGGGCCGACTAGTGTGGTTCACCTGTGGGGCATAGGTGCCCTGTGACCAAGGTCCGCCAGCAAGATCTCGGGCCTTCATGGCCGGTTCCAGCAGAGGGGCCATAAGTGGTGCTCAGCCACAGATATGTGGTCCATAAGGTGGTGCATCGATGCAGACAGCTGTGGTTGTGAGAGTTTCGGGCGCACAATGGCGGACTCACGCACGCTCCCCTCGGCGCCCAGTGGCGCACAGTCCTCGTGTGGGAGACAAGGGGGGGGGGGGGGGGGAGAGACAGAAGAGCGAGGGGTAAGGTCACAAGGGTACACATCAATAAAGGCAATGCAAGTCGAGGTGCGTACGGAGACGGAGCGGAGAAAAGCTCGTCCCTACCGTACAACACCCCCCCTGTCACCTACTCTACCCTTGCCCTTACCCCATATGTACAACAATCTACACATTTACAAATTCGTCACTACTGTCACGTCTTCCCCATATTTCCCCTATACCAAATTTGTCTTCACTCCCACTAATCCAAAATTTGCCATCACCCAATTCATCATCAATCCTCATAAGGAGGGAGAGATGGAACAACAAAGCACAATGTCACACCCACGTCATGATGTGTCTCACAATCCAAACATTTGCACAATAAAAAAAATAAAAATATGGCATGGTGTGGAGTCCTGTCACCTCAGGTGAGTGGATGTAGATGGTGCGAGGAGATTCTTAATCCTAACTACTTCCTAAATGACTTTAACACACTTTACACTACCCGGGGTCTTTCCCTGCCAATCCATTGGCCAACTTACACTATGGGTTCTAAAAACCAATTCCCATTGACCAAACTGTGGTGCTTCTCAATTTGGGGTCTCACTCCCCCGATTCGTCTCCCGGGGCCCTTGCACAATTTCCGGGCTGAGTCGTGTAGCTCTTCCAGCAGGTCTACCCACCTGCACACCTCCACCACTGTAGTTGCCTCCGAGCTTACCTGCTCTGGCTCCCTTACCTGGGGAAGGCCCTCTGGCTCCCTTACCCCACTCTACTGCCCTCCTTGGCATTGGGCTACCCGGGTCCTCCTCCTAGGATCCTCAGGCCCCACTCACTCACAACTACACAACTACCCTAACTGGGGAAGGCCCCTCCTGGCTCTCTCACCCCTCGGTGCCCTCTCTGGCACAGGGCTACCCGGGTCCGTCCTCCGGATCCTCGGGCCCCATCCACAACAACTCTACCGGCTCCCAGAGCCCACCTGCG
The DNA here is from genome assembly GCF_964187855.1 of Myxine glutinosa. Classification (NCBI taxonomy): domain Eukaryota; kingdom Metazoa; phylum Chordata; class Myxini; order Myxiniformes; family Myxinidae; genus Myxine; species Myxine glutinosa. The sequence continues at coordinate 85,029,501 of NC_136261.1, read as the reverse complement.
GCCTCACCTGGCCGATAGACTAACAGTGGCAGAGTGCCCATAACTACAAATAGTCACGCAACTACCACAACCCCCAAGGAACTGCAGCCGCATGCAGCTGAAGCTCCGAGGGAGTTGGTGACGTAATGTCATGGTCAAGGACCATAGCCTTCAACTGGCATCGTTCCGAGCATAACTCCCAAGGGATTCGGACCGGCATGCAGTTGGAACCCCAAGGGAATTGGTTACTCCGGACACCAGGTGGGGAAACTATGGTGCGCCATGATCATAACTACGAATTCAGCCACACGCCCACCCATTCCACTTTACTCATGCACCAATCACAACACTCCTGTGCAACTACTCGCACCGCAGATGCCAATATCCAACCACAATTTACCTGTACCCTCTACCTAACACTTACACTGCCCTCCCCGGGTATTCGTGATGGGGTCCATCCTCCTTTCCCCCATCCACACCTTCGCACCATCCACTCCACTCCACAGTTTCCACCATACTCACTCCACGACCATCCATTCCATACTCCATATATTCCACACTCCATGTCTTCCACACAACCATTCTCCATTCACCTGTAGTTGCACACCTGTGCAATCACTCCTGGTGCCACCTGCACCCTCCTTCCTCCCTGGACCATTTGGTCAACACAATACACATCACCATCACTCACTCATACACTGCTCCATCCACCTGTCCAGTTGCACACCTGTGCAATCACACCTTTTAACCACACACACAGCATCATCTGAACTACCTGTTGCCCTGCTAACTTAGTGCTCCCCGTCTTCCCTTTAAACTAAGCACACGTCATTATCATCCAAACTAATCTAGCTGCGTCCCCACTACAGGTATCATTGTCACTACCTAACCTTAACGTTACCTAAGGTCATCTTCTCTAGATCCCTATCATTATCCTAACCCTCCCGGGCTAGTTTTCACTGCCAGCCCCATAACTCTATTGCTCCTTTGCCCCCGTTGTGAGAGATGGCAGAGTTGCCATCCCACCACATCGGGTATCTCTCACTACCAATTGTGCACACCAAATTCCAGCCAATTAAAAATTTGCCAATCCTACCAATCATCTGCCAATCATCACTCTGCCAATCCTTGCCAATCATCAAATTTTGTTTTTCTAATTTCGGGTCCAAAACACTATCCTCATCACACGTCTACTCACTAGAGCCTCTCGGTGCGACAATTCATCTCCAAAGCTCGGCTTCGTAAAGCCGAGCAATGAACGCGGGTTGCTTGGTGCCGGCAGCTGGATGCGTCCGGCCTCCGGTGCAGGGAAGGAGGTTTACCTGGGCCGAGATCCCACGCACCATCTTGGCACAGAGCCATCCAATGGCCCGATCTCGCCCTGCCGGAATGCCGCAACAAAAGGGGGTCGCCATGACGACCCTTCCTACCGGGCCGCCCGCTCCGCTTAGTGGAGCACGCACGCGGCCGGTCAGAGCGCGGCCCGGCGTGGATCCCGCACGGCGGTTCTTTCGGAACTGCCGCGGTCACGATCCCCGTGGATCCCCGCGGCACGCAAAGCTGCCCGGCATGCACCGAGGGCCCGCTTCGGCTATAAGTCGGTCTAACCGCTAACCCGGTTGGCGTCGATGCTCCACTTGCATGCTCACACCCCGCAGCCCGTTCCTTGCTCACACATCCAGCTGTCTCCATGCTATTTGTCATTGCACCTTCTCTTACACACCCAGGTGCACTCAATCCGCTTGCAGACTTTGTCACACACCTGACCACCGCACACCTTGGCACACACTCATCGTTCGCACACCTCACCAACACACCTCTTCGCGCTCCCTCCTCGGTCACCACCACAGGTGTGCTCTCTTCCGTACACCCAACCACGTGCCTCACTACCAACTCCAGTGTGCATTCCCATACGCGCTCTACCATTCCAGGTGTACATCCTTCCATTCCAGGTGTACATCCTCTCTCACCTGCCACAACCAACTCACGCTCCGTGTCACTCTCACTGCTTTCACCACCACACTCGGTCGCGCACTCACCCTTACTCTTGACAGTGCACTCTTTCCTCAGGCACCCGTCCGTTACACCCTTTTCTCGCGCATCCTCTTGCGCACACTCCCCCGCTACACCCTCCGTAACACTCACCACAGGTGTGCACTCTCTCGTTACATCCTCTGTAACACTCCCCACTCCGCGCTTCCATGTGCCCCCTCGCACACGCGCTACGACCAACTCACTCTCGACCGCACACTCACTCCTCGGTGCGCACTTTTTCCTCACACACCCCATGGTCGGACATTCTCGCACACCTCCTTCTTCGCACTTTGCACCTGTCGCACACTTTACCAGCGGCCTCTCACGAACAGCCGGGTCCAAACCAACCCCCAAGCCGACTGAGTCTCTCCTCACATCATATACATTTCCGCGTATATCGCCACTCACCTTGGCACCTCGTCTCTGCACCTCCTTCGCCACCTGCAAACTCTTTATCTGGTTGGCGAGCACACCATCACGATTTGAGCACCGACCTTGCACATATTCCATTACTTCCTCCTTTATTTCCCTCTTAGTTTCCCTCCGTCTCTTCTTAATTTCACTCACCCCCTCTTCCACTTCCTCTAACTTTTGCTTCACCTCTTTTATTTCCCGGTGCATCTCCTCAATTTCGTCCTCTAAGGCCACCTTGACCGTCTCTATGTGCGTCCTCACCTCCCGGTCCTTTGTCTCCATTTCCTCCGTCACCTCGTCCAACCTCGTTGTCAGTCCCTCACGTACCATCTGACATTCCATCTTCGTCGATATCAAGTCATTTTTGAGTTCTTTTTGTGTCGCCTTTAACCCTCCTAGTACCGCAGTGTTCTTTTGTACCTGCTCCACTAATTCCGTCTGTCCCACCGTCAGCTGTTCTACTCCCCTCGTCAGACCCTCTATGCCCCCCTGTAACCTAGCCGTATTATTCCTCCCCTCTTTCTCCATACGCTTCTCACCTTGCTTTACCTCCTCGCGTACCCCCGAGACCTCCTCGCTTACACCTCGTGTGATCTCCTCTCCCATTTCTCCCATCTCTTTGGTAGATGCCACCCTCATCTGTTCCAACTCATCCCTCTGAGCATCCAATTTACCTTCTAGCCCGATTTTCACCTCCTCTATCTGTTTCACCTTTCACCTATTTTCACCTCCGTTTGATTTCCCGGGCGGATTGCTCCCCTATCTCCCGCAATTTGCCTTCCATCCTATCTTCTAGCCCCGTTAACCCATTCTTTACCTCTTTTATCCCGTTGTCTAACCCCTCAATTTTATTGTCTAAACCCTCAAATTTATTGTCTAAACCCTCAAATGTATTTCCCATATTGTTTAACCCGTCTCTTAATTGCTCACTAGTACCCCTCGCTTCGTCCCTCATTGCTCCCAATTGCTCACTAGTACCCCTGGTCCCTTCGATAAGGGTGCGCATTTGCAGCATGAATAGGCCCCAGTCCATTTGCGGCGCTGCTACTGTCACGGGCGCGGCGAAATTTGGTGCCGCTGTAACCACGTGCGCAAGGACGCCATTTTGCGCACCTGATACTCCCTCAACCACCTCACCCTCCTCCATTTCCTCCCTCTGGTCCTGGGTTACCCCTAACCCCTCTTCTAGTTCCCCCACCTGCATCCGATCACCTTGACCAGCCATGGCACGATTTCCAAATTCAAGATTTTAAATAAAACAAAATTTTGGGCCACCCATAATTTTGAGCGCGCTATTCGCACTTCAGGTCCGAATCTCACTCCCAGACACCAATTGTTACGGACCGCGGATAAGGTGTTGATTTGCCGAGCGGATGGCGGCCGCGGCCCGAACTATTAACAATGACTAAGACCCGATTCCTTAAACGTGGGCCAAATCGTGCCACAGGTTTTCAATGGGGAAAAGACAAAGATGACACGGATGTGAAGAAGAGGAAGACGAAGGCAAAAGGTTGGAAATACTACTATTATTTATTTACTATTTACACAATTGAAAGAAACCAAGGAGGAGGAAGGATAATAAAATAATGTAGAAAGAGGGACGGACCAGAAGGACACAGTGAAACTCTAGCTTAACTAAACAGGCTTAACTTATTACCCAGGACAGAACACACAAAACAAACTCACGTACACAAAAGGATGGAAGGACAGGAATCGTTTGGAGGGATGAGCAGGTGGAATCACAGGGACAGCGAGCAGGTCCACTCCGGGTGGGAAGCGAGGAGCCGGCAGCTCCTTGTATTCGGCTTCACACCGCACACCGGCAGGGTCACTCGCTGCCCCGTCAGGGCTTCACACGGCTGGTTGAAACGGGGCTGGTTGAAGCGGCTCTTTGTCAAAGGCTTTTCGTATCTCTCACGCAACAACCACCCAAAGGCTTTCCGTATCTCTCACGCAACTCCGGTGCAACTCTCAACTCTCTCCCGGTGGACTGCCAACTCTCTGACGCACCTGGACTCATCTGCCGTATCTCTCGTGTATCTTCCTTTTCGCGATCCTCGCACCCTTCCCTCATACCTTCAGCGCGGGTGTGACACACCCTCGTCGGTTTCGGTACCGCCCTCCCCCCCGTGCTCTGTTTCGTGACCTTGTATGGCAATCCCACGGGCTTGTCTCCTTATTTGGGCATGGCGCCGACGGCACGCCCCTCGTGGCGAGCCACGGGCTTGTTTCCTTATTTGGGCATGGGGCTGAACAGCCCCGCCCTTCGTAGCGCGCTTGGGCTTGCCTCTCCCTGGCGACCCCGCCCCTCCTGTTCAAACAGAGCATGGAGCACATATTCACTATAGCAGCGAAATTAGAAGGCGCGCACCCCACGCTTGTGAACTGCTTTACCCAGAGATGGAGAGTTTGGCTGGGAAATGGAATTATTGAAGGGGAGCTATTCTTAATTGATTCGGTGCAATGGAGTATTAATTAATGGAAGACAAATCCTTAGCCTAATACACAGAATAAGGAAATAAACTACCAACAAGGAGGAAATCTATGATTGGCTAACGTGATTGTTGATGACCTAATTACGGGACACCCTTTTGACCTTTATACACAACTGGAGGAAGGAGGGCGATATTTTACAATGTACTATACAATAAAAAACACAATAAAAAAAAAACACCATTCTAATATCCACAACAATATATATATATATATATATATATTTATATATATATATATATATATATATATATATATATATATATATATATATATATATATATATATATATATATATATATAGATATATACAGTCACGTGAAAAAGTAAGTACACCCCATGTAAAGTTTTGACTTTTTCAACATATTTCAACATACAGCTATTTGATCTTCATTTCAACAATATTGATAGATAAAGGTGATATAATATAACAAATATCATGAAACATTTACATTTTGTAGTCCATTGTATAATTTAAATAAACATGAATGCAAATTTCGCATTTGGAAAAAGTAAGTACACCCTTGGCTCCAATAGGTGGTATTGCCCCCTTTGGCAGAAACAACCTCAAGTAGGCGTTTCTTATAACTGTCGACCAGTCTCTGACATCGACTGGGAGAAATTTTTGCCCACTCCTCCATGCAGCATGCATGCATGTATGCTATGCATGCATGTATGTATGTATGCATGTATGCATTGTCAGGGAATAAATATTCATATTGACAATATTGCTAGAATATATATCAATGTAATCTTGTTTAAAGTGGAATTATGTTTTACTTTACGAATGAGCAAAAGAGCATAGAACTAGAGTTAACAGGTGGTCAGGAGAGTTAATTTCAGACAAAATGTGTAACGCTCTTGGACCGCCACCTGTCTATCAAAAATAGCCTATGTTCAGTTCACTGCGCACAGGCTGAAAATTCTTCCTCAGCAGGTCAGAGTATTTGACCTGCTGAACAGAAATAAGTACTAGCTGGCCAAGCAAGAGCCAAATAAGGGTTTTGAACAAGAGAACCAGAGACGCTTGCAGGCTCTCATGTCCCAAGGGGATTTAACCTCGGGGGTGACCCTGCATACTCCGCAACATCAAAGGAGTTTGGGGCTTTAAAACCAGGAGAAAGTTGCGAGCAAAGCAGCAGAGTGGACGGGGAACAACTGGAGACTGGTCAACAACTGAACGAGCTTCAAAAGACCTACAGACCGAGCTTCAACCAAGACCTACCAAACAAGCTTCAACAAAGCCTGGAACAAAGACTCATTAAAGATCTCGGCTTCGTATACAACAAATTCTCAAGTATACAACAAATTCTCAAAAGTGAATAAAACATTGATTTTGCTAAACCGAGTCTCTTGAAGTTTTAGTAACATAACACCAGTAATTGTTAATAATTCTCCATATGCATGCATGTATGTATGTATGCATGTATGCATGTATGCATGCATGCATGTAAGCATGCATGTAGTCATGCAGAATTCTTTCAGCTGTGCGATGTTTGAGGGGTTTCTTGCATGCACAGCTCGTTTCAAATCCCTCCACAACATCTCGATGGGATTTAGATCCGGGCTTTGACTTGGCCATTCCAGAACCCTCCATTTCTTTCTTTTCAGCCATTCCTTGGTGGATTTACTGGTATGTTTAGGGTCATTGTCATGTTGCATGGTCCACCTTCAGTTGAGCTTCAACTTTCTGACAGATTCTTTTTTTTTTTTTTCTTTTTTTTTTGTATACTGAATCGAGGCTCGTGAAAGAGCTAACATTTACTTCACAAACAAATCAACCAGACAAACAAAATATAAAAAAGAGGGAGCGGAAAACAATATGGGGAGAGAAGGGGAAGCACACAAACACAACATTTGAGAGCAGGGAGATGTGTGGAAGGGAGAGGGCTTGGGGGGAGGAGGCGTGGGAAGGGGGGAGGGAGAAGTATAAAACACAAGGATGCCAAGTACTTCCAGGACAGAAGTTGGTATTTCAAAAAAGTGGGATTGGGGTGAAATTAGCAGGGGAAGAAAAGATCAAGGTTTTGGATGGGGGAAGATAAAAGATGGTGGTGAACAGCTGTTTTAAAGACCTGGAGGGTGGAGTGGGATTGAAGAGAGTGAGGGAGTTTGTTCCAGAGGCGGGAGAAAAGAGGAATGAAGGAGTGAAGGTGAGCAGAGAGTCTTGATTTTGGCAGTTTGACCATAAGAGGGTTGCAGGCAGATCTTGTGCGACCTGTAGGAATATTTGCGGGACAGAGCCCAGAGAGAGCTGGGGGGGCAAGGCCAGAGAGGAGTCGGTAGAAGACGGAAAGACGGAATGTGAGATGGCCTCACATTATCCTCAAGCACCCTCTGGTACAATGAAGAATTCATAATGGATTCTATGATGGTGAGCTGCCCAGGCCCTGATGCAGCAAAGCTGCCCCAAACCATAATATTTCCACCACCATGCTTTTCAGTTGGTATCAGGTTGAATGAATGAATGAATGATCGTTTTAAGGCCATTTTCCCCGCTAGAGCGGGGGTTAGCCTTGCGGGCCCCATGACAATCATGGTTCCCTGTTTGAGGCAATGTTTTTATGGCCGGATGCCCTTCCTGACGCCAACCCTTAGTCGCCTCTTACGATGTGCAGGGATATGGTGTACCTATTCTAAACCGGGGTACACACCGGGATCATTCATCCCAGCAAGGTGGTACTCAATTTGCCGACCTCGGAAGGATGACAGGCTGAGTCAACCGTCCTGGCGTTAATTCAGCGATCGACCGGGATTCGAACTCAGGATCCTAAGATCCCAAGCCAGCACCCTAACCGCTAACCCAACACCAGGCTTGGTATCAGGTTCTTGTGGTCAAATGCTGTCTTTGGTTTTCGCCAAACAGGTCTTCTGGAACTGTGGCCAAATAGCTCTACCTTTGACTCATCTGTCCAGAGCACATTGTTCCAGAAGTGCTGGTGTTTGCCTAGGTGTTCATTGGCAAACTTTAGTCTTGCCCTGATGTTCTTTCTTGGCAGCAAAGGTTTCCTCCTGGCACACCTCCCATGTAGATCAAACTTGTGGAGCCTCTTTCTAATGGTAGACTCGTGCACTTTGACATCATCAGTGGCAAGAGCTACCTGTAGGTCCCGTGATGACATTCTGGGGTTCTTAGAGAATTCTTTCAGCATCTTCCGGTCTGCTCTCGGGCTGAACTTGCTGGGGCGGCCTGGCCTGAACAAGTTGGCAGTTGTTTGGAATCTTCTCCACTTGTAGATGATCTTCCGGGCAGTCGAATGATTGATTTCAAATTTTTTGGAGATGATTTTAAATCCCTTCCCAGATTCGTGGGCATCTATAACCTTCTTTCTGAAGGGCTCAGAGAGCTCTTTTGATCTCGGCATGGTGACGCCGCACACTTCAACAACAAAGAGCAAACCAAACTAAATGTCTGAGGTTTAAATAAGACAGGTTCCTCCAAGATCCTCTCTAATGATGTTCTAATCATTTACACATGAGCTGGTGCACCTGATTCTAATTTTAGGTATTTGAAGTAGTGATAAATGTAGGGGTGTACTTACTTTTTCCACATGCGAAATTTGCATTTATGTTTATTTAAATTATACAATGGACTACAAAATGTAAATGTTTCATGATATTTGTTATATTATATCACCTTTATCTAACAATATTGTTGAAATGAAGATCAATTAGCAGTATGCTGAAATATGTTGAAAAAGTCAAAACTTTACATGGGGTGTACTTACTTTTTCACGTGACTGTATATATCTGTGCAGTGTCTGTTTTGTGTTGTCTTGTCTTGTCACTGAACTACTCCCTCAAACTTTTGTGAAATCGTACTATTCCAACTTCACCCACGGCAGGAGTATGCGCTTTCCTGAGTGGTGTTCTTGTATTTAAATTGAATTATATATTTGAACACTGTAGAACACAAATCACCTTCCTGTCACTTCCAAGAACCTCCATTTTAGCAGTACTGGACATGATAAGGTGGTTTATATAACACTGCTTCATGGCTCTGAACTTCCAAAAAATTTTTTAACGAGCTTGAAAATCTTTATTTTATTTCAATTGAGGTATAAACTCAAACACTGCATGGAGTAACGTGTTCTATGAACCCTCTAGTTGATACTGTGATTGATAATAGCAATGCTGAATGTGCCGCAAGACAACGATGTGCTTCAGTTTGAAATGAAAGAGCAAACTTTTACAGTAATCATGGAAGCTGGAAATGCAAATATAAACTGCACAAATTTAACATGTAAGCACAAGTTACATGTTTTTGTAAGAAGTTTATGAACAGTTGTGTTCATGGTGTTTTTTAGGGCTCGTTTATTTTGCAGTTTCATTGTCTTGAAGTGATAGTCATTTGACTATTTTCTGCGGCTTCAATACTTCAACTAAGTCTATTTTGAGAGGCTATCGATATATGAGGGCGTGTTGAAAATTAATGCCTCCTCTTCTTTTCTTCCAAAACACGTAAACATATTTGAATGAAACAAAGACAGATACAACGAGAACGGCACTCAGTAGAGAGCACAACTCCACCTGGTTGGTGAAGAATCACTTTTAAAATTCTACTAGTTGGATCCGGATCAGCATCTTCACCAACATTGAATCAAATCGGCCGTGTCAGACACCCAACCTGTCCAACAAGTTTCGTCCAAATCCATCCTTAACTTTTTCAGATATCCCGCAATGTATCGTTTTTGGCCCTATCTCCCAATGGTGAAGAATCACTTAAAAAATTAAATATTTCTCATATCCGAATCCATATTCACAATCTTCACCAAAATCGAATCAAATCGTCCATGTCAGACACACAACGTGTGCAACAAGTTTCGCCCAAATCCATCCATAACATTTTGAGATATCCCGCTGTGTATCATTTTTGGCGCTATCTCCCAATGGTGAAGAATCACTTTTAAAATTAAATAATTCTCATATCCGAATCCATATTCAGATGTTCACCAAAATCAAATTGATTCTTCATCGTCACACACACAACCTGTGCAACAGGTTTCGCCCAAATCCATCCGTAACTTTTTCAGATATCCCACAATGTATCGTTTTTAGCCCTATCTCCCACTGGTGAAGAATCACTTAAAAAATTAAATAATTCTCATATCCGAATCCATATTCACAATCTTCACCAAAATCGAATCAATTCTTCCTCGTCACACACACAACCTGTCCAACAAGTTTCGTCCAAATCCATCCGTAACTTTTTCAGATATCCCGCAATGTATCATTTTTGGCGCTATCTACCAATGGTGAAGAATCACTTTAAAAATTAAATAATTCTCATATCCGAATCCATATTCACAATCTTCACCAAAATCGAATCGATTCTTCCTCGTCACACACACAACCTGTGCTACAGGTTTCGCCCAAATCCATCCATAACTTTTTGAGATATCCTGCTATGTATCGTTTTTAGCCCTATCTCCCAATGGTTTTTTTTTTTTTGGTTTTTTTGTATACTGAGTCGAGGCTCGTGAAAGAGCTAACATTTATTTCACAAACAAATCAACCAAACAAAATATATAAAAAGAGGGAGCGGAAGACTAGATGGGGAGAGAAGGGGAAGCACACAAACACAACATTTGAGAGCAGGGAGATGTGTGGGAGGGAGAGGGCTTGGGGGGAGGAGGCGTGGGAAGGGGGGGGGGGGGGTGGGAGAAGTATAAAACACAAGGACACCAAAAAATTATGGTGGTCACTAATTAAGGTTATGGTGAAGAATCACTTAAAAAATTAAATTATTCTCATATCCGAATCCATATTCAGATCTTCACTAAAATCAAATCGATTCTTCTTTGTCACACACAACCTGTGCAACAGGGTTCGCTCAAATCCATCCATAACTTTTGGAGATATCTTGCGATGTATCGTTTTTGGCCCTATCTCCCAATGGTGAAGAATCACTTTAAAAATTAAATAATTCTCATATCCGAATCCATATTCAGATCTTCACCAAAATCAAATCGATTCTTCCTCATCACACACACAACCTGTGCAACAGGTTTCGCCCAAATCCATCCGTAACTTTTTCAGATATCCCGCAATGTATCGTTTTTGGCCCTATCTCCCAATGGTGAAGAATCACGTACAACATTAAATAATTCTCATATCCGAATCCATATTCAGATGTTCACCAAAATCAAATCGATTCTTCCTCGTCACACACACAACCTGTGCTGTGCAACAGGTTTCGCCCAAATCCATCCGTAACTTTTTCAGATATCCCGCAATGTATCGTTTTTGGCCCTATCTCCCAATGGTGAAGAATCACTTAAAAAATTAAATTCTCATATCCGAATCCATATTCAGATCTTCACCAAAATCAAATCGATTCTTCCTCGTCACACACACAACCTGTGCAACAGGTTTCGCCCAAATCCATCCGTAACTTTTTCAGATATCCCGCAATGTATCGTTTTTGGCCCTATCTCCCAATGGTGAAGAATCACGTACAAAATTAAATAATTCTCATATCCGAATCCATATTCAGATGTTCACCAAAATCAAATCGATTCTTCCTCGTCACACACACAACCTGTGCTGTGCAACAGGTTTCGCCCAAATCCATCCGTAACTTTTTCAGATATCCCGCAATGTATCGTTTTTGGCCCTATCTCCCAATGGTGAAGAATCACTTAAAAAATTAAATTCTCATATCCGAATCCATATTCAGATCTTCACCAAAATCAAATCGATTCTTCCTCGTCACACACACAACCTGTGCAACAGGTTTCGCCCAAATCCATCCATAACGTTTTGAGATATCCTGTTGTGTATTGTTTTTGGCCCTATCTCCCAATGTTTTTTTTGTATACTGAATCGAGGCTCATGAAAGAGCTAACATTTATTTCACAAACAAATCAACCAGGCAAACAAAATATATAAAAAGAGGGAGCGGAAGACAAGATGGGGAGAGAAGGGGAAGCACACAAACACAACATTTGAGAGCCGGGAGATGTGTGGGAGGGAGAGGGCTTGGGGGGAGGGGGCGTGGGAAGGGGGGGGGTGGGGGGGTGGGAGAAGTATAAAACACAAGGACACCAAAAAATTATGGTGGTCACTAATTATGGTTATGGTGAAGAATCACTGAAAAAATTAAATTATTCTCATATCCGAATCCATATTCAGATATTCACCAAAATCAAATTGATTCTTTCTCGTCACACACACAACCTGTGCAACAGGGTTCGTCCAAATCCATCCATAACTTTTTGAGATATCCTGCTATGTATCGTTTTTGGCCCCATCTCCCAGGGGGGAAGAATCACTAAATAATTCTCATATCCGAATCCATATTCAGATCTTCAACAAAATCAAATCATCCGTGTGAGACACCCAACCTGTCCACCAAGTTTCGTCCAAATCCATCCACAACTTTTTGAGATATCCTGCTATGTATCGTTTTTGGCCCTATCTCCCAGGGGGGAAGAATCACTAAAAAATTTAATAATTCTCATATCCGAATCCATATTCAGATCTTCACCAAAATAAAATCATCCGTGTGAGACACCCAACCGGTCCACCATGTTTCGTCCAAATCCATCCACAACTTTTTGAGATATCCTGCTATGTATCGTTTTTGGCCCTATCTCCCAATGGTGAAGAATCACTTAAAAATTAAATAATTCTCGTATGCGAATCCATATTCAGATCTTCACCAAAATCGAATCGAATCGTCCTTGTCACACACCCAACCAGTCCACCAAGTTTCGTCCAAATATGTCCATAACCTTTTGAGATATCCTGCGATGCATAGTTGTTGGCCCCATGTCCCAATGGTGAAGAATCATTTAAAAATTCAAATAGCCGGATCCGAATCCGGATCTTCACCAAAATCTAATCATTTCGTCCTTGGAACATCCGCTACATCTCTACAAAATTTCATCCGAATCGGTCCACAACCTTTTGAGATATTTTGTTCACAAACAGACAGACAGGTGTGAAAACATAACCTCCATCCACCTTTGGTGGTGGAAGTAAACATCAATCTTTATTCTACCTGGGTGCATATTTATTTCTCAACATAATCACCACTACAGTCCACACATATCTGCCAATGTCCAGGTAGGTTTGTGATGCCGTCACGATAGAACTCAGTCCTGCTGACGAAACCAGCGCTTCACAGCGGCCTTGACATCATCGTCGGAAGAAAAATGTTCACGAAGGTGTTGCTTATGTTTGGGGAAGAGATGAAAATCTGACAGAGCCACGTCGGGGCCGGTGATCCGTTATTCAGGTACTACGTTGACCGTCTCTCACGCTCAGGAATGTAATGGTGCACACACCTTAATCTCCAGTCAGTCATCCCACCTCTCATCAAAAGCGTTTCACAACACTGACAACATGGTGCTGCCCTCTGCCATCTTGACTATAACTGAGACATCTAGGGTCAGAATCATTAAACTTCGCACCGAGAGGGAAGAGCGGACTGCGCTTTGTTTCATTTGAATATATCTTTACCTGTTTTGGAGAAAGGTAAATAGGAGATATTGCATTTCAGTATGCTTTCGTAAGTGAAGTATCCTGGTATATGCTTATTACCTCCGCCACCAAAGGTGGATGGAGGTTATGTTTTCACCCCTGTCTGTCTGTTTGTCTGTGAACAAAATAACTCAAAAATGTGTGGACGGATTCGGACGAAATGTGGCAGAGATGTAGCGGATGTGACAAGGACGAAATGATTCGATTTCGGTGAAGATCCGGATTCGGATCCGGCAGGCAGAATTTTAAAAGTGATTCTTCACCATTGGGAGATCGGGGCAAAAACGATACATAGCAGGATATCTCAAAAAGTTGTGGATGGATTTGGACAAAACTTGGTGTACACGTTGGGTGTCTGACACGGATGATTTGATTCGATTTTGGTGAAGATCTGAATATGGATTCGGCTATGAGAATTATTTAATTTTTAAGTGATTCTTCACCATTGGAAGGTAGGGCCAAAAAAGATACATAGCAAGATATCTCAAAAAAATATGGATGGATTTGGACGAAACTTGGTGGACAGGTTGTGTGTGCAAAAGACAACGTTTGCTATCCATTTTTTAATCTTTGTAAGCATGTTGATGTTGTCAGTGGGGTTTTTTTTTTGTTGTTGAGTCTGTCTGGAATGTATTGTGTTAATATACAGAGATGAGTGGTTGTTGAACATATAGGGGAGGAAAGCCATGCTGTGATGGGGCTGCGCCGCTGGAGGAATAAAAGGGGAGATTTTATTTAGGGTGAGCCTTTCCAGTATTTTTGGGTTGCAGAAGGGAGAAATGGGCCCACATGATGCTGGGTTATTGGGAAGTTTGTTAGGTTTCAGTTTTGGTGTCATGATGGTTTTTTCCCCATATTGAATGAATTTCATTGCACGCCCACGAGTGGTTGTATATTTTAGTTGGTGCATTAATGGCTGAAGGGCCTAAAATGCTGATATTGATAAAGATCACAGAGCAACAACGAGTGGTCTCTTTGCTAATTGGATATTGGTGATAAAGAGTACCTTGGAAAAGGGAAGCCACGCTCGCTCAATGCAGCATCGATCGACCAATTACATCGACGTAATCAAAGGCAATTTGCCACCGTGCTGATACCAGCTTGAGTCTTAACCCATGTCTACGCTGTTCCAAGTTTGCTAATCACAATTGCCACACACAGGAGATTTAGACTGCTCGGAAGCATCAACATGTATGCCATTAACACCTGCTTCAAGTAGCTGATCTGAAGGTTCCCAAGTAAAATGCTATGCTGAATGTTCCCAAAACGGCCATATCGTAGCACCTAGAGGCGCCAAACTTTGGGTGTTGGCACTTCAGAATCTGGCAAGGTTTTAAGCTACCACACGCTGGCGTCGGCGTCCGTTTTAAGGCCAAAGGCCGCTATAAAGTGAATATTGGGATGTGGGGTCAGGGAGTGCTGCCTTATAGTGCGGCCTGCACGCAAAAGGTAACCACCATGAGGTCAATAACCCCATAGCTATTCAACGTCCAACATGTCCCGAAACCACCGCCGGGAAAAAGATCAGCCAGCTGGGCAATGCTTGGCATCCCCTGCTCGCAGGTTATAATCGATAGTTGTGCCAAGGCAGTGTTACTTTACAGGTAACGGCAGTGAACAGATTCACAGACCCAATGCAATCCAAAGCTACCAATTAGACTAAGGGTGTGTGCCAACATAGAAACAAAACCAAACGTGGCCTATCTAACAGAAGAGAGTTGTCAATAATCACAATGGATCACTAGGATATCAGGCGGCATCCTGAAAGGATCACGAGGACCTTTATTCCTAAACCTGATAACAGCGTTTGAAGGCCTGTTTCACAGATTTGATAGGAAACTAGGTTCTGTTTTACAGCAGCAGGCAGCACCCTGCACCATCACTTCTGACTTTCGAGGCAGTTTTGTGAAGTGGTATCACATATTCTGTACAAAAGATTAATCTTCAAATTGTTTGGCTTCCATTTATCCTGTGGTTGGTGGAGTTTGGTTAAAAAGCCAAATATATGAATGCCATTTTAAGCAAAAGTACCATGTCATGTGACATCAGCCATAGAAGACATTCAAAGCATTTAACCTCTTCTTTGAACACGACAGGAGCTTAAGGGCCATTTACACATGTATGTTGTGGGGATTTGATACTTCCACAATTTTTTGCATACACAATATGTAGATGAGCCTTTGAGACATTTCCACAATAAAATTAAGGTGAGTGACGGAGCAGTGTTCCAAAAACGCAAGACAGATTTTGACTTAGTTAAGCAATTGAAGGTGCAGCCCCAGCCGCTGTAATGTTTCTTCGGGTAGACATAGCACGGGGTTCACAGGCTTGAGCTGTGTTTCCCCCAGCAGCGAAAGGCCAGCCAAGCCAAAAAGGGTGTGAAACAGATCCACCTGCAAGCAAGGTTTCGAAAGGTAAGAGTAAATGTGCAGATAAGGAAAGGAAATCTTATTCCGTGTCAGTCTTGTTCCTAATGCAATCAACTGCACCTACCACATCTCCAGGGCGATCTGCAAATCCTCCCGTTTCCTCATCCTGGCACGCCAGAATAAACGCGCGCAGTCGTTTGCTGTCAATCCAGCAAAGCCTCCCAAGCATACGTAGAGAGGCCAGAACCCACCAAGAGTAGCAAACATCTGGCAGCTGATGTGGGGGAGAAGGAAGATGCCACGGATGGATTGAGGGAAAGTGAGTGTATTAAGGAATAGAAAAATAGGATAACGGAGGGAAGGAGGGAGGGAGGGAGGGGGGAGGGAGAAAGAGAGGGAGAGGGAGAGGGGGGGAGAGAGAGAGAGGGAGAAAGAGAGGGAGAAAGAGAGGGAGAAAGAGAGGGAGAAAGAGAGAGAGAGACACAACTGGAATAAAAATACAACGACAGGAAAGAACAGAAGTAAATATGGGCAAAAAGAACATGCAAAATGGTGTATTTTCACACCTTTTCTGGTCGTCCATTGAGCCCTCCTGATGGCAACTGACGCTCACAAAGCCACCACCCGAGCAAGTCGGCATTGACAAGATGGAGCCGTCCAACAATGGAGAGAAAGCCAACGCAGCAGTACACCTACATGGGAAGTGGCCCATCAAAAAAGGTTAATATGGATTGTGACATACAATTTTAAAATGGTATTTCAATCATCCTTAAGAGTTGCCTCGACCATTTCATTCTGGTGAATATGGAAAGGTTACCGACTTCAAGATATACAACCCAGAAAAGGTCAACTCCAAAAATGAGCAATTAATGGATGACGCTATACATCCTACCTGTCCCGCATGCGATTCTGAACCAGGCCGGCAGCCAAAACCCCCATCAAAGTTCATGCATGAGAGAACAAAGGTCACAGCCTCTTCCATACTAATGGCGTCCAACCTTCCCTACGTCACAGAAATGTGGGAAATGTTAACCCAGTGCTTTGGTTTTACCTCAAAGTGAGAAGGTTTGCATTAATCACATAATATAAATTGGGATCTTCCAAAGCCAAGTTGTTATTCAGCGCCTGCATACCAACAAGGCAAGTGTGGCTGCAGCACAGAAAGAAAAGCGAGTGTCCACTTCACCTGCAACACAAAAGGTAGGCCTGTCAATGCGCATTTCACCTTTGCAAGATTACTGCCATGAATGACAAGAACAGTGGTTATGGTCTTCTTTTAAACAAATAATCCACCAGCCACAGTCCCTGCAATTCCTCCACTATTTGGAGAAAGCTCGTTAATAACTTGTTTGACTTGAATTTTAACTGCTGGCAGGCTTTCCATATTGATATCTCAAACAAAAAAAATACGTGCAAGTGACTCATATTTTGAAGCTTATGTGAAGTCAAATGTGAAGAAATGAACCCTTTTGTTTGTTATTTACATTGTGACCTGGTTTATTAGTCAGAACTGCTGCATTCGTGAAATGTGCATCAGTTATGTGTATGTTATATAACACGTGTGCTTGCGTGGACGCGCACGCACGCACACACACACACACACACACACACACACACACACACACACACACACACACACACACACACACACACACACACACACACACACACACACACACCATCTTGCTCTTATATACTGCACAAGTTGGGTCACAGATCAAGATCGGATTACTTCATATTCAGTAAACCATCAAGAAGGTTGATGTTTAAAGCTGGGAGAGCAAAACATTAACACGGGGGTGCACCACGGCAGTGTTGGGCCAAATGGCCTCATTTCCTTGTTTGAAGTCTGGAGTGGATTTAAAGATTTTTTTTTAAAGTGATTTTTCACCATTGAGTGATATGGCAAAAACGATATATATATAGCATGATGTTTCAAAACGTTGTGGACAACTAATGACAAAACTATGTGGATGAGTTGGTTAAGTGACAAGAACAAGCGGATTTAATTTTGGTTCAGATCCAGATCCGACTTATCAGTGGAATACAAAACGAAAACGTTTCAGCTTGGCGGAAGTATGCTCTCTACAAAGTGCCGTTATAGTTATTTCATGTTTTATTTATCTTTCATTTTGATTTGATAGGAATTGAAAGTTTTTTTTCATTGTGACAATGACCTTCCACATGCGAAAATAATGTCGGACAGCAAATTTCTGGGCAATTGGCCCAGGGGTATGGAATTGCATGGAAATCAAAGAAAAGGCTGTGCGCGTTTGCAAGCGCACGTCTTATTTTAATATCGCAAGAAACACCCACTCCCTCCCACTATTGTGGGCCACTTATAGGGAACCACATCTTCTCGGGGAGGGGCGGAGGGTGGGGAGAGGCGGCAGTTGTGCCAATGAACTAACCTGGGGACCCCCAACACGGATGCAAAATTTGCTGAAGATTATCTCAGGGGTTATGGAATTGTATAGAAATCAAAGAAAAGGCTGCACACACACACACACACCTCACTCTTATCTATATACCTACAGTGCCGTCATAAAGTATTCACACTCTTGACTTTTTTCACATTTTGTTGTGTTAAAGCCGGAATTTAAAATGGATTAAATTGAGATTTTTTTTGTCACTAATCAACATGTAGTAAGTACTCCACAATGTCAAAGTGGAATTATTTTTTTACATTAATTTTACAAAATAATTAAAAATTAAATACATAAATATCTAATTTATATTAGTAATAACCCCTCTGAGTCAATACTTCATAGCCTTTGGCAGCGATTACAGCTTAAAATCTTAGTATACTAATTGTGAGAATTTTATAAACAAAGACAGAAGTTAAAAATGTCTAACCCCATTTGTCTCCAGCAAAGGATCCATCTTTCTGTTGAAGGCTTCTTATGTATTCCACCACTTTTTCCAGGTCGATGGTGTTAAGGCTGTCAAACAATGTGAGGATCTGCGGTGGTGGCGATAGTTTGAATGGAACCATTGTTGTAGATTAGAAAATTTGCAGATCCTATATTATCGTAATGTTGAAAAGATGGCAGCTCATTCAATAAAAGGCATAATACCAAGAACATATTTCACTTGAGCGACTTAAGATCAGAACACCTTCAACCTAGTTCCCCCACCTCACCTCAATTTCTCAAAGTAAGGCCCAAACGGTGGGGACTCTGGAACAAGAAAGGCAACTGCATCTAATTGGTTTTTTGAAACATATACACCCTTTTGAGCTCAAGTGTATCGTGACAATTTGAGAAACGTTTCTAGGTTTGAAACAATCCTGGACACTGCCACTCCATCACAGGAGACTCGACTAAAGGTGGCAGGATTTTGCAATTTGTTCAGGGTTCCGGCAATAATGCGCCTCCTCTGAAAGACACCTTTGGGATCTTTGACGACACTCCCCAACCAAGCTATCACATGGGTCTTCCGGCTTAAAATCCTTCCAATGGACAGCGCACACATTGATGTATTGCCCTTCATGCAAAAAAACAGGATGAGAATTTATAGCTGGGCTGAGATTTGAACCCAGGGTAGACAGCCCTGAGTTGAGTGCGCATACCTCTTCGCTATCCTGCCAGCCCAGCTGTGTTTATAGGGGAACTACAAAAAAAGGAAATTCAAAACTCAAAAATTAGTAAATCACCAAATAAATTTTCACAACTTTATATCCTTATATGAAGAAATGCACAATTAAGATGACCTGCACCTTGGAGGCAGGTACGAGTATGTATACATTTAAAACTAGAACGGCACTCAGTAGGGTGCATACCTCCACCGGGCTGAACAGTTTACGTTTTGTATCCCACTGATGGGCCGCATCTGGATCCAGACCTGAACCAAATCAAACCAACATGTTCTTGTCACCAACCCAACTCATCCACCGAGTTTTTTCATAACTCGTCCACAACCTTTTGACCTCCATCCACCTTTGGTGGCGCAGGTACCAAATCAACAGGACGTATGCTAACCACCATGAGAAGCAAGGAGAAGCTGATGTTTTGGGCATTAACTCTTCATCAGAGTAAGAGGTCATTAAAGATCCAATGGTGTCTTTTGCGAAGAGTAAGCGAGTTATCTCTGGCACCCCAAAAAATTCCTGCCCTGACTGCTGGGAAGGCAACAGAAAACCATTCCGCATAACCATTCAGCACAGTACTGTGCAAAAGTTTGGGTTGTTTTCACTTTTGTGGTGCTATTCCCGATTAAATATTTGTGGGAAGTTAGAAATGCACAATATAGGTAGAATGTAGATAATAAATAAATTTTCTGTGAAAGTCAATTCAATATCACAGTTACCTTTAATCATATAAAATAAATTAGGAAATTGAAAAAGTATTACTTTTGTTATACATATTGCCGTACACATTGTCACGTCGATGGGGATTAAGATCCCCGAGCTGACTAATGGCCAAAATGAGCTTTACTCCGAGGCGTATACCCAACCTGGCAGTAGTGACACGTGGGGGAAGGTTTGAAGTCTTACCTGATCAGGAACAAAGGCAGGGATTATCCCGAACCCAGAAACATGATGACGGAACAGCAAAATACACAATACAAGAAAAGTAATATTCGACAAATAAATGCTTCAATGAAAATAAATGCAAATAACAATGAAAGGTGAGGTAAAAACTAAAATTCCTAATTCAGGCGTCTCCACTCAGACTCGTATACAAACAAGGGGAAAACTAAAGTACAAATAAATAATGTTTCTGCTGGCTGGGACTTAACTCTGGTCTTAACGAGGGGCTTTGCATTCGTCGCCTCCAAACCACCGTGCGGGAAGCGCACAAACTGATGCGGAGTCGCACTCCTTAACGTCCCAACGTGAGGTACTTCTCGCGGCCGGTTCTCCTGCGAGTCCCTCTGCTGTCCCGGGGAAGCAAAACGCGGACCCAGTCCACCACCCACGCCGATTCTCTTCCTTGCGATGCCGACTGCCCCGAACCGCTCTTGCTCAGTCTTTTTCCACAAGTGCACACAAGCCAACATTGCGCCACCGGCCGCGACCAAGCCCAGAACCTGAGAGCGATGAAATCGCCACGCAGCCAGGACCGAGAGAGCAAGGGAGAGGGAGGAGGGACTCAAGCTCCCTTGGCCCTCGCTGATGTCATTCCCCGACCAATCCTGACATCCCATTACATCATCCCATGGCTCCTTAACCAGTCACGAAGCACGGGGCGTGGTTTCTCCGTTACGAGTCATCAAGGCGGAGTCCAGCTGCCATTCGGTAATGTTCGGCTGGGCGGGGTTTACTTGCCGACCGGCAAATGCCCGGTTCTCTGTCGACATGACAGTGCGATGCCTGTTGTTGTAATTGTTGTTGTAATGGCGGCCCTTTTGGATGAAATAAAATGTAGGGGAAATCACAGGAGGGCGATTACACACTGGGGCTTATCCTTAAGCCCGACTTAATTAGCATAGCTCCACCCCTCAAATGGACACACATATACAATCTTATTCTATACAGATTCCCTACTTAGCAACATCGAGGTTCTTCTTCTTCGCGTCACACGGTCCATGTTAATTTACACAATCCTGCCTTTCCTATGAGATTCATCTCTATCCCCACTAACAACAACAACAACATGCATTTTAAGGCCATTTTCCCTGCTGGAGCGGGGGTTAGCCTTGCGGTCCCCATGACAATCTTCTCCATTTTGCCCTATTTTCTGCATCTCTCCTTGTTAAACCCCTTGCCCGCATTTCTTCTTCCACCATCTTTAGCCAAGTCTTTCTCGGTCTTCCCCGTCCTCTACTTCCTTCTACATTCATTTCCATCACTCTTCTCAACCAGTCACTTTCATCCTTCCTCAACACATGACCAAACCATCTCAACCTGTTCCTCTTCACAGCATCAATCAAGGCTCTATTCCCATCATCTTTCGCAATTCATCATTTGTCATCCTCTCTCTCAACGATACTCCGCACATCCACCGAACCATCCACCGCACACCTTACATTTGAATGTGGCTGCAACACTGGTTAATGACCCTCTCAGACCACTGCATTTTTGATGAACCCACTCAGCGCACATTGTACATTGAATGGAGTTCACTCCGACACCCTTCCTGCACACAGCACATGGCCACTTCCCAGTTCTTTCCACCTCACCACATGCTTTACCACTTGCCATCACCTTCGTCTTTCCGATATTTACCTTCAGACCTTTTGTCTCCAGACATTCCTTCCACTTGTTCATCTTTTCCTTCAGTCCATCCATACTTTCCGCAATCAACACCAGATCATCTGCATACAACAACTCCCACGGTAAACCCTCCTTTACGTTCTGAGCCAGCACCTCCATCACAGCTACAAATAGTAGTGGACTTAGTACCGACCCCGGATGCACTCCCACCTTCACCTCAAACTCACCACTGTTCCCGTCCTTCGTCCTTACAGCTGTGCGCGCTCTTTTGTACATTGCCATCACTACTCTGATCAACCATTCCTCCACTCTTAACTTCCTCAAAGCCCATGTCAATACTTCGCGTGGAACAATATCGAATGCTTTCTCCAGATCAACAAACCCAAGAAACAACTTCTTCCTCTTCTCCATGTACTTCTCCTGCAACTGCCTCACAATAAAGAGCGCGTCTGTCGTTCCTCTTCCTGGCATAAATCCAAACTGCATTTCGTCGATCTTCACCTTCTTCCTTATCCTCCTCTCCAACACCCTTTCCAATACCTTCATTCCATGCTCCAATAACTTTATCGCTCGGTACGAGCCACACTCCAGAAGGTCACCTTTCCCCTTGTATAGAGGGACGAGGGTACTCAGTTCCCAATCCACTGGAATGCGGCCTTCTTTCACCACCAGATTGCAGATCTCATTCTCTTCACACCGCAATTTCCCGCTGCCTTCAACATATCTCCCACAACTCCCGTCGGCCCTCCTGCTTTTCTATTCTTCATTGCTTTTATCGCTTCCTCAACTTCCTTCTCAGTTATCTTCTCTGCCGGTCCTAAAACTGGGTTACTCTCGATGTTGCCATCCCATTCATTCTCTGTATTCAACAGCATTTCCATATATCTTTTCCATCTTCCTTTAATTCCATCTGGGTCCACAACGATTTGTCCCACTTCATCCTTCAAGCAACTCACTCCCATCACATCACACCTCTCTTTCACTATCTGCTTTGCAATCCTGAATACCGCTATCTGACCCTCTTCCGAATCCAAGCGTTCTCCGAACATTTTCCGACATGCCTCCTGCGCCTTTGCTACCTCTTTCTTTGCAGCCTTCTTGGCAGCCTTATAACTTTCATGCTCTGCTTTTTCTGCTCTCGTACCCTTCGCCTTCTGCCCCTCCTTGAACTTCTTCCTCTTCTCATCAATCCTCTTTCCAACTTCATCATCCCACCACCATGTTTCCGAGTGCCTCGGTGGTCCTTTTGTCCATCCACATACCTCACCAACGGCTCCCAACAGCCTATCTTTCATTTACATCCAACCACTTTCAAGCTCAACCACATCATCCTCTACTCTACTCAGCTTCTCTTTTAATGCCTCCCTTACTGTCACCTCTTTCAACCTCCACACCTTCATTCTCGGTTGGTACTTCACCCGCCGAGCTCTCCTCGCACCTTTCACCCTTATGTCGCAGACAACCAAGTGGTGCTGTGAAACAGCCTCCTCCCCGGGGATCACCTTTGTGTCTACGTGGAGGTGCCCCCTATCTCGCCTATGCACCATCAGATCGTCAACGGTTGTCGTCGACCCACCTGACGTGTATGTAACAAGCTTATTATCCTCTTTCTGGAACTGAGTATTACAAATCAACAAATTAGCTCCATCAGCAAACTCCAAAATCCTTTCACCTTCTCCAATTCTCACACCATATCCGTAACCCCCATGAACTCCCTCAAAACCATCCATACCTCCTACCACAACAACTTCCTCATCTTTCACGTTTTCCATCAGCTTCTCTATCGCACACCAGAACTTGTCCTTCTCTTCATCGCTCCGACCAACCTGCGGAGCATATCCCGAGATGACGTTCACCAAGAGCTTTCCAATCATCATTTTCACCATCATCAACCTATCACTCACTCGAGTCACACTCACCACACTGTCTACAAACTCCTCAGAAAACAGGACACCAACACCATTCACGCCCTCCGGGCACCCTTGCCACACAAACTTGTATTTCTGTCCCTGCCTACACTTCACCATTCTCACACCACTTCCCTTCCATCTCGTCTCTTGCACACAACATATGTCCACTCTTCTTCTGAACAATACTTCCACCACTTCTCCTGATCTCTCTGTCTTTGTCCCTACATTCCATGTCCCAAACCTCAGAAACCGATCTCCACTTCGGGCTGTACCCTGCCCATATGTAGTTGTAATTGTCATGGTTCTCTTTTTTTGAGGTAATGTTTTTATGGCCGGATGCCCTTCCTGATAGTGGGGCAACTTAGCATAACATTTGTG
Organism: Myxine glutinosa; assembly: GCF_964187855.1. Classification (NCBI taxonomy): domain Eukaryota; kingdom Metazoa; phylum Chordata; class Myxini; order Myxiniformes; family Myxinidae; genus Myxine; species Myxine glutinosa. Next base: position 85,005,280 of record NC_136261.1, on the reverse strand, counting down.
CATTTTGTGAAGAAAGCACCAAATTTGGCACACTAGTAGACTATCAGTATCATATTATGAAAAGATCTGGATATTGGGCCATCTCAGATTCAGACATTTGATTTTTGCAATATGTGTGAACCACCCCGTCCTCTTCCCTCCTCCTCAGGAGTGCCATGCGAGACATGGGTAATGAACGTAGAGCAGAAACAAAGAAGAGGACGGGGCAGGCCGAGAAAGACTTGGCTAAACCTGCCATCAGAGGGTTGTATAAACATATGGGAAAAAAAAAAAAAAAAAACCACACAAAGAAATTTTGTGAAATTTTGCAATTTGTATATGAACCTGTGTGATCTGTTCTGTGCATGGAAGAAGTTTCGGGAACTGAGTGGCGTGCTGAGGAGGAGGGGAGTGTCGTTGAAGCTGAAGGGAAAGGTGTATGCTGCATGTGTGAGAAGTGTTATGATTTATGGGAGCGAGACATGGGTAATGAACGTAGAGCAGAAACAAAGGCTGGAAAGGGTGGAAATGCGAATGGTTCGGTGGATGTGCGGAGTATCGTTGAGAGAGAGGAAGACAAATGATGAATTGCGAAAGATGATGGGAATAGAGCCTGTGATTGATGCTGTGAAGAGGAACAGGTTGAGATGGTTTGGTCATGTGTTGAGGAAGGATGAAAGTGACTGGTTGAGAAGAGTGATGTAAATGAATGTAGAAGGAAGAAGAGGACGGGGCAGGCCGAGAAAGACTTGGCTAAAGATGGTGGAAGAAGAAATGCGGGCAAGGGGGTTAACCATGGTCGGATGCCCTTCCTGTCGACAACCCTGTTAGTCACCTATTGCGACACACAGGGAATTACCAGTAAACTGGTACTCAATTTGCCGACCTCAGAAGGATGACAGGCTGAGTCAACCCCCCTGGCGTTAATTCAGTGATCAACTGGTATTCGAACACAGGATCCTAGGATCCAAAGCCGGCTCGGTGTTATTTATATTCTATGAGCTTGATATTTAATTATTTGCATAGGCTTTCTTAAAGTGTGTTTGGCTGTGGACTTAGGAATGCATCGTTTCAATAAATGTCACAATTTCCTACCTGCACAGCACTCAGTGTGTACAACAGATGTGGATCATGCCCTTGGCTGGCACCAATACCCCCACAGTCATGTTGGCAGTGCCGCATAAACTCCAGAATGCTTTCCCGGTCCATGCGTGTCAAAGAACCCGTGAGGTCCATGGCGGTGAGGCCCCAATACACACCACTCATCCGCAAATACTCCGTCATGCAGTATTCCTGGATGAGAGACAGATTTATTTTGACTCATTTATTCTCCTTACTGCATTCACATTATTACTATTTTCTTCCTGTCAGTTTGATTTCAAGGCTAAGGGCTTATTGCAAAGCCTCATTTGAGTGCAATCACAGCCCTAGTTTAGTTTGCCTCCAATTGCTCAGCATTGAGTGCACTCAGCAAATTGTAGTGTACTTGTCTTTGGGCTGTCTAGTCTGAGTTTTTAACTACAAACTGTCATCCTGGTGCTTCTCAGGTAGGGTGTTCTACCCTTCAGAGGGCTTTTCAGCCAGTTGTCCTTTGTAGCATTAGCTTGTGGATACCAGGAGTAAAATTGCATACATTTCGTAAATAGAAGATCAATGTGTGCTGCAACCAATGCCAGATTCTAAATTACTTTCTCGTTTGGGTGTTAAGGGGAAGGAGGTGTTTACTGCATCAGTGACACATCCCCATAAAATCATGCAACCAACATTCAGGTGCTGCATATGTGCGTTATATTGATTATATCAGTAGTTATTTTCATGTCCCCTTCATCCACCACAAATGATATTTTCCGATTTTTTATTATTATCATTTTGCATCTTCATATACAGAGACGAGGCAACAAATACAACCTCATTGATTTCCCCACAATAAATATTCGAAGCCGCCATGTCTGGTTCACAATTGGCTGTCAGTCATTGCAATTCATCTGTTAAAGTTAATGCGTTATGAATTGTTTGCCTAAACGCATTTAAAGTTTTCAATTCCTTATGAGTAATGTACACATTGAAATAGCATCAAGAGGAAATTCTCAGATTTCATAAAAGGGTCTTTACTCCAAGGATTGCTACAGGTATGCTAACTGCCATGGTAAGTAAAGTAAAGCTGAAGTTTCAGGCATTAATCCTTCATTGAAACAAGACAGTTCATGTCTGAAATTCCAGCTTTACCTCGTCTCCCATGGTGTTAAGCATGCTTTTATCGAATTTTATTGAAAAAAACCTATCATTAGATTTGTCCGCCAACACAGCCTGGCTAGCCTTGATAAAGTCGAATATTCCACTCCCTTAATCTATGGATTTGGGTCACTGATGTTATGATGTACGCTTCCGAAGTTAGGAGGTGAGCCATATAGTGTTGTCTGTCGTTTGACCTATGTGATTAATGCTTATTCATATTCATATTGCTTACAACATTATTATTGCTTGTAATTATTTGCAATTTGCAATTATTTGCAATTGCAATTCATATTGCTTGTAATTACACGAGCCATGAACATAGAGTGGACAGACAGGGTTAACTTGCTATACAGGACCAGAAACAATTCTAAACACCCACATCACTATAAAACGTATGGCATTTACATTAGCAGTTTCAGACCGATATGTGACTAAGTGCCACCACAGGAGATTGTGCTTACATTAAGGACTGATGAGACCCAGCGGACTCGGTGCATGACAAGTGGTTCTTCTGAGCCCTGTCAAAAGGCATGGTCGAACAGACTTGTATTGAGACTATGGGTTGGGGCTTTTGGGTTGAGCCATTTTAGCATTACATTAAGAAAACAAATTTGCGGCAATGTCAAGATAAGTCTGATAAGTTTGGCATTGGGGTCTGATATCCAAGCTTAACCCCATTTGGCTTTCCTCCTTCACTCTGCTCTCTCATATCAAACTTTTTCTCCGACCGCTCCTATCTCTGTAATTGTTGGTGGTTCAACATCTCCCTCCATCCCTATCAACAGCAGAGTCTTCCCTCAGGGTTCCGTCCTGTCTCCAACACAATTCCTTCTTTTTTATCAATGACTTTCTTTCTTCTACAAATAATCAAATGCACTCGTTTGCTGATGACTCGACATTACATTCCTCCATCTTTTTCCCATCTGCCACATCTTCCCTCACTCGATCTACATCTCGTTTCGTCACAGCCACTGCTTTAAATTAGGAATTTGACAAGATTTTCCAGTGGAGCAAATGTAATCAGATCAAGTTTAATGCTTCTAAAACTCAATTTATTCAGTGGCGGAGGTAACTACAATGGCACTCGGTCGAGTGCATGCGTCTGATAGGCTGAACGGTTTATGTTTTGTATCTCACTGATAGGCCAGATCTGAGGGGCGCGTCCACTAATGGAACGCCTCTCGCTTCCCAGATCGAGGGCCACGTGGTCAGGAGAACCTCGTCCCTTCTGGTTGCCCTGCCGTCCCACCGTGAGCGCTGGCAGGGTGTACTTCAAACTAAGCTTAAGTGTCAAGTGTTAAGTTCCTCCTTGCCCTCGCAAGGGAAAGTCTAGGGTCAAGCTCTTCCAAATTTCCAAACACTAGAAATCGGACGTCTCAAATTAATTAATTATTTGTTACTACATCTCAGTCACCCGCGACCTCTCTAGCGCGGGCGTCGAACCAGTTCATTTCCGGGCGACCGGGCCGAGTATCGGCCCGGCCGTGGCCGAAGCCGTTGATTCCGCCGTAGCACGCTAACGCGTAGGCTCGCGCGTCCCTGGTCCGCCGGGGCTCCGCGGGTGTCCTACCGTGCCCGGCACTGCTGATCTCTCAAACTTCCGGGAGTAGGTGCCGGTGCCCGGGGACGGAGTTCGCTGTCTAAACATGGTAGCGCTAGGCCAGTGGGACCGCCGGGACCCACGTGCACTCACAAGTTGTTCTGCGCGTGGGCGGCAGTATCAGACCGGGGCGCCCAAACGCTCCCTGGCTAAAGTTAACCTGAAAGCGCCCACATTGTGCGGACAAACCCCACCAAGTCGAGGGCCACGTGGTCAGGAGAACCTCGTCCCTTCCGGTCACACTGTGCCTATCGGCCGGCCTCGAAGACCGAAATTGTGACTATGTCACCCGAAAAATCATCCAGACTCATCATCCAGAAAATCCAGAAAATCCAGAAAATCATCCAGAAAAAATGTCATCTGCATCCAGACTTTAACCAAAATCTAATCGGCCTGTCCTTGTCACCTACCCAATTTATCCACCAAGTGTTGTCTTAATCCATCTACAACTTATTGAAATATCATGCTATATGTCGTTTTGACCCCATCTCTCAATGGTGAAAAATCACTTTAAATCCAGATCCAGATCTTCACCAAAATCGAATAAGTTTGTCCTTGTCACACACCCAACCTGTCCGCTACGTTCCGTACTAATCCGGTCCTAACTTTTTGAGATATCGTGCTATACCGTATATCATTTTGACCTTATCTCTCAATGGTGAAGAATCACTTTAAAATTATAGTATCCGGATCCGGATCTTCACTAAAATCTAATAAATTTGTCCTCGTCATACACGCAACATGTGCACCTAATCCATCCTAATCTGTCGACTTTGATACATCCTGCTCACAGACAAAACAAACAGACAGGGTGAAAACATAACCTCCGCCCACCTTTGGTAAGAGATAACACGATTTCATTAAATTTTTTAATGACAGAGCCATGTGTATAAAAAATATTTCTTTGGTGGACATGATAGGGGTTGATACGCACATAGTCATCTTTCTTGGCACTATATGACGCGATGTAGTCAGCATGCTTGTCCAGGAATAAAGTTGATGGTGCATCAGTTTTTATGTGGACATCATTCAGCGGTGCTCCCTACAAAACAAACAACTCATTTGTATAATTGATGGTCACAAAATAAATAATCTGTTTATGATCAACCAGCAGCTGAAATGCAATGGGTTGGATGGGGCTTTCGTTGGTAAGATATATGAATATCTGTACATTTAGAAATCTTTTCCTCGAGTATCGTCTCACATTGTACCAGATATTCAAAATCAAGGAAAGACCATGCAAAGGTAAAATTACATGAGGAATACGTCTAAAAACAGTTATTTATTGAATCAAGACAAGTAAAATGAGGAGAGTCAACAACAGAAAGAAGAAAATCCAAGCAACTTGATCTGAATAATCAAAAACACCATCTGAGACAGCAAAGTCTATGAAAATGCTCCTCTATTACTGAAAGGAGAAGCTTCTATCCGTCCGTGTGTCACTCTTCATTCTCAAAGGTTCCTACTGCCATAGAATAATAATGAAAAAACTAGAGGTTCCAGGGAACCTGAACGCAACTGGTCTATATCAATATGGTTAGAATATGCATAATAGAACCACAAACTATATAGTTTATATGTGCTAAAAATATGACAAAAATTGATTTTTCAATATGGCCGCCCTGTCGCACTCATTTTTGGGCGTGCAACGCCTAACTGCAATCCCAAACTAGTTTATGTCTTAAAGATGCTGCATAACAAGTTTCATCAAATTTTATCAATATTTGCTACTTTTAGAGCGTAGACGTCAAATTGTTTACAGATGACAAACAGACAGACAGACAGACAGAGACAGACGACGGACACTGGGTGTCGACAAAAACTCAGCTGGACATAGTCTAGTTGAGTTAAAAATAGGTGAAATACCCATGGGCGCTCACTTGGTAGAAAAAAGCAGAATACTACACCGACTAAAGGTATTTTAAACAGTATCAGAATATTTTAAACCAATTTCAATGGTTGCGAGGAGCCAGGGCAGCATGTAGAATCATACTAACGTAATCATGAGACTTTAACCAAACAAACAACACAAATACCTATTTTGGTGGGAGGGAGGAAGAGGTAGTTTCTGAGAAGAAAGCAAATACCTATTTTGGGGGCAATTCATTCCCTGAGTGCGGTGAGAAAAGCAGTGCCATTGTTATGACATCGCTGGTACCCAGAGTATGCCGGGTAGCGACGGGACTTCCAACAAGCTCAGAGGATATGTTAAGTGTTTGTCTCGTCAGTATGTCCGTGTGTTTGTGTCGGAGTAAAAACGAATAATTGTCATCTCTGGACCAATCAATGGCACCGATGGTCGCAAAGCATGCTGGGTCCTTGCATCACGTGGGGTAGTCACACGAAGTTAAAGGAAATATGATTATTTGAGCACCTTTGGCATAAAGCCACGTCACAGTTGCCGAGCAGAACTGTGTCTCTGCGTTAGAGTTGGGAAAAAAACCTGTTTTATCTGTGGCTCGATTTACCTTGTGTAAAATATTTAGCCAAGGGTTCTCATATCTGCATTCTTGTGCTCTGATCTCATGCTGCAGTCTTTGCTTTTGCCTTCCTTTCTCATAGACACTTTGAGTATAAATTAAAATTCAGAAAGAATAGAAGTTAGAGGTCTGGTTGCCCATGCGGACAAGCACATTATGTCCGTGCGTACGAATAAATATTCCTTTTTGTCTATCAAAACTGTCTGTCACTATTTTTGATAAAGGTGGGCAGACCCTACGTGTGTGTGTGTGTGTGTGTGTGTGTGTGTGTGTGTGTGTGTGTGTGTGTGTGTGTGTGTGTGTGTGTGTGTGTGTGTGTCGTTGGTCATCTCCATATGAAGGTTTCAGAAGGTGGAACGGAGCCCTCCCAGGTCTCACAGTAAAGTATCCATCTTCGTGTGTGTGTATACACACATGGGTGTATACTATATGTACGAGTTTGTGCATGTAAGTTGTTGTTGGCTGATATCTCCACATGTGGGTGGGTTTCAGGAGATGGAACAGAGACCTACCAGCTCTCAAAGCGCACGCACGCACGCACGCACGCACGCACACAGTCACACACACACACACACACACATACACACATACACACACACTTTATTCGATTAAAACATGAATGCTCAGATCGTAATCTCTCCTCGTTTGTATTAGACAGGAATGGTTTCGCTCCCACAGAATTGCAATAATGCAGGTTGGAGGATGACATGGCGATGGCATGGTCATGCATGGTCATGGTGATCCGATTCTACACTTCCATCTCCGGCAACACCAAATTTATTCTCAGTGAGCATGTGATGTATCCTGAAACATGCTAACGATCACGGCACCTACTTCCACAAACAGAAAGTACCGCCTTTTAGTTTTAGAACTGTTACATTGTCTCTTCTCTAATAATTCCTGCGTTTTAAATGAATAATCCACCGATCACCTCTTCTGCATCATTTCCGCAAACCTTCATAACAAGGATGCAAATACAAACGACATTAATTAGCATCGAGACGCGATTCATGAAGTAAAATTACCATCGTTTGACACATTTTGAACGATCCATACTAAAGGTGAATTTAAAGGACCCAACCAACCTACCATACTCACAACCACACCGGCCAGCTCAATGACCCACGTGTTGTACGAACTCTTCTTCTTCTTGAGCGAGTTGGATACGATTTCTATTTTCTTTCGAGGAGGAGAGGGTATTTTTAATTTATTTTTAAGTAAAATGGTTTTGCACTGTTGTATAATAAATCAAGCTGTAATTTTAGGGTGGTATTAATATTTTTTCCACCAGAAATTGCCGGAGAGTTTACACCGCCTAATAAAATTTGTTCCAAAAATATATTTTATTGCGCGAGTTCCATAAAAATAGGAAACCCGTCTTTAAAGAAGACATGTTGAAAGGATTCACTGATTCCTCGGCCACAGGTAAGTCCTCCTGTTGTTTTTTAGAATACTCATCAATACCTGCTCATTTTCTAAGTTTAATGCTAATCCAGCCCGGGAACGGTCACTCCGACGAATAACATGGTAGTCTGAGTTGAACAAAGCAAAAACATCTGGGGACTGACTACTGGGAAGGAAATGGAAAACCACCCACTATAACCCTTGCCCAGGAACTGTTTCGGCTTTCGGCCCACGGAGGTGTCTATTTATAACTCCGTGTTTCGGCCCCACAGACGTACAACGGAGAGTATGGGACAGTACGTTGGTGGTCACTGACACTATATTTGGATCAAAAATGGCGCTGCTGGATGTAACGTAACCTATTTTGCAATGAGATTCATTTCCTGGCTCTTTAATTCCCTTCTTTCATATATTTAATATTTCGACACGAAGATTTATTGCTTTTGTCGACGCTTTCATCAATAATAATTGACATAAATCTCATATTCGTGTAATTTGATTTTATATTCTAACAAAATACTTCCATGGATGAGGTGCTTGGATCACTGTTTGATGAAAAAATCTTAAGGCACCGGCCGCCATATTGGTACTCACCACAACGTGAAAAAGTCAAATGAAAAAAAATGAAAGATCAGTTAATTTTTTTTTTTTTTTAACCTGCTCTTAATACTCATCACAACGTGAAAAATTTCTATAAGAAATTAAAACTTAGTTTCTTTAAAAACTTCATAATCTTAAAAAAAAATTCCACGTTGTTTACAAATGAACATGTGTAAGGAGTTCCAATATGGCGACCGTGTGGCGTCATCAGCAAATGCACTCTCATCGGTAGGTAGTTCCTTCATATTGTAGGACTTGGTGATTGAGTTATTCAAATAACAACAACAACAACAACAAACACAATTAATGTTGGTCCACTGGGGGCGGTATTTCTGGTGAATCGTGGTACAGTATTTCTTAAATATATAGTAGTTTTTCCCCGAGTTACATTTATTGGTACTTCGACATCGACGATTGGCCTGTTCATTTTCTCCTCGTTTGACGACGGTCTTCTCCATTCTCTTCAGGGACTAAGGGTCATCCCAAAAGATCGGTGGTCTGGAGGAACGAGCTTGTTTAATGTTTGAAGCATGCTCAGGCCTACTCCGGATACGCATCGTTTACTGTAAGTGTAAGTGTAAGTGTAAGCTGTAGTCGTCGAGGTCTCTGTACGGTATTCTGTGAGCGACATTAGTCGTTGAAGAGACTACGGTAGTTGCAGCAATGATAGAGCGGAATGAGTACCGGAGAACCTTATTTGATTTGCCCGGAATTTTGGTTAATCAGGACTTTAGTGTTTCGATGAAATCGTGGTCTCTCATTCTCTCATTCTGTGATCTCTCATTCTGTGATCTCTCATTCTGTGATCTCTCATTCTGTGATCTTACAATCTTGGCAGGATTTTCTCTCTTCAGTCTTATGCATTGTGCACGACCATGCACTTTAATTGTACACCTCGTGTTGGCCTAATGGTTTGGGTGGCGGGTTTGGGATCCTTAGATCCTGAGTTTGAATCATGTTGAATTAACACCAGGTGGGGTTGACTCAGCCTGTCATCCTTCCGAGGTCGGCGAAATGAGTACCAGAAAACGTTATAGAGAGGCATTACATCAGCGGCAGACGCGCCCACTGAAAATGATGCAACCAGCAGCCGGGTGGCTGCACATTAACCACCACCCACTTTAATTGTGCATCATTTTATTTACTATACTGACAACTTTTTCAGAGTGCATATGCCACCACCTATCGACTTTAAACCATCCATCAAAGACTTACTAAGAAGAAAATAACTTGTAACATCTCCACAATGTTCATCCTTCAATTTCAAGCATCAACTTTACAGTTTCTATTGATACAAACAAAATGATCAACCAAAATTTTCATTCAAGTATTGTATTTAAATCTCCCTCCCACAGATCTCCCGATGTCCTTGCTCTCAAATGTTGTACTTGTGTGCTTCCCTCTCTCTCCCCATCTTGTCTCACTCACACTCCCATCTCCTGAATTTCTTTCTTGCGTATAAGTTCTGCTTCATCAAGATGAAGATTACCGCACTACCCTACATGTGCACATTGCCCTACATGTGCACATTGCCCAACATGTGCACGTTGCCCAACGTCTTTACGAGAACCACTTGCAACTGTCCATATATTGGTTCTTATTTGTGCGACACCTTTTGAACTTTTCTACACTTCCTCTTGACAGTGGCATGATGCACACGTACAAATGTTGCAACTATTGTGGATTTCCTTTACTCACTGCAAAGGTACAAACCCTTGTAGACATCCAGCTGATGCATGGCTTCATTGAGCAGGAGACAGATATTGTTTCTCGTCATCTTAGATTCACTGAATTCAGTGCGAAACGCTTCCTCACAGTGTCAACAAAAACTGAGGAACTCGTCTGATGGGACTATCAGAGATCGAAAGTTGGCCTTGAATGTCATATGCCCTGTTGTGAATGAAGAGCAGGGCGAGATCATCCAATGAGCACCACTTCTTAGAAAAGCCTTTCTGCAAATCAGGCACGATGACAGCAATTCGCGTCCACTGAGGATTCTGCGACGCACATAACCAGAGATGTATGCTGGTGTGTTCTGCTGAGGAGGCCCGAGTTGAACATTAGGAATTGCAACATTTATTCTATCTGTGCTGAACAGGTGTGACAACCTGCACTGATCGACTCGTTCGTTTCTGGTTGGTGACTGCATCGTCAGAATGAATTTGTCTGAGTCTGGTGAGCAATTTGCTCCAGCAGCCGATTTGATTAATTCAGCGACCATCACCATCCTCAAGGCACATATGAATTCCTTTGCAGATGGATTGTCTCTGCACCACCTTTCCTCCTTTATTGTTGAGAAGAGGTTCTCTGCGACGTCCTGGTTCAGACGAGAAGTGGATAAATATTTCATGTCAAAATCTGATTGAAACTGCTCTCACAACTGTGTTACGCAAGATATGGCAAGTTATTATTATTATTTTTTTGGATGGCATGGCTATGGAGATTGACATTATAACCTGCATTGTAGGCATGGGCATTCGCTAGATAAATTTCAGAGGAGGGGCGGGGGGGGGGGGGGGGAGGTAGGCAAAAAAATTCAAAACGGGGACAAAAATTGTGTGACTTGTCCTGTTGAAGCTCCCAGACATCAAGTTCACAAAAACGATAATTAACCACAACTTTTCGCTGAAACATACATAATTCGGTAAATTCGAGCCTACTAAAGTGTGTAATAAGGGATTTGCACAGTTTGGTGAGATTTTACATTCAAATCGTGTTTTAAGGTGGAGTGTGCAAAACATAAAAGTCGGTCCAAAGGACCTGCTATCTTTATTTTACGTGCTTCAGCGTAGCCTGGTGTTGGCTTAGCGGTTAGGGTGCCGGCTTGGGATCCGAGGATCCTGGGTTCGAATCCCGGTTGATCGCTGAATTAACACCAGCAGGGTTGACTCAGCCTGTCATCCTTCCGAGGTCGGCAAATTGAGTACCAGTTCACTGGTAATTCCCTGTGTGTCACAAGGGGTGACTAACAGGGTTGGCGGCAGGAAGGGCATCCGGCCATAAAACATTGCTTCAAAAAGGGGACCACGGTGCCCAAAAAAGGCAACCCCTACTCTGCAGGGAAAAATGGCCTCTAAAGGTGGTTCTTTTTTCTTTTCTTCAGCGTATAAGGGAAAATGGGGAGAGGTCCGGAGGTGAGGGGGGGGGGGGGTGGTTGGCAGTTACCCCCCTCCTGCAACCTCCCCTTTGGACGTACATGATTGTAGGTAGGCCTATAGGGTCTAATGTTTCATGCCTTGCTCTGAGCTAGCGTTGCTTGCGCAGTTGCTTACTAAAATGGCGGCTGAGCACGACCATTGGATACTTCCCGTTCACGGCTGAGTAGTTCATCTTGTTCTGCTCCAATATCTTTGCCATTAACCCGACCCATCCCAAGTAATTCCGAGCAGATTACTGTTTCCTTCCTCTATCATCCCCTCTCTTCATCCTCCTCTATCCCATGACTCTTTTTACTCCTCTATACCCTCCCTCTTCATCTTCCTCTATACCCTCCCTCTTCATCCTCCTCTATCAGGAATGAAAACTGCCACCTGCACTCTTGACCCCATCCCCTCCAGCTTTGTCAAAGCCTCCCTCCCTGCTCTCTCTCCACTTATCATTGCAACAATAAACTCCTCCCTGTCTACAGGCATCGTCCCACCTTCCCTCAAAATTGCTGCTGTTACCCCCATTCTAAAAAAACCTGGTCTAAACCCTGACACCCTAAACAACTTCAGACCCATCTCCAACCTACCCTTTCTGTCAAAAGTTTTGGAACGCGCTGTAGCCACTCAACTCAAACATCATCTCTCTGCCAATAACTTGTATGAAACATTCCAATCCGGATTCCGCTCCAACCACAGTACTGAAACTGCTCTCCTCAAAATCACCAACGACCTTCTCCTCTCCTCTGACGCTGGCAACCTCAACATTCTCGTCCTCCTCGACCTCAGCGCTGCCTTTGACACCATCGATCACACTATCCTCCTCACCCGACTTGAATCCACCTTTAACGTCACCGGCACTGCCCTCTCTTGGATTAAATCATACCTCTCTGACAGATGCCAGTTCATCTCCATCAATAACTGCAAATCCCCCACTGCTCCCCTCCCCCAAGGTGTCCCCCAAGGTTCAGTTCTTGGCCCCCTCCTCTTCATCCTTTACCTGTCCCCGCTCGGTCACTTAATCCGCCGTCATGGTCTCCAATTCCACTGCTTCGCTGATGACATCCAGCTTTTCATCTCCACCAAGTCCGTCTCCACCGACACCCACTCTATCCTGACAAACTGCATCACTGAAATAAAATCCTGGCTTCAAATCAACTTCCTCAAGCTTAACTGTGATAAATCCGAAATAATCATCATTGGCCCAAAAACGCTCACAAAATCCACCCATAACTTTGCCCTCAACATCGACGGTATCCCAGTATCCACCTCCCCTCACATCCGGAATCTTGGCGTCATCTTTGACCAAACCCTTTCCTTCGACAAATACACTAAACAGATCACAAAGTCAGCCTTCTTTCACCTGAAAAACATTGCCCGTCTCCGCTCATCCCTCTCCTCCACGGCTGCAGAAACCCTCATCCACGCCTTCATCACCTCCCGTCTGGACTACTGCAATAGCCTCCTCTATGGTTCACCCTCAAAAATCACCAATAAACTCCAATACATTCAGAACTCCGCTGCCCGTCTACTCACTCATTCCCGGACCCGTGACCACATCACCCCCGTCCTTTACAAGCTTCACTGGCTCCCCATCCCCCAGAGAATCCAGTACAAAATCCTCCTCCTGACATACAAAGCCCTCCATAACCTGGCCCCATCCTACCTGGCTGACCTCCTCTCCAGACACACTCCCACCCGCAACCTCCGCTCTGCTGGTACCAACCTCCTGACCCCCTCCATCCGGACCAAATTCAGATCCTGGGGGGACAGGGCCTTCTCCATCGCTGCTCCCACCCTCTGGAACTCACTACCTCACACCATCAGAGACTCCTCCTCACTCACCACATTCAAAACATCACTAAAGACCCACCTGTTCAACGCTGCATTCAACATTCAACCCACAGCATTTAACCCCTGACTATCTCTTCTCCTTCTCCCTCCTTTTGCTTTAAATATTTCCCTATTGATTCTTGTCTTGTCTTTTTGATTCTTGTCTTATATATATGCCGTATATCGCTGCTGTTTGTTTTCTTGATTCTTGTCTTTTTGCAATTGTTGTTTTCATGTATTGTTATGCATTATGTTTTCCACTCTGTCAAAGCGCCTTTGGGCTTCTGGAAAAGCGCTATACAAAATAAATGAATTATTATTATTATTATTATCATCCCCCCTCTTCATCTTCCTCTATCCCATCACTCTTTTTACTCCTCGATACCCTCCCTCTTCTTCCTCATATATCCTCTCCCCTCTTCTTCCTACTCTATCCCCCCCACCACCGTCTCCCTCTTCTTCTATTCCCTCCTCTTCTATGTTCCTCCTCTATTCCCCCTCCTCTTCTTCCTCTTATATCCTCTCACCCTCCCATTATTCTCCTCTAGATTGCTCTTCTTCCTCCTCTATCCTGCCGACATCTTCCTCTTCTTCCTCCTCCATTCCCCTCCTCTTCCTCCTCTATCATGCCCACCATTCTCCTCTTCTTCCTCCTCTATCCTGCCCACCATCCTCCCCTTCTTCCTCCTCTTCTATCCCGCCCATCCTCTTCCTCCTCTTCTTCCTCCTCGATCCTGCCCACATTCCTCTTTTTCCTCCTCGAACTTTTTCCTCCTCGATCCCACCCACCCTCCTCTTTTTCCTCCTCTCTATCCTGCCCATCCTCCACCTCTTCTTCCTCCTCCACCTCTTCTTCCTCCTCCTCTATCCCACGCCCTCTTCCAGACAAGGAGCAAACGTGTGAATACATAACCTCCGACCACATTCCTTGGTGGAGGTATATATTACAATTTAATGAACTAGGGCATGCCCGTACTATATCTATATCTAAAATTATATCCCCCCCCTCTATTTACATGAAATGGTTTGGTCCAAAGCGAACGGCTTGCGAGTGGTGACAATCCCCCCCCTCTATAGTCTATTTACATGCAATGGTTTGGTCCAAAGCGAACGGCTTCCGGAGTTTGGTAAAGAAATCGCCATCGCGTGCACAAACGCGCAGGAAAGCGAATGAATCGCAAATTCGTTTTTATTAGTTGTAAAACATAGTTTAACGCCAACATAGTTTGCAAACGTGAAATAAATGAATACGCTCTCAAATGTGCCATCCGAGGCAGAGTGTGCCCGCCACGTTCGGCACACGCGATCGTTCGCTGCTCTCTGATTGGTTGAATCGTTTTTTGGACATAGCTCGGTAAGTAATTGTCCGATTAATATGAAACCTTGAAAAGGCACATCCTCGGGTCCCCAGCAATATACCTGGCAAGTTAAAAGTATATCGGACCCGTGGTTGTCGAGAAACAGCGGTCACAGACAAACAAACGTACAGACAGAGATTACTGGAATTATAGATAGATAGTGCTATTAACAGTTTGTTAATCCGCAAGCATTTCTCTGACTTGGGTAGTGAAATGTAACTTGATGTAGCTGTGATTTTTATATCACAAGTAGTTAAGGGGCCGAGTGGGGTAAAATTTGAGTAAAATAGATTTTTTGATTTTTTCATGTCAAAATACTCTATGATGTATGTTCTTTCAGAAACATCTGTGCTCTCATGAATATTCATAAACTTGTTATAACTCAAAAGCTAATCAGAATTTCTTCAAATTTGGTCAGAATGCCAGGTTTGAGGTGTTGAGTGAATTAGTGATGGCTTTTAGAGATACCCCTACTTTAAAAAAAACTATGAAGTAAAATGTCACCTTTTTCTGTTTCTACAAAAAATAATCAGTGTGCAGCTGAAATAAACTGATTTGAAGAAAAGCCATCATTGAAATATTAGGACATCCCTATAATATGTAAAACTGAGGAAAAAAAGTAGATTGCCTGCGTTAGTTGTATGGGGTTACAATTTTGCTGACAAAATGCAAAAATGTAAATTTTCAATTGTGTTGAGGAAAATAAATGTAATTTCCTTATTTGAAGGTGTATTGTCTCAATTCTTCAATTTTTGTATTCTCCAGATTGTCAGCTTTCCAGTGATGTATGGTTTGTAGGGGGTAGCTTGTCTGTGAGTGTAGATATGTGCATTTGTTTGATGGCGTTTAAAACCCTGCGTTTTATCCCACAGAGCATTGGCCTCCAGATAACCATTTTCTTGACTTGCATTACGGATCTTGTAAGTAGAAATAGATCATGCGACTTTTAGCTCATGGATCTCAAAATGTGCTTTTATTTTATGTGTTTTTTATAAGAGACCAAGTCTTTTTTTTTCTTCTTTTTTTTTCAAAAGTCTCAAAATCAAAAGAAAAGGCTCCTTTTTGTGCATTTCTGCAGGACAACCGGGTTGACTGTTTCCCAGGCGTGTTGAATGCATTGTTTTCTTGCACTGGTTACTGGGAATGGCTGGCCTCCCACACTGTTACGATAGCAACAGCAGTGATACAGAATATTGGGAGCAGCAGGTGGACACTCTGGGCCGGCGGCGACGCTACTCGAAAAGGCACAGGTACTCCCCACTCGTTCCAGGATGGTTTTTTTTTTTGGGACATGCAGTGAGGGTTTTTTTTGATACACGAGTGGGCTTGTTGGTCCATTGCATTGATATTCACGGCCTTGTAGCATACCTGTTTGCTTTAGTGCTTCAACATTAGCTTGCCTTTCACCAAACACAGGTGTGCTTCGCCCAAGGTGGGGTGGGGTTGGATTATACGTTCGTTTTTATTATTGCCAAATGATGCTACTATTATTATTGGCAATATTATTAGCATTAATTAATACATGCTTTGCTGCAATGTTGTCATTCTTTTTGTTATTTATTACCTTCGCCTGAGGAGAGGGTATTGCATTTGTGTCCTTTTGTCTGTCTGTCTGTTTGCTTGTCCGCACAGAATAAATATGATTTACTCTGCAACCATTGGTCCGATTGACAGGAAATTTTCACCGTAGGTGCAACTCCACCTTTATAATTTTATAATGATAATTATGAAGTCATAGGTTACATGGTATGGGCGCCATCTTGGAAAAAACGAAAAACTTTGCACCTCTATATCTCCAAAATAAATAGAAAAAATTTAGACATGGCTCATTGTAAAGAACTCTCCATGGGAAATAAAATGTTAATGATGTCATTGGTGCCTCCATTATGACGTCATAATTCGACAAGTACAAAACTTCATCTGATAAAGATGAAATTTCTTGATCGTCATTTCGGGATAAATTGGTGGAGGAAAAAATAAAATGATGACGTCATCGGTCATGTGGTTCTTCTGCCATATTTGTTTTAACACAAAAGCCTTAAAAACCACTGAAAACACGTCCTGGGAGGGTCTGCAATCTGACTGCTCTTTCTAGTTTTGCAATTGGATTGCCATGCTGTGGAAGGACTTATTAAGCTGATCTATACACCTTAACATGGCACGCATTTATAACGTGAAGATTCTTCCGGATTCATTGTAGTTAATTGGCCTAATCAACTCGAGAGATAATGACGATCATTTCGATGTATCACACTCCACATCAGAAAGCTCCAGTACTGTATAACTCCACAAAAAAAAACATGACACACACACACACACACACACACACACACACACACACACACACACACACACACACACACACACACACACACACACACACACACACACACACACACACCTCATCCATTTATAGTAGAAGCTTGGATGAGGTTTTAATAATAATTTGTGTAAAGTTAATTCCTAGTTTAATTTTCTCTTTGAAAAGTAAATTAAAACCCTTTCGCTGGTCGTGTTACTGATTACTGCAACGTTCGGTTATTTCTTACCTGCAGTGTATTTTTATTTTATTTTTCCAACTCAAGTTGATTTGTCATTTGCACTCATCTTTCTAGACCTTGTTTTCTTGTGAACTCTTGTTTGAAATCCAGGTTGCCATCTCAGACAAATTTATTTATCACAATAGTAGTTTAGAGTTTAATTGTGGACTAAGCTTGTTGGAAAATCAATTGCACGAATGCATGGTTTCAACGTGAAAAGTTACATTATCTCATGTGGTTAATTGAGTGTCATTAACATTTCCCTCTTACCCTAGCCATCCTCCTGTGTTTAATTTGATTACTGAAAAGGCATTTATGTGCATCACCGTGTTTACGTTGGTCAAAACTATTGTTCCGAGCACAGGCTTAAATTCCTAGTTGAAACTCATCTGCCATTAACCTTTTAATCATGTGATTATATGCATGTGACAATGTGACATGCTATTGTAACTTTATTGTCCCCCGTCGCACCGCGGAGCGAAAGGGGGACTATGGTTTTCCCCTCCGTCCGTGTGTGCGTGCGTAAGCGAAAGACCGCATTCGAATTTGGTGTGTGGGTGCAACCCACGTCAAAATCCAAGATGGCCGCCGCCATGTATGTCTGATGCCATGTATGTCTAAACCTTGTGAGCTGAATATCTTGAAAAATAAGCGAAGTACCAACTTCTAATCTGGTGTGTGGGTGTATCTAGGCACAAGGAAGAACGCTATTGAAAATTGGGTCGCCACGTCAAAATCCAAGATGGCCGCCACCATATATATGTCTGAACCTTGTGAGCGGAATATCTTGAAAAATAAGCGAAGTACCAACTTCTAATCTGGTGTGTGGGTGTATCTAGGCACAGGGAAGAACCCTAGTGAAAATTGGGTCGCCACGTCAAAATCCAAGATGTCCGCCGCCATGTATGTCTGAACCTTGTGAGCGGAATATCTTGAAAAATAAGCGAAGTACCAACTTCTAATCTGGTGTGTGGGTGTAACTAGGCACAAGGAAGAACGCTATTGAAAATTGGGTCGCCACGTCAAAATCCAAGATGGCCGCCGCCATGTATGTCTGAACCTTGTGAGTGGAATATCTTGAAAAATAAGCGAAGTACCAACTTCTAATCTGGTGTGTGGGTGTATCTAGGCATAAGGAAGAACGCTATAGAAAATTGGGTCGCCACGTCAAAATCCAAGATGGCCGCCTTGTGTCTTCCACTTTGTCAACTCGCATCACTTCACCGACGGGGGACCTAGGCGTAACGCTTGTTATTATTATTGTCCCAAGAACTTGTAAATTGACACCATTGACTTTTATCATCAATATACAGGAGCTTAGACAGTGATGAAACCAAGTTGTTCATTTATATGTAGTTTTTGTTCATACCCATCTTTGCACATCATCTGGTTGCTTGTCTGCAAAACACTGTAAGACAGCTCTAATTAAATCTTCTTCTGATTCTTCTTCCTCTTCTGCTTCTTCTTCTTCTTTCTCTTCTGCTTCTTCTTCTTCTTCATTCCAAGTCTAATATCCATCATATTGAATTAAACTCACCCGAGCAGTATTCCATAATTCCTGGGTTTAAACTTGTCTGAATGATGTAATTACATCTGGGGACCATTGGGAATTTGTTGCTTTTACCTATTATGCTGCTGCAAGAATCATTTAATTTTAAACTTGAGGTAGTTTTGTGTTCTGATCAACTGTAGGTTGGTTATTTTTGGAAATTGTAAAGATGGCCCTGCCACAGCAGCCACATAAATTATTTCTGCCAAGTTGAAGACTGAACCATTCTGTTTCTTGCAGTTTCGGCATGGCATGGCATGGCATGGCATGGCATGGCATGGCATTGCTTTGTACGAGTATTTAAACGGTCAACTTGGGGACTGCAAATGTTGACTCGGTTTATACCCCTCTTGGTTTTCTTTATTGAGCCTTTTTTGGGCCATGTCTCATCACTCAAGTAAACATTCATTAAGCCATTTATAGGCAGATGTTTACATGGCACAAGATGTTTGTATTGCTTGGTGTGCATTGTATTGCTACAGCAGTTTGGGGAAGCGCAGTGTGACATGTCCTTTTCTTATACCTCTGCTGACAGAGGAATTGTGTTTTCGGGTTGCCTGTGCGTCATCATACATTTTCGTAACCGTGATAACTTACGAACTGCTGAAGGGATATAAGTCAAACATGGTGAAAGTATTGTTACGGACGCGGTTTAGATGTTACTTTGGGCCGAGCGGATGGTCCACCGCGACCGTTACAGGATCCCCAATTGGCCCGACTCCCCCAACGTTGACCAGATCGCACCACAGATATTCAATCGGGAAACCTCTAAAGCGACCGAAAGAGAAGGAAGAGAGAAGAAGACAGAGTACGGAGGAATAACAGGATTTATTATGTATTTTCACAAGCCAGAGCAACGAGAGCAATCGGTTATATTCAGCGAATGGAAGGAGCAGATACACAGTGCATCGTTAGCTTATACTAGTCAATTTACTTAACCCCAGGACAACGATTAGGACAGACGACGTTCACACTTACACGGGGGATATTGCAGGCAGGTATGGCTTGAGGATGGATGGTTGTTTTTGGGAGGCAATGGAGGGTCCAGCGGGGATTGCTGCCTGGCGCGTCCTTTTCGTGGCCTGCGGCCCCTTAGCTGCCCCCTTAGCTGCAGCGCAGCTGGTCGCACGATGGCTCGCACACACCTGCTCGTTCAGGCGTCTTCCTTCTCCCCAGCAACAACGAGGGACAGCAAGCAAGAGGACGGGGTCAAAGCAAGAGCAAGAGGAGCAAGAGGAGCAAGAGCTGGAGGGGCAAGAGGGTGGAGTGCGTCCCGCGGCGGCTTATATTGGTTTCCTCACCGAACCTTCGCGCACTTTCTCGGGGGTTCCCGCTCCGCCCTCTCTTAGCCAAAACCCCTTGTTCTGGGTTGGATGAGCAGGGCCGACTTACTCCTCCCCCCTATGACGAGGGGGGCGACCCGTCTTCTCTAGCCACTCCCCTTGTTCGTAATGGCCGCAAATGGCGAAAACCGGTCAGCAGCTGCAGGTAAGGCGCCGTCACTTTGCTCATCAGTTCAGTACTGCAATAAACGGTTGCTGTGAAAGCTCAAGTGGGGGAATCCCTGGCACTTGAGCTGCCATGGATCATCGGAGGGGCCTACACTTTATTTCGTTTGATGCAATGCAGAGTCAATCTAGTGGGAAACACATATTTAGCCTACATAGAATAAGGAAATAAACTATTTAAAAAGATATATCGTGGCCTGTGTGTAAGTTTCATGGAATTAACTAGGAGGACGGCTGCGACCATTATTTACATTACGAGGGTGTTACACACAACAAAACCATACTTTTCACATTCGTTACACTTTCTCCAAAATTGTTACACTTCTCAAAACCGTTACCCTTCTCAAAACCGTTACACTTCTCAAATTCGTTACAGTATGTATAATAATGTTAAGATAACTGATTAGATTATGCAGTCAAGATGTCAAAGGCCAGAGTTCCCATTAGGGAAAAATTATGTTACCATGCTAACGTGTGAACCAGTGATGTGAGTTTGATCAACTTGGTATAAGTACAGTGCCTATAGAAAGCCTACACCCCCTTTCAAAATGTTCACCTTTTGTTGCCTTATAGCCTGGAAATAAATTGCATTGAATAAGACTTTTTCCACCTTTATTTACACATCGTAACCCAAACTTCCAAGTGAAAAACTAATTCCACAAATTTCAGAAAATAAATGAAGAATACAAAACTAGAATATCTTGGTGAGATCAAGTGTCCCACCCCCTCAGTTATATTTGGTAGAAACAGCTTTGACAGCAATTACAGCTGTGAGTCTGTTGGGGTAGGTCTCTACCAACTTTGCACACCTTTATTGTCTCCCGTCGCACCGCAGAGCGAAAGGGGGACTATGGTTTTCCCGTCCGTCCGTGTGTGCGTGCGTGTGTGCGTGCGGGCGTGCGTGCGTGCATAAGCGAAGGACCGAATTCTAATTTGGTGTGGGTGCAACCCACGTCAAAATCCAAGATGGCCACCGCCATGTATGTCTGACGCCATGTATGTCTGAACCTTGTGAGCGGAATATCTTGAAAAATAAGCGAAGTACCAACTTCTAATCTGGTGTGTGGGTGTATCTAGGCATAAGGAAGAACGCTATTGAAAATTGGGTCACCACGTGAAAATCCAGGATGGCCGCCACCATATACAGACTTGGCATTTAATATGGAATATTTTTTTTTTCTTGACTTGGGTTTACTTTCTTAACTCAGTATATCAATCTGGTGAGTTTCTTTTACCCTTTGGTGATTTATTTGTTAAAAGAACCATGTCAATGATTGTCTGTCGCAGCAAGAAGTCAACAACAGGATTATATCACAGGTGGCGTGGCAAAATGTACGGACAGGTGCATTTGTTGATTGGCTTCACAGTCGGGTATACAAGGGTTGTTGCGTTCAGTATTAGTGGAAAACAACTGCTGCACGTCTCCAAAGGTTATTGCCGCTTCCTCTGGAGATGGTCCGTCAACTCGACAATGCTGTTTGTCATGGAGTGTTGGTTTTTACGAAATTACGGCATGAAACAGCATGCTATTGCTCGGCAGTATGGCATCACTCAAGGTCAGGTGTCAAAGATCCTGAAATGAAATGCTCAGAGGGGTGTCCCTACTCAAATACCGAGGCCAGGACGTCCCCGCAGAACCACAAGGAGGGATGATCGCCAGCTGCACCGGTTAGTCTGCAATGGCCGTACCAAGTCAGCTAATCGGCTTAGGGCTGAGTGGCAACAACTGACAAATGTGCCTGTATCCAGAAGGCTATTCAACCAACGACTGGTTCAAGCAGGCTATCATGCCAGGCGTCCCCTGAGAAAGCCACGCCTGACCAGACAACACCGCCAGCGCCGATTGCAGTGGGCCAGAGAGCACCGTCAATGGCAGCCAGGACACTGGAATCATGTGATCTTCAGTGACGAGTCCAGATTTCTGGTCTATCGTCAATATGGCCGTGTCCGAGTGCGCAGACAAGTGCATGAAGCCTACAACAAAGATTGTATATAGTGCCAAGAGTCCAAGCTGGAGGTGGTGGGGTGACCGTTTGGGCTGCTTTTCATGCAGGGGGCAAAACTGACCTGGTTGTTCTGAATGGAAACCTGAACCAGTTCAAGTACAAGGCCATTCTGGAAGAAACATTGCTTCCATTTGCTCGTACAGCCTTTCAAGGAAACTTTGTCTTCCAAGATGACAATGCATGGCCTCATCGTGCTCGCATGATCCAACACTTTCTTGCTGACCGTGGTGTAGAGCATGTGGAGTGGCCTGCCATGTCCCCGGACATGAATCCGATAGAGAACTTGTGGGCAGAATTAACGCGTCAAATCGACAACTTGGACCAGCAGCCGACCTCTGTGCGTGCATTGCAGCAGACTATTGTCACTGCATGGCAAGCGATTCCTGTCCAAACCTTGGCAAATCTCATGAACAGCATGCCTCGATGTGTACGTGCTCTCCTGAGTGCTCGTGGGGGTTACACGAAGTACTGAACTGTAATTTTATTGTCCGTAATCCCAGTCATAATTTAGCTTTTGTTTTTGTTGAAATTTTTTTTGGCTAATGTGCAAAATAAAGAGATACTTCTGTAAAACGTACAGAAGTTTAACACAGTACTGCCGTGAATTGAGTTCGATATCAGTTTACATCACTTTCAAGGATCAATTTATTTGCTTCGAAATGTCAAATGTGGTTTTTGTTTCTTTTGAAGGTCACATTAACAAAATCTAGAATAATTTCAACATAATTCCAATGAACTTTTGGTTCTAAGTCATCTTCAAAAGTAAGTTCACCCCCACAAAAAAAAAATTCCATATTAAATGCCAAGTCTGTATATACATACATTCACGTGAAAAAGTAAGTACACCCCATGTAAAGTTTTGACTTTTTCAACGTATTTCAACATACAGCTATTTGATCTTCATTTCAACAATATTGATAGATAAAGGTGAAATAATATAACAAATATCATGAAACATTTACATTATGTAGTCCATTGTATAATTTAAATAAACATAATTGCAAATTTTGCATGTGGAAAAAGTAAGTACACCCCGACATTTATCACTACTTCAAATACCTAAAATTAGAATCAGGTGCACCAGCTCAGGTGCAAATGATTAGAACATCGTTAGAGAGGATCTTGGAGGAACCTGTCTTATTTAAACTACAGACATTTCGTTTGGTTTGCTCTTTGTTGTTGAAGTGTGCGGCGTCACCATGCCTAGATCAAAAGAGCTCTCTGAGGCCTTCAGAAAGAAGGCTATAGATGCCTACGAGTCTGGGAAGGGATTTAAAAAGATCTCCAAACAATTTGAAATCGATCATTCGACTGTCTGGAAGATCATCTACAAGTGGAGAAGATTCCAAACAACTGCCAACTTGTTCAGGCCAGACCGCCCCAGCAAGTTCAGCCTGAGAGGAGACCGCAAGATGCTGAAAGAAGTCTCTAGGAACCCCAGAATGTCATCACGAGACCGACAGGTAGCTCTTGCCACTGTTGATGTCAAAGTGCACGAGTCTACCATTAGAAAGAGGCTGCACAAATTTGATCTACATGGGAGGTGTGCCCGGAGGAAACCTTTGCTGTCCAGAAAGAACATCAGGGCAAGACTAAAGTTTGCCAATGAACACCGATGCAAAGACCAGCACTTCTGGAAAAATGTGCTCTGGACAGATGAGTCAAAGGTAGAGCTATTTGGCCACAATACCAGAAGACATGTTTGGCGAAAACCAAAGACAGCATTTGACCACAAGAACCTGATACCAACTGTAAAGCATTGTGGTGGAAATATTATGGTTTGTGGCAGCTTTGCTGCATCAGGGCCTGGGCAGCTCACCATCATAGAATCCACTATGAATTCTTCATTGTTCCAGAGGGTGCTTGCGGATAATGTGAGGCCATCTGTTGGAAAGTTGAAGCTCAACCGAAGTTGGACCTTACAACATGACAATGACCCTAAACATACCAGTAAATCCACCAAGGAGTGGCTGAAAAGAAAGAAATGGAGGGTTCTGGAATGGCCAAGTCAAAGCCCGGATCTAAATCCCATCGAGATGTTGGGGGGGGGGGGGGGGGTGGGGGATTTGAAATGAGCTGTGCATGCAAGAAACCCCTCAAACATCGCACAGCTGAAATAATTCTGCATGGAGGAGTGGGAAAAAATTTCTCCCAGTCGATGTCAGAGACTGGTAGACAGTTATAAGAAACGCCTACTTGAGGTTGTTTCTGCCAAAGGGGGAAATACCACCTATTAGAGCCAAGGGTGTACTTACTTTTTCCACATGCGAAATTTGCATTTATGTTTATTTAAATTATACAATGGACTAAAAAATGTAAATGTTTCATGATATTTGTTTTATTATATTACCGGTATCTATCAATATTGTTGAAATGAAGATCAAATAGCTACATGTTGAAAAAGTCAAAACTTTACATGGGGTGTACTTACTTTTTCTCATGACTGTAGATACATAATATACGAGGGGCAGTCAATAAGTAACCTTAAAATATTTTTCACAACTTGTTTATTGCATGTATGTGTGTAACAACTGTTATTAGTCCCCTACCGCTGTACACCGGAGGGGACTATAGGTTTGCACTCCGTCCCTCTGTCCGTCTGTCAGTCCGTCAGTCTGTCAGTCCGTCATGCAATGAACAGCTTTCCGGACTTTTTGTCTAAACTCTTAATGCTAATGATTTCAGTCTTGGTACATGGTTTCCTCATGATAAGTTGCTTTTCAAGTTCGAACTTCACGACGTTTCGATCATTTTTGACAAAGTTATGGCACTTTGAACTTTGGTAATTTCCCCAACAGTTTTCCGGACTATAATTTGGAGTGCGGTAAGTCAAAGTTGTTAATATTTCTTGTTTTAACTCCAATTTACATTCTGTTTCCACTTTTAGTGAGAAGTAGGGGTCTGTGCAACCATTCATAAACTTTATTTGGTGCAAATTGGATAATTTTTAGCCGAGTTACCTCAGACCGTGAGTTGGTAATTATATAATTCACACAGTGCAATACATGCAGGCTGCTCCACGGAGCGACCTTGCGGGCTTATTTTAACTCCAATTTACATTCTTTTTCCCCTTTTAGTGAGAAGTCGGGGTCTGTGCAACCATTCATGAACTTTATTTGGTGCAAATCGGATAATTTTTAGCCGAGTTACCTCAGACCGTGACTTGGTCATTATATAATTCACACAGTGCAATACCGTACGTGTAATTTCCCCAACAGTTTTCTGGACGACAGACTGCCGGTAGGGGACAACTATTGCAGCGCAATACTCAGAATGCTTGATTTTCAACATAATCTCCATTGCATTCAATGCATTTTTTCCAGTGCTTTACTGAGGCTTGGATTCCTCTCGAAAAAAATAAACTTTTGGGTGCTTGTGTAGCCATTCATGCATCGCCTCTTGGGCCTCTTTGTCGGATCGGAAAGTGGTTCCACCAAGCGTGCCTCTTTAAGTGGCCCAAAGATGTGGTAATCCGAAGAGGCGAGGTCTGCCGAGTAGGGTGAATGAGGAAGACACTCAAAATGCAGGTCCTCATTTTGAGTTGCAGCTGTAGCGCGGGCAGTATGGGGCCGATCATTGTCATGCTGCAGCAAAACGCTGGTATTGAGTAGTCCACGACGTTTTTATCTGATTGCTGGTTTCAGATTATTTTTAAGGAGGTTGTAGTATGATTCACTTGTGACTGTGGCACCTCTGGGCATGTAGTGCTCTGCAAGTGGGCTTCGCCTATCCCAGAAGAGCGTCAGTATCACTTTTCCAGCAGACGGCTGTGTGCTGAATTTTTTGAGCTTCGGTGAAGTTGAATGGTACCACTCTTTGCTTGCCCTCTTCTTTTCTGGCTGAAAGTAGTGGACCCAGCTTTCATCCCCAGTCACTACACGCTGTAAGAAAGCATCGCCTTCTGTTTCGTAACATCACAGAGTTCTTCACATGTGTTCACTTGTCGTTCCTTCAGTTCGGGTGTGAGTTGTCTCGGCACCCACCTTGCAGACACTTTGCGGAACCCCAGCACGTTGTGAATGATATGGTGCGCTGAACCATGGCTAATGTTCAATTCGGAGACAAGTTCATCCAGCGTAATGCGACGATTTTCCCTCAGCACGCGCTGCACTCCTTTTTTTTTTTTTTTTTTTTTTTTTTTTTTTTGTATACAACATCGAGGGTCGTGAAAGAGCTAGCAATAATCACACAAAAAGTCAAGCCGACACTTAAAACGCAAAATAAGGGGAGCGGTAGACAAGATGGGGAGAGAGGAGGAAGGACACAAACACAACATTTGAGAGCAAGGACATCGAGAGAACGGGGGGAAGTGGGAGAGGTATAAAACATATGGACACTGCAAGGACTTCCAGGAAAGAAGTTGGAATTTTAAAAAAGTGGATCTGTGGTGAATTAGCGGGGGTAGAAAAGATCAAGGTTTTGGATTGGGGAAGATAAGAGATGGTGGTGAACAGCTGTTTTAAAGACCTGTAGGGCGAAGTGGGATTGAAGGGAGTGTGGGAGTTTGTTCCAGAGGCGGGAGAAAAGGGGAATGAAAGAGTGAAGGTGAGCAGCGAGCCTAAACTTTGCCAGTTTAACTATAAGAGGGTTGCTGGCAGATCTTGTGCGACCTGTGGGAATATTTGGGGGGCAGAGCACAGAGAGAGCTGGGGGAGCAAGGCCGGAGAGGAGTCAGTAGAAGACAGAAAGACAACCAACCTTCCTGCGGTGAGTGAGTGAAAGGCCCTCGGAGTCAGCTTCATTGCAGGAGATTCCAATGATTCTGAAAGCTTTGGTTTCAACAGCGTGAAGCCGAGCTAAGTGTGAGACAGGAGCACCGGCCCAGAGGGGGGAACAGTATTCCATTGAGCTGCTGATGAAAACCTTGAATGTGGTGAGGAGCTCAGGTGTGCCAAGGAAGGACTTCGCACGACGGAGGATGCCCAGTCGGCGACTGGCTTTGGAGGCCAGCTTGGAAATGTGGTTTTCCCAAGAAAGATCATGGCAGATAGTGAGACCCAACAGCTTGAGCGACAGAACTTCTTGGAGAGGATTGTTGAGAAAGTAGATGGGAGGGTTTTCCAGTCGGTCTTTTCGGAGAGACATAGTAAGAGTGTGAGATTTGTCAGGATTCAAAGACATGTTCCACTTGTTTGACCAGTCTGTGATTTTGTCCAGGTCTGCAGAGAGTGTGGAGGCTGCAGACTGCGATCTGAGGGATGAGGATTGGAGTAGCAGAGAGGGGAGTCATCAGCAAAGAGATAGAGAGGATTTACCAGAGAGTCGGAGAGATCATTGATGAAGACCAGAAAAAGCACAGGGCCCAGGACACTACCTTGGGAAACTCCAGCCAGAACAGGAAGGGGAGATGAAAGAAATCCATTCAGGGCCACACGTTGACTACGACCAGAGAGTAAGTCCGCAAGCCATGTGTGGAGATTTCCATGGATACCATAGGAGGAAGTTTGGTGACCACGGCAGGGTGCTGGACCGTATTGAAGGCACGTGATATGTCAAGGGAGACAGGTCTGATTTCCTGTTTGGCATTGAGGACCTCCATCCATTGTTGAGACAGCAGAAGCAACATCTCCAGAATAGAATGACCTGGTCTGAATCCAAATTGATGATCGGAGATCAAGCCATTGGAGAAGAGGAAGGATTTGATATCCGAAGCAATGATGGATTCCATGACTTTGCTGATAATTGGGAGCAGGCTGATTGGTCTGTAGTTGTTAGGATCTGGTTTTGCACCTTTTTGTGTAAAGTGGTAATGTTTGCTGATTTCCAAGATGCTGGCAGATGACCTTGAGCAAAAGAGAGGGTGAAAAGAACAGAGAGAGGGTGAGATCGAGCGACGGAGCAGGATTTTAGGACCCGTGGGCTGATGCCGTCTGGTCCAGTTGCAGAATCAGAGTCGAGGTTTGACAAAAACTTCTCCACCTTGTCAGAAGAGAAGGACGCAGAGTCCAGGAGCAGTTTGGTCCGACTGGGTAAGGCGGGAACAGAGAGAGATGGGTTTGGGACACAATATTTTGAGGCAGACACAGAGTTGAGGCATTCGGCTTTGTCACATGTGGTGTCAACTGTGTAGCCATTTGAGATAAGGGATGGGATTGAAGGGGAACAAACACCAGACACAGAGTTGACCAGATGCCACCAGGATTTGGAGGAAGGAGAGAGGTTTGAGAGTTCATTCTTGAGTGTGGAGAGATAGTGCTTACTGGCGCTCCTGAGGGTAGACACACTTGTTCTGAGCTTGGTGGAAGGAACTGAGATTGCCTTCAGTTGGATTTGCCTCCAAGAGGCAAAGGCAAGTTGTATCAGGGCAACTGCCTCACCACAATATTCAGTGTACCATGGACGGGAGGAAGGGTAAGACAACTGAAGACAAGATGGGATAAATCTGTGCATGAGAGAAAGCTGTTTGCTTTGGAAGAATTGATGTCAGAGGCAGTAGAGATGGGAGACCAGTCCAGATGATTGATGGCTGCTTGCAGACCGTGCCAGTCGGCCTGAGTGAAATGCCAGACTCGTCGATGCTGACGAGGCTCTCTGAGAATGGCCAGAGAGATGTCCACTTTAACAAGCACATGATCAGAAGAACCAATTTGAGCAGAAGAAGAGCAGCAGACATTTGCAGGGAAGTTTGTCATAACCAAGTCGAGAAGAGAAGATACTCCATTGACTGAGATCCTGGTCGGGAAATTGACAGATTGTGTCAATCCCAATGAGTCGCAGAAGTCCTTTGCTGAGGTGCCATGGCTCGTGAGAGAGGAACCCACACCCAGCCAGCTGGCATGATGACAGTTGATGTCGCCACATATGAGGAAGAGAGAGTTTGGATGAGTGGATAGAAGTTGGTCCATGTTGTCAGACAGCGAAATGTAAATGGAGTCATCACTGTTTGGAGGACGGTACAGAACACATATGAAGAAAAGGTGGAAGCGGAGAGGAAGCCGTAGCCAGAGGTACACCTGGGTGGGGGGTGCAAGAGAGGGCAGTGCAAGGAGAGTGAGGAAGAGAGTTTTTGATAAAGATAGCAACCCTACGACCAGGACGAGGCTCAAGTCTATCATACCGGAGGAGGGAGTAACCAGGAAGAGATAATAAGGAATCGGAGACATCTTGAAGGAGGAAAGTTTCTGTTGAGCAGATCAAGTCTGGATTGTCAGACGCAACCTGAATGGAGAGATCAATCAGGTTTGAGTGAAGGCCCCGGATGTTTGAGGTCCATACCGTTAATGAGGAGAGAGGGAGCATCGGGTGCAGGACAGGGGAGGGGAGGGGTAGGGTCATATGAAGGATGATAGGGGGAGGTAGGAAGAGCAGTTGATAGTGTGTCAGAGATTACAGAAGAGTTACAAGAAAGGGAAGGATGAGGAGGACGAAAGGTTTAATGGTGATGGGATGAGGCACAGTGAAGGGTTGTTTGAGCGGGGGGGGGGGGGGGGGGGGAAGAGGAAAGTAGAAGGTTGGGCGAGATGGAGGAATGAGATAGAAGGAAGACAAAGTGGGGAGGAGGCAGCTTTGAGGAGGAGGGGGGAGGGGGAGAATTGGAGAGGGATGGGAGGGGGGGAGATTTGAAGGGGAGGGGTTGTGGGTGAAATTTGAAGGGGGGGGGTTGGGGGGGAGTTTTGAAGGGGATGGGTCAGGGGGGAGTTTAGAAAGTGGATGATTAATGAAAGATGTTTATAACATTTATATTATTTATAACATATATTTATTTATTTTATAACATATATTTATATAGTATATGTATGTTATTTATTATATCATTATATATTTACAACATGTTTATTTATTTAAAAAACATTTATAACAAATTGGGTTTATTGTGATTTTCAAGTTGGAGATCCGTTTAAGAATGATAGAGGAGGGGTGGAATGAATGTGAATTTAGAGCATGCAGTGAGGAAGAATTATAAGAGATTGATTTTTTTTTTGAAGTTGAATGAGTTGAAGAGGAAATTGAAAAGAGCCTTTTAAATAGGAATAAAAACAGCGTGTTTTAATGTACCACTGAATAAAACACTGCAGGGGAAAGTTTAAACATATTTAAACAGAACTGTGAAGAATAATCTTATATTCGCAAAAATACCAACGGGGAGAGGGCTGAGAGGGACAACCACGAGTCACGTGAACAGGGCAAAAGGTGGAAGGCAAGGAGATAATGGGGGCGGGGCGATACAGCGCATGTGGACAGAAGCACACGACGAGACAACAGCACATGTGGAGAAAGGGAAAAAAAAAAAAAATTGTTTGTTTTGTTTTGGGGGGGGGGGGGGGGGGAGAGGATGCTAAACATTAGACAAAGAGTAGATGTTCGGGGAAGTTCTTGGG
Source organism: Myxine glutinosa (assembly GCF_964187855.1). Classification (NCBI taxonomy): domain Eukaryota; kingdom Metazoa; phylum Chordata; class Myxini; order Myxiniformes; family Myxinidae; genus Myxine; species Myxine glutinosa. The sequence continues at coordinate 84,974,727 of NC_136261.1, read as the reverse complement.
AGAAGGGAAAAATCTAAGAACCAAGCAAAAACAGCAAAGGAAGGAACTTAAGTGAACAAACTTCGACGGGGGAAGCCTCAGGCTGCAAGGCCTCGCACGCGGTACAAACAGAAAACGATTCATTTATTACGAGTTACAGGAAATTCAAACCAAAATGAACTAGAAACTAACAATAACGCATTGGCGATAAAATAACGAGTGGAAATTTGACAAACACACAAATGGAAAAATAACTTAACTTTGGATGCCCGGAGAGAACAAAAAGTTGCCACCTCGATCGAGAAACCGGAAGCGGAAGCTCAACCATTTCTGGTGTGTCGGCTGTGTGAGGCCGGCCCGAGCGAGCAGCGTCTGCCACACTAGACACTCCACTTTTAAATTTCCTGTCCCAGTCGTTCACCTGCTGCAGTGATAAACATGTGTCACCATATTGCATCTTCATTCTGAGATGGATTTCACTGGGATTCACACCCTCACTTCCCAAGAAACAGTTGACAACGTTGCTCCTCCCTGGTGCATGCTTCTAAGGGAGCCGCCATCTTGGAACTGCTCGACTGATGTCGTACACTCAATGTTGCCAGATCTAAAACAGGCAAAACATGACTCTTACCCATAGATATAACATGTGTCGTCTACAACTACACACATTACATTCTCGAATTTATATCACCATTTTAAGGTTACTTATTGACTGTCCCTCGTGTGTATATATACACAAAGAATTAAGTTAAGCACCCCCCCGTTTTTTTACAACCTCGCACATTACAAGTTTGTTGTCGTCAAAACAGTGTAATATACCCATGATATTGCTATATTTTCTGGAGAAGTGATATTATGGTCACATAAAAACATAACAATCATGCCGTTTTCAATATTTTATTCTGAATAATTTAAGGTGAAATTTTTTGGGAATTTTAGGCATATTTTCACCTCAATTTAAGTATGGAGCTATAGGTCCATCACGGACAGTGTGGATGACGTTTATGTTTTCTAACGTACAGTCATTGTTCTGAGAAGACCTCTAGCGATCTTTGCGTCAATAACGTGTGTAGGACCCACGTGATCGGATCACTGACTCAACCCTACGTCTCATAGACCCTGTAAGCCGTCGTATGCGTTGCTG